>NC_138977.1:46780761-47345261 GCF_964341445.2 Mesoplodon mirus
GGAATTAAATGAGAGAAGAAAACCAAGAAACATCCTGAAGGAATGTAATGGAAGGTTTAAGGTGCTCAACACTAGGCAAGTGTGGGGTTCATCGGTATCCTGCAAAGAAAATGTCAGCTGATGATTTTGAAAATGTAGTTTCAACTTAACTCATCACGACGCACTCTAGTAAATCAGCTCCCTCTTGTTCTATCTAATTTAATATCATCTATTCGGGTGCGCAAGACAGAGATCTAAGGATTGTATCTGACCCTTTCTACTCCCTCG
This sequence comes from Mesoplodon mirus, assembly GCF_964341445.2. NCBI lineage: Eukaryota > Metazoa > Chordata > Mammalia > Artiodactyla > Ziphiidae > Mesoplodon > Mesoplodon mirus. The sequence continues at coordinate 46,781,029 of NC_138977.1, forward strand.
TCCCCAGGTCCAATCACTACCAAGTGCTGTCAGTTTTATCTTCTTTGGTTTCCACATTTCTCAGGACCGTCCCCTCTACACCACACAGTGTGAGCTTTAGAGTCCCAGTAACACACATGTATTTGAATTCTGTTCCACAAAGCACTGAGTGACCTTGGACAAGTTTAAATTCTCTAAGTCTCAGATTCCTCATTTATTCTGAACTGCAGATGTCAGCTACTTTGAAGGGATGTTGTGAAAAGTAAATGAGATGGTGTTTAACTGTATTCGGTGAGCACCTAGAACACAGTACACAAAACAGCAGCTGCTATCATCATCTTCAACCATCAGTTTCCCAATTGCCACCCACCACCACCACCTCCTCCTTGGGCTCCCTCCCTCTAGCCTTGCCTCTCAAATTCTCCTTCATACAGCCAACGAGTGTTCTGTGTCCATGCCAGTAACACCTCCCGTCCCTCTCTCTGCTTGCCTAGCTTACTCATAGTCATCCTTTTAGGACTCAGCTTCTCTGTCTTCTCCAAGCACCTGCTCCTACCTAGCTAAGTTAGGTGCCTCTCAATGCTGTCATATACCTTCGATTATCTTTACCACTAGACTTGCTTAGCACATACTAAGCTCTCAGTGTGTTGAATACTCAGATGCTTTTGAATTATTTAGGAAAACGATGAGTTTTACTTTGTGTATCCTCTTGCATTTGGAAATGCCGAGAGAAATTCCTCCCTAAATTAGAGAAGTATCTATACTTTCAGTATAACAGAGATTGTATACAATTTATCAGTACGTACTTGCTCTCGAATCATATTTTTGTAGTGAGTCACAATACTGTCATGCTGCTCTAGTGTTTTCTTCACCTCTTCTTCTTGTTTATCTTCTTCACTGGACTTGTAAATAGCCTTAGTAATCACACCTGTAAAAGAAGACTTATTTAAAATACTGTTTTATTATTAAGACTTAGTCAGTAAAAACATATGGCCTAACTGCATGAGAAATAAGAAATTATCTTTCCAATCTTACTGAATGCCAAAAGTCCTTAAGTGGGCCACAGACCAAGAGCTAGGAAAAAAAATACTTTCAGGCTTATCATATAATCTGCATGTATCCAGAATATACATATGCAATATAATCCTAGGTACTACTTTCTAATGAATATCAAGATAAACTTTGTTGTCTTACCTTCAAGCTCTTTTACCAGCTTTGTAAACTCATGATCAAATATCATGTATTCTGGACTGGGGAAGTTTGGCTGGGGTTTCTGAGATGCTCTAGAATACAACTCATGTTTGCTAATAAATCCTAGTTTCTCTATGAAATTCTCTTTGCCAATCCTCTTCTCTATCAGCTGTTTCAGTTTCTCTCTACAGAGATAAGCATATTGAGATGCTTAAAAAAAAAGTCATAACAAAACATAAAAGCTTGGTCTACATTATACTTTGGCAGAAAAAAATTATCATTATCGTTTGATGACATTAGCAAGTCATTTTTCCCTGGCATTTTCCCCTTACTTACTTCATATAGCTCTCAAGTGAGTTATCATTGAAGTAAATCGAAATGCCCAACAGAAGAGCACATAAGCCTTGGACCAACTGTTCTTCCTCTCCAAGATTTTCTGCAATTTGTCCTGTAAGCTGAAAACTTTGTTAAGAAAACTAATGGTTCATAATATCCAGAATACTTTGTTTTACAATTTGAATTTGACATGTATTTCATGTAAGAGTTTCTACAAAAAATTCTATACAGTCCGAGCAAACATAAAACAATGGTACATGTGTACACACACACACACACACCTTAAGTAAGCATCGTTGTCACCTTAACAGTTTAAAAAGTTGTAACATAGATAAAAAGGATTCAAATATCTGGGGCATGGAGCTAACTCTAGTTGAGAAGAAGAAATAGAAAAGATAAAAAAGGTAAATACTTACATGCATCTTACTAAAACATAAAGGATACAAAGGGAACATTGGCTGAATTGTGAAGAAAATGTGTTACTGCAATGGGGCAGTTGCTAAGCCAGGTACAAAGCAACATCAGTAATCCAACTCTTGTCTGTATTTTGCTTCCCTGCAATAAACAAGGTGGCAGAAATCTTGTTTTATTTTTTTCAAACTTAAAGTTGCCCTAAGATCCCTCCCCATCTGCATAAAAAGGTATTTAACATCTTATGAAAGATATGTCAGGTATCTGGATTTTAAAAATTGAACAAGAGAATGCATTCTTATATACTCTCTGGGCTGCACTTCCCAAAATAAACAGAGAGCAGAAATTAGACTTGATCCATGCTCGTAAGCATATACCAGGTTATCTAAAATACTATTAATGGAAAATCTGATATGCTAAGGAAGAAATATATGACGTGGATGCTTAAAAAATTTTATCAATCCTAAAACACTTTACAAAAACATAAATTTGCTGGCAAATTTATGATGTTTCAATAGGAATTTTAAGAACAATTTTCTCATAAAAGGACAAATTCTACGTCCTTCAAAAAACATCAAGAAAAATACAAAGAAATAATCTCCTGAATTATTTAGTCAAATTTCACTAACGAATATATTTCTCTAACAAGAAAATAAATAAACCATGTTGCAACCCCCCTGAGAAATGCCAAATAATGAGAAATCACAAACTTAATGAAGGAGAAAAAGATTTATTTAAATTAGCTAAGTGCCTCAAACCACTAACTATACTGCTGCCAAGTATGTTAAACAGTACTGAAAACTAGCATGTCCATCAACATTACAGTTTCCTAAATTTTAATACAACACATTTGTATCTCTTATATGAGATATTCTCTTAGCTCATAATATTGCCATTGCCCACATTATATTACATAACCTGTATTTTTGTTTAAGAAAAACAAAACTTGCGTGAAACAAAATAATGGAAATTAGCAGAGTAATGCATCGCTCTGGGAGTAATTTCAGAAAATATCCAAAATGCAATTATTCAAAAATCTAGACAAGGAATGGATTTAAAGTAACCATTACTGTGTTTTGAAAAATTTCTATCACTCAGCCAGACTCTAATTTCATGAACCTTGATGTCAGTATCTTGGACTTTCCATAATCTTTTTTCAAGTATATTTAATATTTAATTAAACAAATTCAAATTAGACCTCTTCAAATGATTTGCCAAGTAAGCATTAATCAGCATGAATTTAGTTTTTACATAAGGCATTATTTTTACTTTTTCCTTGCCTTTATGTCATTACTGTCCACAGTATATTTTCATGTTACCCAAGTACACTGAAGTTTAAAAACATACAGTTATTCTCAACTGACTATGTGCCACAGAGCATTTACAACTAATTACTCAAGTTATAAATGTGAATATTTTGTTGATTTCCCCTGGTTATACGCAAAAAGTTTATTACTGGAATACCATTTGTAGGTACCAAATATACCGACACTGTATACACAAGGGCATTCTATCAAATCACTGGCTGATGTCTGAGTAAACAAAAATGGAATTAGATTCAATTTTGAAAAGTGGGTCCTTTGGGGTCTAACTGAAGGTTAAGAAGAGCACAGTCAAACATAACTAGTTAGAAACAGGTAGAAGATAGAATGGAACACCCTGTTGACTACAGCAACAAAAGAAGATAAAGTACTCAGGAATGAGCCTAATCAAAACTGTATAAAACCTAAATGAGGAAAGTTTAAAAACACTTCTAAGAGCACAGAAGCAGACACAAATCAACAGAAAGACACGTTCTTAGAGAGAATGACTGAAGATCATGAAGATACTGACTCTACATTAATTTGTAAAATTAATGTGATCCAAATAAAAATATCAACAGGTTTTTTTTTTTTCTGGAACGAAACAACCTGGTTTTCAAGTTCAAATGGAAAAATAAACAAGCAAGAATAGCTAGAGAAACTGTAAAAAAATGAAAGAGAGCAATGAGGTGATACTACCGCATGAACAGACAGAAATCAAGGAGTAGAACAGAAAGTCCAGAAAGGATCCAGCTACAAATGGAAATTTAGTATGTGAAAAAGACAGAATATAACTATCAGTGGTTACAGACAGACTTCAAAGATGTTGGCAAAACTAGAGAGCAGTTTGAAAGAGCAGAGGATCCATACCTCACACAATTCAGAGAAAAAGAGAACAAAGATTTAAATGCAAAAATGAAACCAGAAAGTATGAGATGGAAATACTGGCAAATTCCTTAACATCTTGAAGTGGCGAAAGCCTAAGTATGACTTAAAATGTAGAAGTGATAAAAGTCTGATACCAAAAAAAAAAAAAAAAAAAAAAAAAAAAAATCCACAGCAAAACACCAAGATCCTATCAGGAAAAATATATTTGTAACTTATCACAGACAAGGGTTAAGTTACTTAATATGAGTTCCTATAAAGAAGAAATGATTAACAACCTGATAGAAAAATGGGCAGATGATAAGAGTTTAATGAAAAAACCTTCAAATGATACATAAATATATAGAAAACTATTCAGCCTTTTAGTAAGAAAAATATAAATTAAAACTCACTAAGATAACATTGTCCACCTATCAGCAGACTGGCAAAAGTACAAGTGTGACAACACACTGTTGGGAGGCTGTGGGGGAAGAGAGCACCTAGCACACCCTAATCTTACTTTACTTTGTGAGGAGAAGTGCAAGGTTCTATTAAGTGAAACAAAACAAAACAAAACACCAAGGTGCAGATCAGGGCGTATGTGGAAAAAACACTTCCAGATGTAGAAGAAAAGAGTAACAGGAGGCGGAGAACTAGGACAGGGTTGGGGCCAAGACTTCGTGTATCATTTTGATTTCTAAACCAAATTTAAAGGACTAAAGTTTTAATTCTAAGAGTGGCGGTATGGTGTCAGTGAAAATGACATTTGGTTTGGAATTAGAAGAACCAAATATTCTACTGCCTTACCTTGGACAAGTTCAATACGCTACATGGGCCTCAACTTCTTCATTTAGTAAACAGAGGTGGTTGGATTAAATGATCTCAAAGAGGTTAAGAGGATAGGCTCTGAAGCCAGGATACCAGGATTCATATCCTGGTTCTAAAACTCAACAACCATGAAACCTCAGGCAACTTACTTAACTTCTCTTCCTCGTCCTTAAACAGGGGTAACAGTTAATACCTGTATCTCATGGATTATAAATGGGTTAATACACGTGAAGAACTTAGAGACCAGCACATGGGACACAGTGAGTGCTCTACAAATGTCATAAACTATTACCATCATTTCTAACTCTGTGACTCGACAACTCTCTACCAACTAGCATATTAAAAGCATAAAACTAATGCCCCCAATTTAAAAGAGATGGCGGAAGTTTGAACTGGGAAAAGAAAAAAAACGATACAATTGCTGGGATAATTTTTTTTTAAACATCAGTGAAATGCAGGCAAGTCCTTGCTTTGCTGCGTTAACAGAAATCCATGCATACTGTAAACAGTGCAAAGTGAGGACTTTATAATAATGGTCTTTTGTGCAGACTACGTTATTCTGATGTTCATCAAACCATGATTTACAACAGGGAAAAATGGGAGATAATTAAATGTGCAATTATATTTAATTAAATGATAATTAAATGTGCAATTAACTAACTTAGGGTATATCTACTTACTGAAATATATACTGTGCAACCATACAAAGTAATGTTGATTTAGTGTTTAATAACACGGAAAATACTTGTAAGAAAAAATGCAGAATACAAAATAGAATCTAATGTATGATCACTGCTATGTAAATAAACAGTATAGGGAAAAAAAAAGCCTGAAATTTTACCAGTAGACCTTTGGGTAGTAGAATGAGGGACATTATTCTCTTTCTACTTTCTATTTTTTGAAATTTTCCAAAATGAAAAGAAAAATAAACTATTAGAGAGTGCAAAAATGTTACAGTATTTGTCCAGTATACTATCATAAAATGTTGATAATAATATAAATCCAACAAAATCCTGACCAAGCTGCTCTATCCCTCCAAACAAGTAAAATTAGAAACTGAGCAATAAAAGCTATCAAAACATTCTATTTCAGTGCTCTCTCATTTTCTGATGGATTCCTTACAATATAAACAGCTAGACCAGCTAAAAGAATACCACAGTTGGGAATTCCCTGGCGGTCCAGTGGTTAGGACTCCACACTTCCACTGTAGGGGGCGCAGGTTCGATCCCTGGTTGGGGAACTAAGATCTCACAAGACATGCAGCGCAGCCAAAAAAAAAAAAAAAAAAAAAAGGCTAAAACTACTCATTTTGTTTATGTGTTACACAAACACATTTGTTTGCATGTTTGTTTACAGGTTTAAGTCAAGAAAAAGTACCTATCTCTTCTCAGCCCCCTAGAGTTTGTGAACCGCTGACAAAACCAAAGATTTTATAGGATGGAAGAGAACCACAGACAAAATAAACGATCCTGAATCACCTTTAACATAAGCTACTATATTGCCCCAATTATATTTTCTAAATAAAAATCCCTCATACTTCTACTCTGTGGATTTCAAGTTTAGTATTTTTGCATTGTTCATTTAAAAAATATGAAAAGCTAACAGTTTAAACTTCCAGTGTTTAAGTATTAAAATGAGGTTCTAGAATATTATGATCAGATTCACTTTTTAGTGGTGGCCTCTGAGGACAGAGAATTAACAGGACAGGGACATGATGGAACTTTTTGGGTTTCTGAATACTATGCTCTATATCTTGTTTTGGGTGGTGGTTACAGAAGTATATTCAACCATCAAAAATCATCAGATTGAACACTTAAGGTCTGTGCATTTTATTGTATATAAATTATACCTCCAAAAATTTCCCTTTTAAATGAATGACATGTATACTTATAAAGTACTTTACCTAATATAAAAAATTCTGCCAGCTAAAGCTGTCCAATATGTCTGTGTGTGAGTTATTAACATGTGTTAAATCATGCTCATACACAGATACAATTCCTAATAGGACCTCAGTTATTACTATCCACACTGCATAACTGAACACAAATTATGAACACAAATTCCAAGTATAGAATTAAGGTACATGCCATTTTTGCCAAATACTCCAGAAAACAAATCAAAACCAAACACAAATCACACTCTCCCCAACACGCATCAAAAACTAATCCCCAATGGTAGTGTAGCATATGGGTTACATCCAGAATAATTCAAGATATTTACACTCTTTCAAATTACAAAATTATACTTACTATTGTATATTTTCAATAACCTAAGTAATATAAAAGTCATCACATTCTTTCATATACTGATTAAAGACAAAATTCTTAATCCTAAATTTTACTACCTTTGAAATGGTTTCATTGGAAATAAAGAAGCAAGCTTGGGTGAAAAATCACACCAAAAACCCAAAACCAAGGAATTCCAGAAAGTGCAAGCATCCCCAGAGGAAGCACAAGTATAGCTTCAGATTCTCATTCCTATAGTCCTTAATAACACCACTACAATACCCCAAGGAGAAAAACTGGAGAGCCACGATAGAGATTAACTTGCTGACACATACAAGTGTGAGTAGAATATAACTTCAAACAAGCAGTTAAAAAAACCAATCAGCAAAACCCAAGACAAAGAAAAAGGCTTGCTGTAGGAGGAAAATGCCTAAGCCCAAACAAGTAATACATACCCGTCGGTTGATCTTATCACCCTGCAAATTATACATGAAAAATTATTCATAAATATTACTGCTTTAGAAAAATGTAAATCTAGAAAAATCCCTCAAATACAGTCTCTAGAAACCCAAGCCAATAATTTGGGACAGGATAGTTCTAATCTTTTATTATATAACAATGTACATATATTTTAGAGGAGAATGGATAATTTTATAGCACTGTCATTACTTAGACTGGTAGCACACCACTATCTTGAGGATTTCTCATTATGCATTAATTGCAATTGCAATGTTAGAGTGAAGTATGTGGTGATGACTGTTGGGTAGTTAATTTCTGTTTGGCTCAAGAAAAGCTGTTACACACTACTATATATAAAATAGATAACTAATAAGGACCTACTGTATAGCACAGGGAACTCTACTCAGTACTCTGTAATGACCTATATGGGAAAAGAATCTAATAAAGAATGGATATATGTATAACTGATTCACTTTGCTGTACATGTGAAACTAACACAACATTATAAATCAACTATACTCCAATAAAAAATTAAGAAAAAAAGAAATGAACAGCTGTTTCCACACACAGCAACAAGAGAATGACAAGTATTAAATAAGTAAGGATATGAATGCTTTGGGGTACTTTTAAAAAATCGCTAAGAGACAAATGATAAAGATAAAATAGGCTCTCAATCAAAGTAAACCTATTCTAAGCAACAAAGGAAGTGTTCAACTCCCATTTCAGTACAGTTACTTTTCAAGGTTTCATTTATGACTTCACATGGATAGCACGGATATTCTCTAAAAGCTCACAATAAAACAATTCAACCAGTGTGGCAAAATTAAGAACTAAGAAGGACTCCGAATATCAGGGGGAAGGGATAGGATAATACCAGTGGATAGATCAATTTTAGGCTTATGTACATTTTTACTCTCCTTGAGTGAATCTGAATGTCTATGACTTTACAGTTTTGCTAAAGCATGAACCTGAATTGTTTAACAGCAAGGCTGGCACATGTGGGCAAATCATCTAATAATAGTAAGGGACATTCCTAAATGCCTTAGCATCCACATTTCAATGAAGCTTAACTGCTTTCATTAGGAGTCTAAAGGATTGTAAACACTTTAAGTTGTTTACCTACATCTTACTAGGTAAATTATATGTCTTGGCATTTTGAGGATTTGAGAACTCACAAACATCAGAGGGTTTACTGTTTACCTATATAAGCACTGGAATGCTATTTTATTTCTGTTTTCTGAAAGGAAGATCAATTGCTCTGGGAAGAGAAGAGCGAGGTGCACAGCTATGAACCACTCTATTCTATTCCCTCTCATAAATGACCCAAATTCAGCTATTATGCAGAAACAGAAAATGACATGCAAGAATTGTGTGGATGATATAAAAAGAAAACAAATCCAAAAAAAAACACCTTTCTGTCCAGAACATGTGCTCCCATCATGATGCAGACCTCATTCACAATTTGGCAAAACCATTCTTATCAGAATATTTATTGCTTTCTCTCCACAAAACCGTTTCTGGTGACAACAAGCTAATGAGCAGTCCTTGCCTCTCTCCTTTTTCATCTACATCTACTAAGGACATCCTTAAATCCTTGTATCACTGACATCAAAGTGAAACTTTCTTCCCCTCCCCCCTTAGAGAAGTTTTGCTGGCTACTTTACCTGTGAAAGGATGTTGGTGCACTGTTGCAATAAAGAAACTGGAGGGTTGCCAATACTTGTAGCAAGTTGAACCCTGAGCAATTGTTCTTTCTGGGTAGCATTTTCTTGCAAAGCATGGGCAAGGGCCACAGCAGCACACCAGTTTGAAAGTGAATCAGTAGAAAATAAACCTCCGCATAACAACTGACCAGCTGAGACTGAATTACCTGTTGCTACAAAGATGGCAGGCAGATAATAAGGCAAAAATTAATTATGTTGCTTTCCAAACACACAAAACAGTATGAAATGCTACTTAAAAATTTGTTAATTAGTAGTATTAAGTAACACTTTCAAAAGTCTGTTTTTTTCAAAAACAAATGGAAAGATGACAAAAAAGTACTTTGGAAGAAAAGTTGCAGAACAAAGAAATATTAGAATACTTTAGGCATCAAACTGATGATGGTAATCTCCAGAAATTATTACCTTAATTAAAAACTACATTTCTAAAACAAATTCAAGGCAATGCAATATTTTAAATATTCTATTACATTCTAATATTCTACATTTAAATATCTACTACACATTTATGATATATTTTATCATTAAAAGCTTAAAAGACACTTACTTACTTTAAAACTGAAATTAGAATTAAATTATTTACGGGACTTCCCTGGTGGCGCAGTGGATAGGACTCTGTGCTCCCAGCGCAGGGGGCCTGGGTTCGATCCCTGATCAGGAAACTAGGTCCCACCTGCATGCTGCAACTAAGGAGCCCACCTGCCGCAACTAAGACCTGGTGCAACCAAATAAATATTAAAAAGAAAAAAAGAACTAAATTATTTACCATCAATAGTAGAAGGCAGAAGTGTTGACACAATTTCTCCTTGTCCTTTCTGATTTTTATATAAGAAACACTGGAAACAGTAGAGAACAGCACAGCGCAATACAAATGGCTGCCTTTCATTAACCATGGACATAAGAAGTACTACAATGGCTGGTCTGTTGTATTTAAAAAGAAAAGAACAAAAAGAAACATTGCAATCCAGGTACACAAATCAATAACTAGTCATTTTTTTGACTGAAAAACCATAGCCAGAACACAAGCGAGTAACTATTTTCATCTCCATTTCACAGAAAAGATAACTGCAGCTGTGAGAAATGAAGTGATCTGTTTGCTTAAGGCACATAGCTAGGAAGTGATACCTGAGCCCAAATACATAAGTTCCAAAGACCACAAACTCTTTAAATACCAACATATTTATCTTGTCAGATAATCTGTTTCAAAACACGTGACTGAACTTCTTAAAAGAATAAGCTATGTATATGAGATATCCTAAAATCCCAAAGTAAGCTTTCACTTCCTCTGTGAGATCTCAGTATTTCCCCTTTCTTACCTTGGTGGGTTTGAAGGTGCATTTACAGAAGCAAAGTAGTCTTGGTTTACTTGACAGCCTCGAATAACTTCTGATACAGTATTAATGGTCTGTAATGAATGGGGATGGGGGAGAGAATTTAGAGAAAGTCAGTCAAGGGAAAAACCCTGTTTTCAAAAGAAGAAAATGTTATATTCATTTGCTTTTTGCTTTTAAATGGCAAAACTTAGACACCAAAAAAAATCAGTGACAGCATTATAGACTTGTAACACTTTCTTGAGATAACATTTTAAAACATTAAGCGTAGGCCTCTAACTAAAAATAACACTTGACCACATGCATTTTAAATCTCAAAAAACTAAAATTAATATCTCCTAAGAGATAGAATCCATTTCTATGAAACAAGAAAAGGATGCTTAAAAATAAAATCAGAGAACAAATTTAAAACGTAACAAATAAAAAATTCAATTTAAGGATGAAGTTGAAAAAAAACCTCCAAGAAAACAGAATAAGAAGACAAACTGGATCCAGAAAGTCCAACAATCTATTAATAGAGTTGCAGAAACAGAAAAGAGGAAATGGTCAAGGAATACGTAAAACATCCTCAGAACTGAAGTACTTATGTCTCTGGATTGAAAGGGCCCCAAAATTATTGGGGGTGGGGGTGGGGTGTGTGGTACAGCACATCACCAGTAAATTTCAGAAAACCATAAACAAAGAAAGATTCTAGAGAGAGAAAGCAGGTTACACAAAAAGGATGAAGGGTCAAAATGGGTTCGGATTTCTTAACAGCAACACTGGAATAATGTTCTAAAAGTTGAGTGTTAATGATTTCCAATTCTGAATTCCATACCTAACCAAACATTAGAGTCATACTGCAGGTGGAGGAATGACATGAAAGAGCTAAAAAATTATCTTGCCATTTGCCCTCTCTCAGGAAGTTAAGTAAAATAAGATAATGAACCAAGGGGTGGGAGAAAAAGACACAGAATCCAGATAACCAAGGAATCCCCAAGTTAAGAGAGATGAAAAAGGATCGTTGGAGGATGGTGAATGAAAGTCCCAGGATAAGAGATGTGTGGCAGAAATAGAGAATAAGCAGCCCATATTGGAGTAGGAAGATGGAGGGCTTCCATAAGAAGGTCTGGAATGGGGAACAATGTGTTAAGCGTATGATAGTGTTAATATGTATAGATACATAGGAAATCCGTAAAATGAAAAAAGAACACTATTATAACTCAGGAAAGAAAAAGGGTTATTAAAAAAAAGATATAGGGCTCTATTTGGCTTAGCAGGAAACAGTACTGGAATAGTCATAAAACTATAAACTCTGATTATTGATTTAAATACAAATTACTGGGATGACAAGGAGGAAGTAAAGTGGGAAAGTTATATAGGGGGGAAATGGGGCTTAGGGTAGGGAGGAGGGAGTCCAAAGACAGTTTTTGCTATAAAACTTTTACTATTATCTGTGCTTTTAATATGCATGTGTTAATTTGAGAAAAAAAATTAAATAAACTAAACCTTTCTTTTCTTCAAACTAACTTCTTTTTCTTAATAGGCAGGAAACAGAAAATGCCATATGTCAAGGAAAAAGAATTTATTATTCTATGAATAAGACTCAAATCTTACTTGACTAAGTCATACTTTTCTCAAAATTAAAAACATAAATCATACTGTACACTCCTGTTGAATACAATAAAATTAATGAGAAATCTTCTAAGCTTTAACATTATTTATATACTATTAAACTTGAGGAATGAATACACCTTTTGGAATTGATACAGTCATCATTATGCTAATGTTTTATAGGGTCAATAAGGAATTTAACATACAAGAATGGTTAACAATTCCTATTTTTCATTCAGCTGATATCTAATTCTTCCTAGGCTTCCTGATTTCAGCTTCCACAGAGTAGCCTCTGCCTTTATTTGGTTTACCTCAGTCAGGATATCAGCAGGAACTCCAGTGGCCATTAGGATAGTGCAAAGCTGCTGCAGTAAGCCACACTGGAACATAGCTTTTTGGCAGCTACTGGTAGCACCGGGAGGGTTATTTGGAGAAACCAGTACACGAACAAGCTGCGAAAGAAAGAGAACACAAAATCTGTCTTTTAAAGATCTGAAAAGTCTTGAGACAAATTTGATCTATATGAACAGAAAACCTAGGTGAAGGATTCCCTCAACTGCTCAGCCAGATCTAGGAGCTCTTTCCTTCACGGTCTCATGGCCATAGTTCTGTTACAGTACATACCACATTATGCTATTTCCTTAATTCTATCTCCTTCAGGTCACTGTGAACTCCCAGAAAGTAGAAACTGCCTCAGTCATTTTTTGTATCTCAAACAATAAGCACACTATTTGTAACACAGTCCGTATTCAAAAAATGAATAATGAGTAAGTAAGAGGATGGTAGATTTCTTATGAAAGTAACGATGAGAGACCTAATCGTAAAGCAGGTCTGAAAACAGACATGGCCTGAGGGGTGATAAAATTCCCCCCAAACTGGAAATATTTAAAGAGAGGGTAAAATGAACAACTGGAGACGTGGCTGAAGATTTGTGCATCAGGCAAGGTGTTAGCCTCATTGACTGTTAATGCTAATTAAATCCCTAAGGTTCTATGATGCTATGATTAGTCTAACCTTGAGCATGAAATTTCAGAGACATGAAAAATGTTATCTTAAAGAACTGTTCAGCACAGTTACATCTTCAAAATAAATTTGTATATACCGTACATTTTAAAACTAGAGTTCTATGTATATGTGTGTACAAAATCTTATATATATATATCAAGATCAAATGGTATATTTATAATACTTTATTAATGACAAAGTGCTATACAAATGTTACTCTAAATGTACAGAAGTAATCAATGATGTAACAGAGGAGACTAAAATAATTTTATTGCTATACTTGGTGCATATGATAGATAACAACTTCACTAAGAAAGGGGACGTTTTTGTGGGGGGAGATAAAATATAAAAAATAAAATGGGTATGAAAAGTGCTATTTTTTACTGCTGGTGAATAAAAAGGTGACTGGCAATCACTAGAATTTGTGGGAAAACTCAGTCAGTAGTTAAATCAGTAAATTATGAAGAATTGAAATAGTTAACGTTTCCATGTCTGGCCTAGCAGACATTCTCAAAGAGGCTTCATTAATAAATTGATATCACAGGAGAGAGGCTTTAGGACTACACAGTGGCTCTTGTTCTTGGACCTTTCTAGTTAGACGTCAGTGGTTTTTATTTGTTGGTTTTTGTTTTAAATTTATTACCCTTCTATTCCTGCTTTTTAAAAAATACAGGCATACCTCGGAGATACTGCAGGTTCTCTTCCAGACCACCACAATAAAGCAAATATCGCAATGAAGCAAATCACACAAACTTTCTGGTTTTCTAATTGCAAATAAAAGTCATGTTTACACTATACTGTAGTCCCTTATGTGTGCAATAACATTATGTCTAAAAAAACATGGACAAACCTTAATTTAAAAAATACTTTATTGCTAAAAAATGCTGACCACCATCTGAGCCTTCAGCGAGTCACCATCTCTTTGTTGGTAGAGTTTGATGTTGATGGCTGCTGACTGATCAGGGTGGTGGTTGCTGAAGGTTGGGGTGTCTATGGCAATTTCTTAAAATAAGACAACAATGAAGTTTAGTGCATCGGCTTTCTTTTCCTTTCACGATTTCTGTGTAGCATGCAATGCTGTTTGATAGCATTTTACCCACATTTCTTTCAAAATTGGTGTCAATCCTCTCAAGCCCTGTCACTGCTTTATCAATTAAGTTTTTGTAATATCCTTTGTTGTCATTTCAACAATCTTCACAGCATATTCACCAAGAGTAGATTCCATTTCAAGAAACCACTTTCTCTGCTCATCCATAAGAAGCAATTCCTCATCCATTCAAGTTTTATCATAAATTGTAGCAATTCAGTCCCATCTCCAGGCTTCACTTCTAATTCGAGTTCTCTTGCTGTTTCCACCACATCTGCAGTTACTTCTTCCACTTAGGTCTTGAATCCCTCAAGGTCATCCATGACGGTTGGAATCAACTTCTTCCAAACTCCTGTTAACGTTGATATTTTGACCTCTTCCCATGAGTCACAAATGTTCTTCATTTTCCAGAAAGTTTTCAATTGCCTAGATCCATCAGAGGAATCACTATCTACGGCAGCTACAGCCTTACAAAATGTATTTCTTAGGGACTTCCCTGGTGGTCCAGTGGTTAAGACCCCACGCTCCCAATGCAGGGGGCCCAGGTTCGATCCCTGGTCAGGGAACTACATCCCGCATGCTGCAACTAAGACCTGGTGCAGCCAAACAAACAAACAAATAAATAAATATTAAAAAACAAAGAACCAAAATGCATTTCTTAAATAATGAGACTTGTAAGTCAAAATCACTCCTTGGTCTATGGGCTGCAGAGTGGACACTGTGTTAGCTGGCATGAAAACAACATTAATTTCCTTGTACACTTCCATCAGAGCTCTTGGGTGACCAAGTGCATTGTCAATGAGCAGTAATATTTTGAAAGGAATCTTTTTTTTCCGAGCAGTAGGTCTCAACCGTAGGTTGAAAATATTCAGTAAACCATATTGTAAACAGATGTGCTGTCATCCAGGCTTTGTTGTTCCATTTAATAGAACACAGGCAGAAAAGATTTGGCATATAATTCTTAAGAGCCATAGGATTTTTGGAATGGTAAATGAACACTGGCTTTAAATTAAAGTCACCAGCTGCATTAGCCCTTAACAAGAGAGTCAGCCTGTCCTTCGAAGCTTTGAAGCCAGGCATTGATTTCTCTCTGGCTTCTCTCTAGCTATGAAAGTCCTAGGTGGCATCTTCTTCCAGTAGAAAGCTGTTTCATTTACATTGAAAATTTGTTTAGTGTAGCCACCATCATTAATTGTCTTAGCTAAATCATCTGGATAACTTGCTGCAGCTTCTACATCAGCACTTGCTGCTTCACCTTGTACATTTATGTTATGAAGACAGTTTCTTTCCTTAAACCTCATGAACCTCTGCTAGCTTCAAACTTTCCTTCTGCAGTTACCTCACCTCTCTCAACCTTCACAGAATTGAAGAGAGTAAGGGCCTTGCTCCAAATTAGGCTCTGGCTTAAGGGAATGTTGTCATTGGTTAGACCATCTATCTAGGCCACTAAAACTTTCTCCATATCATCAATAAGGCTGTTTCACTTTCTTATCGTTCATGTGTTCATTAGGGTAGCACTTATAATTTCCTTCAATAAATCTCCCTCTGCATTCACAACTTGGCTAAGTGGTGCAAGAGGCCTAGCTTTTGGCCTATGAAGGCTTTCAACATGCCTTCCTCACTAAGCTTAATCATTTCCAGTTTTTGATTTAAAGTGAGAGACATGGGACCCTTCCTTTCACTTGAACACTTAGAGGCCACTGTAAAGTTATTAACTGGCCTAATTTCAATATTGTTATGTCTCAGGAAATAGGGAGATGGGGAACAGTCAGTCAGTGGAGCAGTCAAACACACACATTTATCGATTAAGTTCTCCATCTTACACGGGTGTGATTCGTGGTGCCCCAAAACAATTACAATAGTTACATCAAAGATACTGATCGCAGATCACCATAACAAATATAATAATAATGAAAAGGAATCTCTCATAAGGTAATGAGCTTTCTGAGAGTCACTGGCAGTATCTATCCCAAAAATGGTATAGAACGGATTCCTGTAGGTAGAATTAGTCATAAAATTATCATTCCAAGAAAAAATTTAAATGTTTTACAACTAAAAAATTTTTCAATAAGATGCTTCCCCCAAATTTAATTTGCAAAATTTGAATGAACTATCCTCAAGTGGATCAATTTCAATTTTTAGTGGCCTAGAATTCCATCATAATTATAACTGTGATGATGAATAATTCTAAATGGAAATATCTATCCAAAAAGGACTGTTTATCATCAGTTGTAATGCATTTTCATTTGGTGCATAATACAGAACTTGAAATACAAGCAACCTTAAATATAAGCAATAAAGCTATCCAGAAAGAGCCCTCTAATAGGTTGAAAAGCAGAAGATAACCTGTGGCCTGTGAAGCTATGACTACATCAACTACTCAGTCTTTGCGTGGAGAATACATTAAAGTGAATTAAACTCAGTTTCTTTATTTTGAAGTTTATGTTCTTCAAGATTAGTATCTAGTTTATTCACTTTCTAAAAGCAAAGAATACTTAAAGAATTAACTTACTATATAACTAGAATACTGTGTTTTTCTGTTTATATGCAGCACTCTTCTAAATTTTTTTAGGGGGTAAAATAGTACTTTTACTTTTTAACAAGTGACACTTTCTTCAAAAATAATTATTTACATAGTACCCTAAGCTATAAAACATGAGTAAGCTGCTCAAGCAGTTTAAATTTTCACTCTGGCAGGAAACATATATGTAATTTGTACATCATCAGATCCCTTCATTTTCTCCAATCACGTTTTGAAAATTACTTTTCTAGATGAATTTCCTTTATTAAGAAAGCAGTGTTGAGCAAAAATATCAAGCTTACCACTGGGACACTATTTCTTTCTTTTTTTTTTTTTTTAATTAATTTTTTTTTTATTAGTTTCTGCTTTATAACAAAGTGAATCAGTCATACATATACATCTGTTCCCACATCCCTTCCCTCATGCATCTCCCTCCCTCCCACCCTCCCCATCCCACCCCTCCAGGCGGTCACAAAGCACCGAGCTGATCTCCCTGTGCTCTGCGGCTGCTTCCCACTATCTATCTACCTTACGTTTGGTAGTGTATATATGTCCATGCCTCTCTTTCGCTTTGTCACAGCTTACCCTTCCCCCTCCCCATATCCTCAAGTCCATTCTCAAGTAGGTCTGTGTCTTTATTCCCGTTTTACCCCTAGGTTCTTCATGACATTTTTTTTTTTTTTTAATTCCGTATATATGTGTTAGCATACGGTATTTGTCTTTCTCTTTCTGGCTTACTTCACTCTGTATGACAGACTCTAGGTCTATCCACCTCATTACAAATAGCTCAGTTTCATTTCTTTTTATGGCTGAGTAATATTCCATTGTATATATGTGCCACATCTTCTTTATCCATTCATCCGATGATGGACACTTAGGTTGTTTCCAGCTCCGGGCTATTGTGAATAGAGCTGCAATGAACATTTTGGTACATGTCTCTTTTTGAATTATGGTTTTCTCAGGGTATATGCCCAGTAGTGGGATTGCTGGGTCATATGGTAGTTCTATTTGTAGTTTTTTAAGGAACCTCCATACCGTTCTCCATAGTGGCTGTACCAATTCACATTCCCACCAGCAGTGCAAGAGTGTTCCCTTTTCTCCACACCCTCTCCAGCATTTATTGTTTCTAGATTTCTTGATGATGGCCATTCTGACTGGTGTGAGATGATATCTCATTGTAGTTTTGATTTGCATTTCTCTAATGAGTAAAGATGTTGAGCATCCTTTCATGTGTTTGTTGGCAGTCTGTATATCTTCTGTGGAGAAATGTCTATTTAGGTCTTCTGCCCATTTTTGGATTGGGTTGTTTGTTTTTTTGTTATTGAGCTGCATGAGCTGCTTATAAATTTTGGAGATTAATCCTTTGTCAGTGTCTTCATTTGCAAATATTTTCTCCCATTCTGAGGGTTGTCTTTTTTTTTTTTTTTTTTTTTTTTTTTTTTTTTTTTTTTGCTGTACGCGGGCCTCTCACTGTTGTGGCCTCTCCCGTTGCGGAGCACAGGCTCCGGACGCACAGGCTCAGCGGCCATGGCTCACGGGCCCAGCCGCTCCGCGGCATATGGGATCCTCCCAGACCGGGGCACGAACCCGTATCCCCTGCATCGGCAGGCGGACTCTCAACCACTGCGCCACCAGGGAGGCCCTGAGGGTTGTCTTTTGGTCTTGTTTATGGTTTCCTTTGCTGTGCAAAAGCTTTTAAGTTTCATTAGGTCCCATGTGTTTATCTTTGTCTTTATTTCCATTTCTCTAGGAGGTGGGTCAAAAAGGATCTTGCTGTGATTTATGTCATAGAGTGTTCTGCCTATGTTTTCCTCTAAGAGTTTGATAGTGTCTGGCCTTACATTTAGGTCTTTAATCCATTTTGAGCTTATTTTTGTGTATGGTGTTAGGGAGTGATCTAATCTCATACTTTTACATGTCCCTATCCAGTTTTCCCAGCACCACTTATTGAAGAGACTGTCCTTTCTCCACTGTACATTCCTGCCTCCTTTATCAAAGATAAGGTGACCATATGTCCGTGGGTTTAACTCTGGGCTTTCTATCCTGTTCCATTGATCTATCTTTCTGTTTTTGTGCCAGTACCATACTGTCTTGATTACTGTAGCTTTGTAGTATAGTCTGAAGTCAGGGAGCCTGATTCCTCCAGCTCCATTTTTTGTTCTCAAGATTGCTTTGGCTATTCGGGGTCTTTTGTGTTTCCATACAAATTGTGAAATTTTTTGTTCTAGTTCTGTGAAAAATGCCAGTGGTAGTTTGATAGGGATTGCATTGAATCTGTAGATTGCTTTGGGTAGTAGAGCCATTTTCACAATATTGATTCTTCCAATCCAGGAGCATGGTATATCTCTCCATCTATTTGTATCATCTTTAATTTCTTTCATCAATGTCTTATAATTTTCTGCATACATGTCTTTTGTCTCCTTAGGTAGGTTTATTCCTAGATATTTTATTCTTTTTGTTGCAATGGTAAATGGGAGTGTTTTCTTGATTTCACTTTCAGATTTTTCATCATTATTGAACAGGAATGCCAGAGATTTCTGTGCATTAATTTTGTATCCTGCTACATTACCAAATTCATTGATTAGCTCTAGTAGTTTTCTAGTAGCATCTTTAGGATTCTCTATGTATAGTATCATGTCCTCTGCAAACAGTGACTGCTTTACTTCTTCTTTTCCAATTTGGATTCCTTTTATTTCCTTTTCTTCTCTGATTGCTGTGGCTAAAACTTCCAAAACTATGTTGAATAAGAGTGGTGAGAGTGGACATCCTTGTCTTGTTCCTGATCTTAGTGGAAATGGTTTCAGTTTTTCACCATTGAGGACAATGTTGGCTGTGGGTTTGTCATATATGGCCTTTATTATGTTGAGGAAAGATCCCTCTATGCCTACTTTCTGCAGGGTTTTTATCATAAATGGGTGTTGAATTTTGTCGAAAGCTTTCTCTGCATCTATTGAGATGATCATATGGTTTTTCTCCTTCAACTTGTTAATATGGTGTATCACATTGATTGATTTGCGTATATTGAAGAATCCTTGCATTCCTGGAATAAACCCCACTTGATCATGGTGTATGATCCTTTTAATGTGCTGTTGGATTCTGTTTGCTAGTATTTTGTTGAGGATTTTTGCGTCTATGTTCATCAGTGATATTGGCCTATAGTTTTCTTTCTTTGTGACATCCTTGCCTGGTTTTGGTATCAAGGTGATGGTGGCCTCGTAGAATGAGTTTGGGAGTGTTCCTTCCTCTGATATTGTTTGGAAGAGTTTGAGAAGGATGGGTGTTAGCTCTTCTCTAAATGTTTGATAGAATTCGCCTGTGAAGCCATCGGGTCCTGGGCTTTTGTTTGATGGAAGATTTTTAATCACAGTTTCAATTTCAGTGCTTGTGATTGGTCTATTCATATTTTCTATTTCTTCCTGAGTTAGTCTTGGCAGGTTGTGCATTTCTAAGAATTTGTCCATTTCTTCCAGGTTGTCCATTTTATTGGCATAGAGTTGCTTATAGTAATCTCTCATGATCTTTTGTATTTCTGCAGTGTCAGTTGTTACTTCTCCTTTTTCATTTCTAATTCTATTGATTTGAGTCTTCTCCCTTCTTTTCTTGATGAGTCTGGCTAATGGTTTGTCAATTTTGTTTATCTTCTCAAAGAACCAGCTTTTAGTTTGGTTGATCTTTGCTATCGTTTCCTTCATTTCTTTTTCATTTATTTCTGATCTGATCTTTATTTCTTTCTTTCCTTCTGCTAGCTTTGGGGGTTTTTTGTTCTTCTTTCTCTAATTGCTTTAGGTGCAGGGTCAGGTTGTTTACTCGAAATGTTTCCTGTTTCTTAAGGTGAGATTATATTGCTATAAACTTCCCCCTTAGAACTGCTTTTGCTGCATCCCATAGGTTTTGGGTCGTCGTGTCTCCATTGTCATTTGTTTCTAGGTATTTTTTAATTTCCTCTTTGATTTCTTCAGTGATCACTTTGGGACACTATTTCTAAAACATAAAAAACTAATAACCTTGAAATGTGTAATACTGACAAGTAAAAATATAGACAGTGAAGATGTGAGTATAAATAGAAAGATTCTGCCCATGTTCTCCTATAAAATATTTTCCTAACAGTTTTTAGGCATATTCTAAATAGGCTAACTATATAATTTATTATCTAAACTGGAACACTTCTGAAGTGAAAGCGGACACTATTAGTAATTACAAAATGAATACTGGCCTGGTGAACTGGGGCATATGGTCACCCTAATTATCAATCAGTGCTATGCAGGCAACTCCCAGAGCATGAAACAATATGTGGATTCTAATTACCAGTCTGATTAACCATCTAGTTTTGAGGAACACAACTTCAGAGATGCAGGCACAATTCAGACACTCGACCCACAGGAATCACTAGAGAGTCAGTAAGGTGGGAGACCCATATAAGCTTAAGGGTCTGGAGAAGGGAAATTCAATAAAGGGATAAGGAAGTAAAATATTCTAAAAACTTCATCATTTTCTCTGATGTAGAATTCATTTGGGATCCTACTGTCTTCACTTTTACTGCCTATCACCACCAAGCTTTCACCATAAAGCTTAAATAAAATTACACGTGATTTGTCAATTTAATTTGCATTAGATTTAAAACTCAAGACTATTAATCTTTGGGGGCAGGGACATTACCATTCATTTCCAAGCATCCAGTGCCTGGCTCTCAGTAAATGTTTCCTGAATGAATTTCTTTGAACTTAATATTCTGAGCATTAAAATTTATGATATTAGAACCTTAATTGAAGATAGTAGATTTTAAAAATTCAACTCAACAACCTAACCTGTTATTTTCTAGTGCAAAACCTATCAGGAAACTGTGTTTGGATTTGCTTTAAAATAATCCTGCAGGGCCAGAGAGGGGGATAAAAGATGAAACAAAATTGCCAGATGTTAATAATTATTGAAGCTAACTGATGGGTGTGTGTGGGGGGATCTCCATCTCTGCGTATAACTGCAAATCTCCATATTAAAAGGGTATTTTTTTTTTTTTTAAAGCCCATCTGAAACCAACTCAACATCCTGGATTTATCAAACACAAGCCATTTTCTTTTCTTTGAAAGGATCACTGTCAAAATTCTTATCACATTTATGTCTAAGGACAGTATACCTGTAGCATTAGGTGCAGATTAGTCACTTTCTGTGCGGACCAGCCTGAATTTTCATCTCCAACTTCAAACCAAGGTTTCATACGCTGAATATATGAGCCTTCTTTAAAAAAATTTTGATTGGAATTGTTGTTTTTTAGCAGGTTTTGAAGCAAAATCAGACAATCTTCCACTACTATACCTGGGGAAAGAATGTAGAATGGAATGTTGAGGCTGATAAAACCTGAAGGAAAATTCAATCCTCTAACAGTTCAAAAGAAAACCCTCGGTGCTCGGCATCTCTTCAGTATGCACAGCAGTGAGCCTGCTCCTTCTCAGGTCCCCCAGTGATCTCCCGACTTCTATTTTCACCTATCCACTCACCTCAGTAACTCACACTTTTTCTTCAAATCCAGCTTACACATCATTTCTTCAGGAATGATTAGCAAGATCCAGTGGGTAGGTTAGGATCACCAGCTATATGCTCTCACAGTAGCTGGCTCCTTTTATTATTATGCAGTATCTGTCTTCACTAGATTATAATTCATGAAGACAGGAATTTGGGAATGTCCTACTTACCTCTCTGTATCCTCAGCAGATATAGAGACAAGATCTCACATGCCGCATGGTGCGGCCAAAATAAAAAGAAAATAATAAAATAAGCACCAATGGGAAAGATAAGCAGGAATTAGTCACATGAAGTGGGTGGGATGCAGAAAAGCATTCCAAGAAGAAAGTAAAATGGCTTTTTAAAAAAAGTCTACATTTCGGGACTTCCCTGGTGGTCCAGGGTTAAGACTCTGCGCTCCCACTGCAGGGGGTGCAGGTTTGATGAGATCCCACATGCCACGTGGTGAGGCCAAAAAAAAAAAGAGAGAGAGACAAGATATCAGATGTATACATGGTAGGTCACTACTAAATATTTGTTGAATAAATCAATCGTATATTATTTAATCGCTAAGAAGCACTTGACATTGTTGTCTTTATGCCTCTTCCTTGAAACTTCCTCTTCTTTTGGTTTCTAAAACACTAACGGCTCCCTCCTGGTTTTCCTTACAGATATCTGGCCACTACTCAGGATTCCTAACCAATGAGCTCTGTTTCCTCTGCAAAGCATATGAAAAAAAGAGGCTGGATGCTCACAGAGAGTAGGTTCCTCTGTGTAGTACATGCACACTTTTGCTCCTACTAGTTAAGTTGCACGATTATAAGAATTAATTGCTTTTAAAAAATGAACAGATTTTAGGGAATTCCCTGGCAGTCCAGTGGTTAGGGCTCTGTGTTTTCACTGCTGAGGGCCTGGGTTCAATCCCTGGTTGGGGAACTAAACTAAGATCCCACAAGCCGTGTGGGAGGGTCAAAAACAAAACAAAACAACAACAACAACAAACAGACTTGATTTTTCAGAGCAGCTTCAGGTTTATGGAAAAACCGAGCAACAAATAAAGGGAATTCCCGTATACTCTCTCCGTCTCAGTTTCCACTGCTATTACCACTTAGCATTAGTGTGGTACATTTGTTAAACTGATGAATGAATATTGATACATTATTAACTCATGGTCATAGTTTACATTAGGGTTCACTCTTTGTGTTGTAAATTCTATAGATTTCAACATATGTATAATTTCATGTACCCACCATTACAGTATCATACAGAATAGTTTCACTGCTCTAAAAATCCTGTGTTCCACCTATTCATTCCTCTTTCTTCCTACCCCCGAATCCCTGGCAACCGCTGGTCCTTTTACTGTCTCTATATGGTTTTGTCTTTCCTGAATGTCATACATACTTGGAATCATAAAGTATGTAGCCTCTCCAGACTGTCTTATTTCACTTAGCGATATGCATTTAAGGTTCCTCCAGGACTTTTCATGGCTTGAAAACTTTTTATCGTAGAATAATATTCCATTGTCTGAATGTACCACAGTTTGTTTATCCATTCACCTACTGGAGGACATCTTGGTTGCTTCCAAGTTTTGGCAATTATGAATAAAGCTGCCATAAATATTCATGTGCAGGATTTGTGTAGAAAGAAGTTTTCTACTCATTTGGGTAAATACCAAGCAGTGTGATTGCTGGACTGTATGTTAAACTTGGTAAGAAACCACCAAACTGTCTTCCAAAATGGTTGTATCATTTTGCATTCCCGTCAGCAATACGTGAGAGTTCTACACTCTTGCTTACTTTTGGTGTTGTCAGGGTTCTGGATCTTTGCCTAATAGGTGTATAGTGATGTCTCATTGTTTTAGTTTGCATTTCCCTAATGACATATGATGCTGAGTGTCTTTTCATATGCTATATACCATCTATATATTTTCTTTGGTGATACATCTGCTCAGATCTTTTGTTCTTTTTTTTTTTTTTTTTTTTTTTGCGGTACGCGGGCCTCTCACTGTTGTGGGCTCTCCCGTTGCGGAGCACAGGCTCCGGATGCACAGGCTCTGGACGCGCAGGCTCAGCGGCCATGGCTCACGGGCCTAGCCGCTCCGCGTCATATGGGATCTTCCCGGACTGGGGCACGAACCCGTGTCCCCTGCATCGGCAGGCAGACTCTCAACCACTGCGCCACCAGGGAAGCCCTTTTGTTCATTTTTTAATTGGGTTGTTTCTTTACTTCTTATTGAACTTTAAGAGTACTCTGTACATTCTGGATACAAGTCCTTTTTCAGATTATTTTGCAAATCTTTTCTTTCAGTCTGTGGCTTATCTTTGCATTCTCTCAGCAGTGTCTTTTGCAGACTACATTTTCAGTTAAGTGAAGTCCCACTTAACCATTTTCTCTTTCATCTAAGAGTAAATTACTTTTACTCAGTGAGGCTCAGGCCATCTGGCTGTACCATCTATTACCAGTCCTCACTGCAGTTTTGTAACAAATTCATGGTCACCACTCCTTGTTCACTGCAAACACCAGCACCTCACTCAGAGCCTTCTTCCTATCTCCATGTTCTGCTGTCACTCTTGATTTCAATTTCAGTGACAACCCATCTAATATCTGGACCCCTCAGTTCCTTGGTCTCATCTTCAGAGATAATCCTTACTCTATTACTAAAACCTCCCATCTTTCCAGCTCAAGTATTCTCAATATATCTGTTCTGTGGCTTCCCTGAGACTTTCAACCCATCAACAAGTCTTCTTTCTTCTTTTTAAAGACCCTTTTGTCTTTACTTCCTTCCCTATCTAGCTTAGCACATACAGGTCTTCATTTCTTCCACCCTACAGATAATTTGCTGAGCTCTCTTGTCTCACTATCTTTTCATAGCACCCGCCTGGAAAGGCACTATCGGGTTAAAAACTGCCTGCCTGGCTTTTTTTCTATATCTGTACCTAGACAGCTGAGTACTGGGGGAGACAGGGGATCACATAATCAAGTAGCCTGCACTGCTATGAAATCCATGGTGAACACCCTCAATGGGGCCTTTATCCTTGCCTGGAAATCTTCCTAATTACAATAGTCAACAAGCTCTCCTATCCTCCAAAAGACTATTTTCAGTCTTCTCCATGATTCTCAACTGTGTCCTCCTCTTTCACTCTCAGCATATGCCTCTGCCTTCAACTCAACTCCCTGTCACCAAATGTGAAAAAGGACTTGCATCTTCACCTGCGCTATCCCCCGTTATGATGGAAGATGAGCTCCTTCTTCTCCTATCTTAAACAGCCAGTTCCTACCTCTCCTGTGGATTCTATTAACTTTCTTCTTTTTCAGGTATTATGTACCACTGATTGTTGTCTTTTCTTTCTCTCCCTCTCTCCCTCATACCATATCTCTGTCCCCTCTCTGCTTGCTCACAGTTGTTGTAGTCTCTTCCATTTTAAAGAAAAAGCCCTTTTAGATTAAAGGAGAATAATCTGATAATTTCCATAGATGTAGAAAAAAATAAAAACAGTTACTAAAATGCAAGACTCACTCATGATAAAAACTCTGAGCAAAAATCAAACTTAAAGGTGAAACATCAACATTCTCATTACAGTCAGCAACTATGCAACACTGTACTAAAGATTCTAATCAGTGCAATGAGACAAAGAAAAGTGGTATAAGAACTGAAAAGAAAGAAAAAAGATTACACTTATTTGTAGAAAATATCGTATCTACACAGAAAGTCCAAGGAGAACTAATGGTTTAATAAGATGGTTGGATACAAGATCAATATACAAAAATCAAGTAGTAACCAATTTGAAAATGTAATAAAAAAAGATCCCATTCACATGTTACAAAAAGTATAAGATGCCTAGGAGTGAATCTAATAAAAAAAAATACAACTCCTGTGCTCAAAATTATAAAACATTACTGAAAGACATAAAAGAAGACCTGAATAGATTAAAAGATATACCTGGGTTCATGGAGAGAAAAAGTCAATGACGATTCTCCTTAATCTTAAACTCAATATATTTCCGGGACTTCCCTGGTGGCGCAGTGGTTAAGAATCCGCCTGCCAATGCAGGGGACATGGATTTGAGCCCTGGTCCGGGAAGATTCCACATGCCGCAGAGCAACTAAGCACCGTGTGCCACAACTACTGAGCCTGTGCTCTAGAGCCCATGAGCCACAATTACTGAGCCCACGTGCTATAACTACTGAAGCCCACACGCCTAGAACCTGTGCTACGCAACAAGAGAAGCCATTGCAATGAGAAGCCTGCGCACTTCAACTAAGAGTAGCCCCTGCTCACCACAACTAGAGAAAGCCTGTGCACAGCAACAAAGACCCAACGCAGCCAAAAATAAATAAATAATAACTTAAAAGAGTAAACCCAAAACAACTCAATATATTTCCAATCAAAATCCCAACTGGGATTTTCAGATAACTTGATTAGCAAATAAGTTTCATTCATATGAAGAATAAAAGGGAAAGACGCATAAGACAATTCTGAAGAGGGCCAAGATAGGAAATTTTTCCTATATTCTAATAGATAGGATATTATTATGAAGCTTTTCTAATTAAAAGAGTGTGGTTTTAGTGTAGAACTAGACAGACTAATGGAACATAACAGAGAACTCAGAAACAGACCTTCACACATATGGAAATTTGATAACAAATCTTATAACATCATTCAAATGCAAAATCCCTATTAATTAAATGTAAAAGACACATTTTAAAAGGCTTCAGTATATGAAAGTGACGGAAACTCTCTTTATGACCTCGAGGTGGAGATAGATTTCTTAAACAAAACATAAAAGCATAAACTGTAAAAAAAAAACGTTATTATGCTAAAATTTTAAACTTTAATAGAAACACTATAAACAAACTAATAGAAGATAACTGAAACATGTATAATCAACAAATGATTAGTATCCAGAATACATAAAGAACTCCCAGTAATCAACTGGAAAAGGAAAAACGATCTTATACAAAAACGGGCAAGAAGGTAATTCAGAGGGGTAAAAGATAAACAAAAAGAGATGGTGACTACTCCCATGAAAATATGCTTAATCTCATTAATTTAAGAAATGAAATAAAATCTCAATAAGACATTATCTCACACTCATCAAATTGGCAAGGAAGGACTGACAAGGATGTGAAGAAACAGAACTTGAAAACACTGGTGATGATAGGTTGATAAAACCACTTAAGAGAGCCATTCGACAATATCTGGTAATGGTGAAAAAAGTACAACTCTATTTGTAGGTATATAGAGAAACTTAATACACAAGTAAATACATAAAGACCACTCACTGTAACAGTTTATATTAGCAAAAATATAAACAACCTAATTGTCAACTCAATCAGAAAATAATAGATCATAGTATATTCATAATACAGAATAATATATAGCACTTAAAATAAATGAACTAGAGTAACATGTAACAACATGGATAAATCTCAGAAACACAATGTTGAATAAAAAACAGCAAGTTGTGGGACTTCCCTGGCAGTCTAGTGGTAAAGACTTCGAGCTTCCACTGCAGGGGTTGCGGGTTCAATCCTTTGTTGGGGAACTAAGATCCCGCATGCCGTGTGGCGAAAAAAAAAAAAATTAATTAAAAAAACCCCAGTAAGTTGTGAGATTATATTCAGAAGGATACTTTACTTAAAAGAACTGGATGGTAGGCGCACAAGTGTTTGTTATGCTATTTTCTATTGTTTTCTGTATGTTTGAAACATTTCATATCTCAAAAAAAAATTTAAGAAAAGAAAAATAGTTCCTTGTCAACCTCCAGTTCTGTTCACCTGGCTCTCCTCTGACTTTACCAAATTTCTGATATGAGTTTTCTCTGCTATTCTATTTTCCCTCTTCTAACTTATTCCTCTGACACTACAGTCTGGATTCTGAGGCAACCACTAAACACAAATGCTGTCCCCAAGGTCACCAATGATGTTCATGTTCTAAGTCCTACAGATACATTTCTGTCCTATCTTGATATCTCAGTGACTTCTTACAGTGCTACCAATTCCCCCAACCCTTCTAAGTGTGGTTCTCCTCTTGCCTCCCAGCCTATTTCTTCTCAGTCTCTTTTACCAATCGATACCTCTTCCTCTATGATCTCTTAACAATTTGTATTCCTTAGGGTTTGTCCTAGCACTTCCCTTCTCACTCTTCACTTACTCTAAGAGACTCATCTAATCTTTCTTGTTTATCTAATTTAGTTTTACCTATATTATACAGACTCTCAAATCTTTATCTCCAGCCTGGCCCTGCCTTCCAGATTAGTAAGCCAACTGTCAACTATACTACACTACTTGCTAACCCCAATTCAGTGAATGCAAATAAACTCATTTTTTCCCTCTGACTCTAGTGCTAGGTTTTTTGATCAATTTCTCATTAAAAACAACAAAAATGCTGAATTAAAAAAAAAAAGCCTAGGAGCAATGAAGAACTGATAGTACAGCAGGCTAAAACTGACAAAAAAATGGATATCTATACAGATAGTTAAGTATAAAAGTACCTTTTGGCTGGCAGTACATTTCTCAATCTTGATAAATCTAAACTTTTCATTTTGACAGTCTCATGGGACAGAGGGAAAACAAACCAAAGCCAAGGGTATACACAAGGTAGGGAAGGAATCTAACAGAAAACTTTTCACCTAATAAAATGGGACCTCAAAAGGCTATATCCTAAGGAAAAAAAAAAAAAAAAAAAGGATATATCCTCAGGGTACAAAAAATGAAAAGTTAACTAGTCCTCATAGGTTTTGTAGCTTGGGTTTGCATTGCCTGAGTAGTCCAGGGAATATCAACCCTTCAATCTGGAATGAGGTGATCCCAGACAAACTGCACCCCCGGGGCTTGGCAGAAACAAGCACATTTTCTCTGAAAGAAATTACTTTCATCCTAGGATTCCAATTCCTATAAGTAATTCTGCTAAGTACGACACAAAACATAGTCAAAGAAAACCATGTACACAGAAAATGTTGTACCATGCGTAAGAACCAGCAGAGCAAAGTACCAGACCCACGAAGACTTAAAATACTGCGATTATCAGACAGAGATCGTGAAGTAATTGTTTCTTATATTCAAAGAAATAAAAGATAAGTTGAAAATACATGCAGAGAAAACGAAGTTATAAAAAAATTACCTAGCAAATTTACCAAAGAAACAAGCGGAACTTCTAGAAAAGAAAAATTTAAAACTCAATGGACACATTCAAAAGCTGATCAAATACAGGTGAAGAGAGAATCGTTTAAATAGAAAACAGGACTTCCGGGTAAGATGGCGGAAGAGTAAGACGCGGAGATCACCTTCCTCCCCACGGATACACCAGAAATACAGCTACACGTGGAACAACTCCTACAGAACACCTACTGAACGCTGGCAGAAGACCCCAGACCTCCCAAAAGGCAAGAAACTCCCCACATACCTGGGTAGGGCAAAGCGGAGAGATCCGCACACAGAGGATCGGTGCCGAGCGGCACTCAGCAGCCCGAGAGGCTTGTCTGCTCGCCCGCCGGGGCACGCAGCGCTGGAAGCTGAGGCTCGGGCTTCGGTCAGAGCGCAGGGAGAGGACTGGGGCTGGTGGCGAGAACTCAGCCTGAAGGGGGCTAATGTGCCACAGCTAGCCGGGAGGGAGTCCGGGAAAACTCTGGAGCTGCCGAAGAGGCAAGAGACTTTTTCTTCCCTCTTGATTTCCTGGTGCGCGAGGAGAGGGGATTAAGAGCGCTGCTTAAAGGGGCTCCACAGACGGGCGCGAGTCGCGACTGAAAGCGCGGAGCCCAGTGACAGGCGTGGGACGCTGGGGCTGCTACTGCTGCCGCCAAGAAGCCTGTGTGCGAGCGCAGGTCACTGCCCACACCGCCCTTCCGGGAGCCTGTGCAGCCCGCCACTGCCGGGGTCCCGGGATCCAGGGGCGGCTTCCCTGGGAGAACGCACGGCGCGCCTCGGGCGGGTGCAACGTCACGCCGACCTCTGCCGCTGCAGGCTCGCCCCGCACTCCGTGCCCCTCCCTCCCTCCCGGCCTGAGTGAGCCAGAGTCCCCGAAGAGGCTGCTCCTTTAACCCTGTCCTATCTGAGCGAAGAACAGACGCCCTCCGGCGACCTACACGCAGAGGCGGGGCCAAATCCAAAGCTGAGACCTAGGAGCTGTGAGAACAAAGAAGAGAAAGGGAAACCTCTCCCAGCAGCCTCAGAAGCAGCGGATTAAAGCTCCACAATCAACTTGATGTACCCTGCATCTGTGGAATACATGAATAGACAACACATCATCCCAAATTGAGGAGCCCGGAGTCAGTGCTGTGCCTCTGAGGTGGGAGAGCCAACTTCAGGACACTGGTCCACAAGAGACCTCCCAGCTCCACATAATATCAAACGGCGAAAATCTTCCAGAGATCTCCATCTCAACACCAGCACCCAGCTTCACTCAACGACCAGCAGGCTACAGTGCTGGACACCCTAAGCCAAACAACTAGCAAGACAGGAACACAACGCCACCCACTAGCAGAGAGGTGGCCTAAAATCATAAAAAGTCCACAGACACTCCAAAACACACCACCAGACGTGGACCTGCCCACCAGAAAGACAAGATCCAGCCTCATCCACCAGAACACAGGCACTAGTCCCCTCCACCAGGAAGCCTACACAACCCACTAAACCAACCTTAGCCACTGGGGACAGACACCAAAAACAACAGGAACTACGAACCTGCAGCCTGCAAAAAGGAGACCCCAAACACAGTAACATAAGCAAAATGAGAAGACAGAAAAACACACAGCAGGAGAAGGAGCAAGATAAAAACCCACCAGACCTAACAAATGAAGAGGTAATAGGCACTCTACCTGAAAAAGAATTCAGAATAATGATGGTAAAGATGATCCAAGATTCTATTTCCCAGATACAAAATCTTGGAAATAGAATAGACAAAATGCAAGAAACAGTTAACAAGGACCTAGAAGAACTAAAGATGAATCAAGCATCGATTAAAAACACAATACATGAAATAAAAAATACTCTAGATGGGATCAATAGCAGAATAACTGAGGCAGAAGAACGTATAAGTGAGGTGGAAGATAAAATAGTGGAAATAACTGCTGCAGAGCAAAATAAAGAAAAAAGAATGAAAAGAACAGAGGACAGTCTCAGAGACCTCTGGGACAACATTAAACGCACCAACATTCGAATTATAGGGGTTCCAGAAGAAGAAGAGAAAAAGAAAGGGACTGAGAAAATATTTGAAGAGATTATAGTTGAAAACTTCCCTAATATGGGAAAGGAAATAGTTAATCAAGTCCAGGAGGCACAGAGAGTCCCATACAGAATAAATCCAAGGAGAAATACGCCAAGACACATATTAATCAAACTGTCAAAAATTAAACACAAAGAAATCATATTAAAAGCAGCAAGGCAAAAACAACAAATAACACACAAGGGAATCCCCATCAGGATAACAGCTGATCTCTCAGCAGAAACTCTACAAGCCAGAAGGGAGTGGCAGGACATACTTAAAGTGATGAAGGAGAAAAACCTGCAACCAAGATTACTCTACCCAGCAAGGATCTCATTCAGATTTGATGGAGAAATTAAAACGTTTACAGACAAGCAAAAGCTGAGAGAGTTCAGCACCACCAAACCAGCTTTACAACAAATGCTAAAGGAACTTCTCTAGGCAAGAAACACAACAGAAGGAAAAGACCTACAATAATGAACCCAAAACAATTAAGAAAATGGGAATAGGAACATACATATCGATAATTACCTTAAATGTAAATGGACTAAATGCTCCCACCAAAAGACACAGAGTGGCTGAATGGATACAAAAACAAGACCCATCTATATGCTGTCTACAAGAGACCCACTTCAGGCCTAGAGACACATACAGACTGAAAGTAAGGGGATGGAAAAAGATATTCCATGCAAATGGAAACCAAAAGAAAGCTGGAGTAGCAATTCTCATATCAGACAAAATAGACTTTAAAATAAGGACTACTAGAAGAGACAAAGAAGGACACTACATAATGATCAAGGGATCGATCCAAGAAGAAGATATAACAATTGTAAATATTTATGCACCCAACATAGGAGCACCTCAATACATAAGGCAAATACTAACAGCCATAAAAGGAGAAATCGACAGTAACACAATCATAGTAGGGGACTTTAACACCCCACTTTCACCAATGGACAGATCATCCAAAATGAAAATAAATAAGGAAACACAAGCTTTAAATGATACATTAAACAAGATGGACTTAATTGATATTTATAGGACATTCCATCCAAAAACAACAGAATACACATTTTTCTCAAGTGCTCATGGAACATTCTCCAGGATAGATCATATCTTGGGTCACAAATCAAGCCTTGGTAAATTTAAGAAAATTGAAATTGTATCAAGTATCTTTTCCGACCACAATGCTATGAGACTAGATATCAATTACAGGAAAAGAGCTGTAAAAAATACAAACACATGGAGGCTAAACAATACACTACTTAATAACGAAGTGATCACTGAAGAAATCAAAGAGGAAATTAAAAAATACCTACAAACAAATGACAATGGAGACACAACGACCCAAAACCTATGGGATGCAGCAAAAGCAGTTCTAAGAGGGAAGTTTATAGCAATACAATCCCACCTTAAGAAACAGGAAACATCTCGAATAAACAACCTAACCTTGCACCTAAAGCAATTAGAGAAAGAAGAACAAAAACATCCCAAAGTTAGCAGAAGGAAAGAAATCATAAAAATCAGATCAGAAATAAATGAAAAAGAAATGAAGGAAACGATAGCAAAGATCAATAAAACTAAAAGCTGGTTCTTTGAGAAGATAAACAAAATTGATAAACCATTAGCCAGACTCATCAAGAAAAAAAGGGAGAAGACTCAAATCAATAGAATTAGAAATGAAAAAGGAGAAGTAACAACTGACACTACAGAAATACAAAAGATCATGAGAGATTACTATAAGCAACTCTATGCCAATAAAATGGACAACCTGGAAGAAATGGACAAATTCTTAGAAATGCACAACCTGCCAAGACTGAATCAGGAAGAAATAGAAAATATGAACAGACCAATCACAAGCACTGAAATTGAAACTGTGATAAAAAATCTTCCAACAAACAAAAGCCCAGGACCAGATGGCTTCACAGGCGAATTCTATCAAGCATTTAGAGAAGAGCTAACACCTATCCTTCTGAAACTCTTCCAAAATATAGCAGAGGGAGGAACACTCCCAAACTCATTCTACGAGGCCACCATCACCTTGATACCAAAACCAGGCAAGGATGTCACAAAGAAAGAAAACTACAGGCCAATATCACTGATGAACATAGATGCAAAAATCCTCAACAAAATACTAGCAAACAGAATCCAACAGCACATTAAAAGGATCATACACCATGATCAAGTGGGGTTTATTCCAGGAATGCAAGGATTCTTCAATATACGCAAATCAATCAACGTGATACACCATATTAACAAACTGAAGGAGAAAAACCATATGATCATCTCAATAGATGCAGAGAAAGCTTTCGACAAAATTCAACACCCATTTATGATAAAAACCCTGCAGAAAGTAGGCATAGAGGGAACTTTCCTCAACATAATAAAGGCCATATATGACAAACCCACAGCCAGCATCGTCCTCAATGGTGAAAAACTGAAACCATTTCCACTAAGATCAGGAACTAGACAAGGTTGCCCACTTTCACCACTCTTATTCAACCTAGTTTTGGAAGTTTTAGCCACAGCAATCAGAGAAGAAAAGGAAATAAAAGGAATCCAAATTGGAAAAGAAGAAGTAAAGCTGTCACTGTTTGCAGATGACATGATACTATACATAGAGAATCCTAAAGATGCTACCAGAAAACTACTAGAGTTAATCAATGAATTTGGTAAAGTTGCAGGATACAAAATTAATGCACAGAAATCTCTGGCATTCCTATATACTGATGATGAAAAATCTGAAAGTGAAATCAAGGAAACACTCCCATTTACCTTTGCAACAAAAAGAATAAAATATCTAGGAATAAACCTACCTAAGGAGACAAAAGACCTGTATGCAGAAAATTATAAGACACTGATGAAAGAAATTAAAGATGATACAAATAGATGGAGAGATGTACCATGTTCTTGGATTGGAAGAATCAACATTGTGAAAATGACTCTACTACCCAAAGCAATCTACAGGTTCAATGCAATCCCTATCAAACTACCACTGGCATTTTTCACAGAACTAGAACAAAAAATTTCACAATTTGTATGGAAACACAAAAGACCCCGAATAGCCAAAGCAATCTTGAGAACGAAAAATGGAGCTGGAGGAATCAGGCTCCCTGACTTCAGACTATACTACAAAGCTACAGTAATCAAGACAGTATGGTACTGGCACAAAAACAGAAAGATAGATCAATGGAACAGGATAGAAAGCCCAGAGTTAAACCCACGGACATATGGTCACCTTATCTTTGATAAAGGAGGCAGGAATGTACAGTGGAGAAAGGACAGTCTCTTCAATAAGTGGTGCTGGGAAAACTGGATAGGGACATGTAAAAGTATGAGATTAGATCATTCCCTAACACCATACACAAAAATAAGCTCAAAATGGATTAAAGACCTAAATGTAAGGCCAGACACTATCAAACTCTTAGAGGAAAACATAGGCAGAACACTCTATGACATAAATCACAGCAAGATCCTTTTTGACCCACCTCCTAGAGAAATGGAAATAAAGACAAAAATAAACACATGGGACCTAATGAAACTTCAAAGCTTTTGCACAGCAAAGGAAACCATAAACAAGACCAAAAGACAACCCTCAGAATGGGAGAAAATATTTGCAAATGAAGCAACTGACAAAGGATTAATCTCCAAAATTTATAAGCAGCTCATGCAGCTCAATAACAAAAAAACAAACAACCCAATCCAAAAATGGGCAGAAGACCTAAATAGACATTTCTCCACAGAAGATATACAGACTGCCAACAAACACATGAAAGGATGCTCAACATCTTTACTCATTAGAGAAATGCAAATCAAAACTACAATGAGATATCATCTCACACCAGTCAGAATGGCCATCATCAAAAAATCTAGAAACAATAAATGCTGGAGAGGGTGTGGAAAAAAGGGAACACTCTTGCACTGCTGGTGGGAATGTGAATTGGTACAGCCGCTATGGAGAACGGTATGGAGGTTCCTTAAAAAACTACAAATAGAACTACCATATGACCCAGCAATCCCACTACTGGGCATATACCCTGAGAAAACCATAATTCAAAAAGAGACATGTACCAAAATGTTCATAGCAGCCCTATTTACAATAGCCCGGAGGTGGAAACAACCTAAGTGTCCATCATCGGATGAATGGATAAAGAAGATGTGGCACATATATACAATGGAATATTACTCAGCCATAAAAAGAAATGAAATTGAGCTATTTGTAATGAGGTGGATAGACCTAGAGTCTGTCATACAGAGTGAAGTAAGTCAGAAAGAGAAAGACAAATACTGTATGCTAACACATATATATGGAATTTAAGAAAAAAAAATGTCATGAAGAACATAGGGGTAAGACAGGAATAAAGACACAGACCTACTAGAGAATGGACTTGAGGATATGGGGAGGGGGAAGGGTAAGCTGTGACAAAGTGAAAGAGCGGCATGGACATATATACACTACCAAACGTGAGGTAGATAGCTAGTGGGAAGCAGCCGCATAGCACAGGGAGATCAGCTCGGTACTTTGTAACTGCCTGGAGGGGTGGGATAGGGAGGGTGGGAGGGAGACGCAAAAGGGAGGGGATATGGAAACATATGTATATGTATAACTGATTAAATTTGTTATAAAGCAAAAAAAAAAAAGAAATAAATCATAAATAGATCACAATAAAAAAAAAAAAAGAAAAAAAAAAAAAAAAAAAATAAATAAATAGAAAACAGGTCAGAAGAAATAATCCAGAAGAAAGCCTGAAAAGATAAAAAGACAGAAAATGCAGACAAGAAAGTAAAATGATAAAGTGAGACTCTAATCATATGACAGAGAACTGAATCTGAGCTCAGAAAGATAGGAAAAAATGTGATGGAGCAGTATTTAAGGAGATATAGCTGAGATTTTCTACAAATGATGTAAGATATCAATAGATTCTGGAAGTTTAACAAATATTAAGCAGGATAAATAAAAAGAAATCCATATTCAACACACCATAATGGAAGAAAGAAAGAATATATAAGTATCCATCTTCCTCAGGGAAGCCTCTCTCAACATCTAACAAAACAACAAAGAAAATGTACGTCCTCATTTCTCCCTTCAGTTGCATTCCTGAAAAGTTAACAAGTCCGTGAGAACAAAAGGAATCTTTCAAAATCAATCTCTTCATACTATACCTCCATCACTGTTCCCCTCCTCAGTAATAATGTCCAGTAGTCTCTCAAAAGCATTTTCAAAAGCAACAATTTTCTGGATTGCTCCATTGCTTCTTGTTAGTGCCTGTAGTAGTAAGACGCCCTATGAAGAAGAAGGATAATGTTCAGTGAAATACAACTTTTACAAGACATTTAAAAATTACTTTAAAAACCACTGAGTTTTAGAAGTGGCAGGAATTTCACAAGTCCAACTCCTTCACTTTATAGATAGGGCAAACAAGGACAGAGAAGGTGAGCAATTTACCTCCCTAAGCTATATAAATCTCGAAAGACAGATCCTTGACTGGAATTCATGTCTACCAATTCCTAAATCTGTTCTCTTTTCACCGTACAATATAAATATACAACAATTCTTGCATATTCACCAATTCATCTATCATTCATTACCTGGCTTTCACTGTGGTCTAAGAGAGTGGAACATGATTATATTTGTCTCAGTAATGCCTCTGTACATGCTTCACAATAGTAACAATAAAAAATTGTGAAATCAATAATATAAATCAATAAACATCACCACATTTTAGCAGGGAAAGTTCAGATATTCTTGTAATTATCTGGCCCAGAAATTCCCAAAACTTGATTCTAAGTTGATAGAACAAAAGAATGAGAATTCATGCCTCATGAACACCATGTCTAGTATGAGACAATTCTCAGTAGTCTTTGCTTCTGATTTTTAGTTTTCTCACTCCTGTTGAGCTAGATTTAGGTTATATATTTTGCAACCTCTTTATTCACTGTTAACCATTTCTGCTTATTTCACTATCAAACAACAACTATTTTATGAGCCCACAGGAGCCCAACAATACCATAATGGTCAAAGAGACAGAAAATATTTAATGAAAAAAACAGATATTTCTTAGAGGAAGAGGAAGAGCAACTAGGTAGTTCAAAAGTTCCAAAGAGTCAAATAAGCTGTTGGCTGTCAGTACTGGGCAAATAAGTATTCATATAAGACAAAAAATACCAACAGCCTTATTGGGCTTTTCCTACTCATTTCCCTTACTGTCCAGTCTCAACATTAAGATGAGAGAGAAAGCAAAAGTGGTTATTTTTACATGTCATATTCTCCTACTTAATGTTAACTTGAGTTTAACTGCTAACAAAGGGAGAAATAAATACAGTGGAAAGAACACTAAGGTTATGAGTTCGATACAGTGGGTTTTTTAAAGGTCTACTTAATAGCTGTGCAACTTGAAGCAAATTACATAAACTCTGTATGTAATTTATGTAATGTAAGTCTTAGTATACCCATGTGTAAAACAAGGATGGTATCTTTGTCATAGGGTTTCTTTTTTTTTTCTCTTCTTTGCAGTACGCGGGCCCCTCACTGCCGTGGCCTCTCCCGTTGCGGAGCACAGGCTCCGGACACGCAGGCTCAGCGGCCATGGCTCACGGGCCCAGTCGCTCCGCGGCATGTGGGATCTTCCCGAACCGGGGCACGAAACCGTGTCCCCTGCATCGGCAGGCGGACTCTCAACCACTGCACCACCAGGGAAGCCCTGTCATAGGGTTTTTATGAGGACTAAAGGAGATAAAATAACTCCTACAGAACCTAAGTTCTCAATACGTATCAGTTTCTTTTCCCTGACTATTAAGAGACATATTTCTCTAATCAAACACAACCACTAAAATGTTACTAGAAATGAAAGTATACTCATTGGTCATTGAAATTAAGTGGGCACCAATTCTTTACTTTAAAAACTGGTAATTAAAGGGATTTAGCTATTTATCCTCCCTTTCATCTATGAATTATAATTCAGGGTAACAAAATATACTGGTTGATGAAGTAAAGTTCTTCTTTGAGGAAGATTACAGCTGAATAAATGTGAAAGAATGACAGAATTATAGAAATCATCATTTTGAAACTCTTAACAAAATAACTGATTCAGGCAATGATCATTAATGAATGATCAGATGTAATGGATGAAGGGATCCATGGAGGGATCTGGCTGTCGCCACCTGAATCAAACCCACTGATCACTACAAGTGAGACAGCCAGATATTACATTTCCTGAAGTGTTGCAAAATTAAGTACACTGCATCATCTAGGAAGTATCAAAGCAAAGAATGAACCAGAACCTAATCAAGCCATTTAGAAAGTTAACAGACATTAACAATCAAATGTAATGAGAGAGCCTTGTCTGGAAACTGATTTGAAGAAACCAACTATAAAAGACATTTATGAGACAACTGGGAAACTTGAGTACAGAATAGATACCTTATTTAATGAGAGCTAAGACAAAGTTGTTATCTCATTAAATGTGATGGCATTGTAGTTATATAAGGAAATACACACACACGACATGTATACTGAAGTATGTAATAGTGAAATTATACAGATTGTTTGATTCCTTTTAAATACTCTAGTCAAAAATAAAGGAGAGTGGTGAGGGGAGGGGTGGATGAAGCAAGTATAATAAAATCTTGAAAATTAATGGGTTTAGGGGACGGGTTTGTCTGTATTCTCTCTACTTTCATGTGTGTTTACATTTCTCATAATAAAAAACTAAAACTTAAA
This sequence comes from Mesoplodon mirus, assembly GCF_964341445.2. Lineage (NCBI taxonomy): Eukaryota > Metazoa > Chordata > Mammalia > Artiodactyla > Ziphiidae > Mesoplodon > Mesoplodon mirus. The sequence goes on from NC_138977.1 coordinate 46,820,299, forward strand.
GAATGGAATTATAGCCTATCATTTAGAAGTGAGCTGGTAGTTACTTCCTAGAGTTTTCTCAACCTTTCTTGCTAATTTTTAAGCCCTAAGTAACATAAATAAATATGATAGTTCACTGTATCTATGATAAATGACCAACTAATTCTCTAAATCCAGATCAAAATCAATGTTTCAAATATAAAACAAACTGAGGCTAAAAATCTTTACCAACAGGCTCCCAGAGAGGTTAGTCAATGTTAATAACTGTCATTGAATGCAATGAGAAATATTAAAAAGAAGGAAATGAAAAGAGAATTTTAAAAGAAGGATAAAGAAAGAAAAAGATACAAAGGATGGGGGGGGAAGCAGTGTATTATTCTGGGCAGTAACAGAGTGCCACTAGTAACTGCCACAGGTGCCACTTAGTTTCCTCTGGTTGCTGGAGTCAACTGTGATGTATTACACTGTGTTTTACAGCATAATGTTCGATAATAAGTCTCCACAAAGAATCTAAATGAATCTGTGAAGCCAAAGGAAAAATGGCTGTAAAACTCCAAAATCTAAACATCACAGCAAAAATATAACTTAATCGCTAATCGTAAAAGTAATGAAAGCCAACATAGAGAATCATTTTATCTGTCTCAAATAAAAACTGAGGAAAAAAGGTTAGGAAAAGAAAAAAAAAGAGTAGAGAGTTAAAGGAAAGAGAAGAGCAGAACACCAAATTCAGGTTTAAGATACATACTAATATTTTAGTCAAGAAAAGACACTCAAAATTCCTAATAGGTACACAATTCTCAAAAGAATATTAAAGAATAAAAACTGTCCTTTTCATGAGTTATACTACTGTATCATTTCACCACTTATATTACTGCATTGACGTATGTACTACAAAATTTTAAATGCAAAGCTAAAAAAAAACTGTCTATGTGGATTAGAAGCCAAGAGCATTTCAGTTTTGTCTCTGCTTTGTCAGGAAACAGTTGTGAGACTAAAAGCAATCCAAATGGTATTTATTAGCACTTAAGATGAGAAAGGTACAGGGCCAGGTACCACAAACACAAAGAGGAATAAGACATCACTAACAAAGAACAAGTCACTTGGTTTCTGTGAGTCTTGGGCTTCTCAGTGTAAATATGGAGACTGAATTAGCTTGATAAAATCCCCTAGCTCTAAATTTTAATTTTAAAGATTTTTCCAATTGCTATCTAAACTATTATGGTTTTGATCGAGTTGTAGATAACAACAGAAAAGAACGTTCAAGCAACAAAACAATATTCATCAATATAAAATACTCGAATGTATATGCAAATATTAAAATAAATCAGAATGAAAAATTAACTCCAAAGCAAATCACGCTCTATAGTTAAATAGAGATTACAAGGAAAATCCTTTGAAATATGTATTCAATCAACTAAGGGTGATGATTCCAAATGTTACACTTTGTTAAGTTTATGCAGTTCAATGCCTAGGGATATTTCCTCTGCTCTTTCTGGAGGCAGAATTTGGTGTCAGTACAACCTTTCAGAAAAGGATGGAAGAAATCCTAAACTTGTGTAAGGCATAAATTTGAATAGCAAAGTCATTTGTCTAAGCCAAAATACTAAATAGGTTGGAAACAAAGAAATAATGTGGCCTTGTGTATTACTTCAAAAGGTCTAAACCATTACCCCAACTTTCCAAATCTAGCTTCTATGACTCTGAATAAGGGTCAACAAAGATTTCATTTGCAAAAAGAGAAAAAAAGCTGCATATTCTTAGACTTTTCTTCAAACTTGACTTACATCATTACGTATAACTTCCCTGGAATCCGCTAATAAGTCCATCAACCTTGAAACACCTAGAAACATATAACCATGTGAAAAACACTGGCAGATCAAAAACACAAATAGTGATTCAAATTATAAACAATTTATTAACACATCATTTCAGTCCCCCCCCTTTAGGAATGATCCTCAATTTTATTTTTGTGTTTCTTTTTGTTTTTTATGATCCTCACTTTTAAATCAAAATAATATAAGGAAGATGAGTCACTTACCCATAGGACTGACTAAAATAATTTGCTGCACTTGAGGCCCTAGTTGTTTTAAAAGAGAAGTAAGAAGCTTCACACCAGGCCAGCGGACGTGGAAATCAAACTCCTACAACATAGGAATTTAAAATATTTAACATTTGTAATTCACATTTTCAAGCAAAACTTTTCAACTAGTAGAATGGTACCAAAAACTATAAACAAACAAAACAAGAGTTCGTCAAACTTTAAAAAATTAATTTAAGAAATAAAAAGCAATAAAAAGAAAAGAGTTAATATAAATTGATTAAACTGTTGTTGACTAGATATAACAGTACTTTGTAAAAATGGAAATAAGAAGCAGACAGTATTCTAAGAGACTACATAGTTCTTAAAACACACATGTGAATCTCTTGTAATGATATAAAAAATTTCACTATCTTGAAAAGGTATATAGGGGCTTCCCTGGTGGTGCAGTGGTTAAGAATCCGCCTGCCAATGTAGGGCACACAGGTTCAAGCCCTGGTCCAGGAAGATCCCACATGCCGCGGAACAACTAAGCCCGTGCGCCACAACTACTGAGCCTGCGCTCTAGAGCCCATGAGCCACAACTATGGAAGCCTGCGTGCCTAGAGCCCGTGCACTGCAACAAGAAGCCTGTGCATTGCAACAAAGAGTAGCCCCCCGCTCGCCACAACTAGGCTTCCGCGTGCAGCAATGAAGACCCAACGCACCAATAAATAAATAAATAAATAAATAAATTTATTTTTTTTAAAAAAGGTATCTATATGTTGCTTCCTCAATAACACCCAAAAGGGCAACAAAAGAAGCTTATTAAGATGACAAAAATAGCAAGGTTCTTTACTTACCTCTAATAAAGATAACAGAAGAGTGACATTTTCTTGCTGCTTAATGAAAATTTCTGTAAACTGGCTTCCCAAATCCTCACTCTGTCTTGTGGAGTTTTCTTCTGTAATATTCAAAGATAAAGTATTTGAATATGATGCTTTGTTATTTTAAAGTATCTTTTTTGTTGAAAAAGCTAAGCAGAAATGATAATTTTCTTGGAACAGTGTGCCTGGAAGTGATATCACAATTATGCTAGAAAGACATATCCTTAAAATAACTTTCAAGGTCATTTAAATAAATTTTTATTCTTTAAATGTTTAAATATGATATTCAAAGAAAATATATTTAGATTTTCACATTTTCTCAAGGTCATTTTTCAGTTAAACTTCTAATTAGAGTACAAGGGAATTTATTGGGGTGATGGAAATATTCTATCTCAAATGTGATAGTGCTTATGCCACTGTATACATTTGCCCAACACACAGGACTATACAACTCCAAAGAATAAATTTTAATGTATGTAAGTTATACCTCAAAAGCTCCTCCTCCCCAAACATTACTGAACATATAGTCCTTGCTGACTCTGTTACTATGTTAAATAATTTAATTTTAAAATTAAACCAGTCATCTACAGATTTTTCAGTAACTTTTTCAAGCAAATCAACATATATATCTTGTAGTTATTTGGCAATAAGACCAGAATTTGCATTTAAGTTTTCACTTATTCTTTAAAAGATTTTATATTTGTCCTTAACACTTAAGAGTCTTTAAGCTATTTGTTGTTTCAATGTACTTTGTCAAAAAAATGTAAAGGATCACTAAAAACTGAAGCAGCAATTGCCAAAGCAAATTATCATTTAAAATTTGCCTACTCTAATAAATGCAATTTAGAGATGGCAAATACACTACTCCCCATCCCCTTACCCGTTCCAGACACAGCTAAGCCTTTTCCACATATTGCTCTAGGCAGTGACTATAAACCAAAGGAGTTGGCAGTTAAGATCAAACATACTTATTATCTCTCAAATAGTTCTTTTTTAAATGTGAGATTTTAATATTAATATACTTTAGAAATGGAAAAAACCCAGCAGATGACAAGAAAAGCAGACAATCCAATAGTGACAGTGATAATCTCATCTAATTATTTGTAGAGAAAAGAGAAAAAAGAAGAGGCCAAAAGTAGAAAAGAAATATTTTAATATTCTGGGTTATTAATAAAACCTAATTTCTAGCATATTGATTAATATGCTAGGTTTATCCTTCAGAAACCCTAAGAAATATTTCTTTTATCATCTCTTGCATCAGTAAAAGAATTCAGTTTCTGAACCTTAAAACTACATTACTTAAACAAAAAATACTTTACTTTTAAAAGGACTAGTCTGGCTGTGCTAAGATGTCAGGGAAAGAGGGGAATAATAAGGAGAGTGATTAGGAGGCAATCATCAAGGTAAGTGGTGAAAGTGACTTAGACACTGGTCATAATTCTTATGAAAATAGAAGGAACAGCATATTCCTTACAGGGGTATGAGAAGGGGGGGAAAAAAAAGGAAAGGTGGTTCTAAGGTTTCAGCCTAAAGAAGTGGAAGGATGACACTGCCACTTACTGAGATTGGAAACACTGCAAGAAGCAAGTTGAGAGTACAGAGAGAATCATAAGTTTAGTTTTGGATGTGTTAAGTTTGAGACATAAAAATTTGAGTGGAGATATCAATCAATTAAGCAGCTGGATAAACACAAGCATAGCTGTCAGTGGATAAGTTTGGGTTGGACATATACATTAGAATGATAAACATAAAAATGATAATTAAAGTCACAAGACTGGATGATACAGGGCATCTACAAAAAACTTATAGCTAACATCAAACTTAATGGTAAAAAATTGAATGCTTTCCACTTTAGATGAGGAAAGAGGCAAGAATATCTACTTTCACCAATTCTAATCAACATTGTACTGGAGATCTTAGTGCCATAGGGTAGGAAAAAGAATAAAAGGCATACAGACTGGAACGGAAGGAGTAAAACTGTATTTACAGATGACATGTCTGTCTATGTAGAAAATCCTATGGAATCTATAAAAAACTTACTAGACTGAATTTAGCAAAGTTAAGTGGAATAAAAGGTCAATATACAAAATTAATTGCGTTTCTATATACTGGTGATGAACAATTAGAAATTCAAATTTAAAAAACAGCACCAATTAAAACAGCATCAAAAAGTATTAAAGACTTAGGGATAAATCTGATAAAAGATGTATAAGACCTATTTACTTTGAAAACTCCAAAATGGTGCTGAGAGAAATTAAAGAAGACTTAAATAATATATATACTGCTCTTGTATTAGAAGGCACAGTATTGTTAAAATGTCAGTTTGCCCCAAATCAATCTGTAGATTTAACAGAATCCCAATCAAAATCTCAGTAAGTTTTTTCTGTAGAAATTGACAAATTGATTCTAAAATTGATATGGGAGTGTAAAGGACCAAAAAGAGCCAAAATAATTTTGAAAAAGAACAAAGTTGGAGGACTTACACTACATAATTTCAAGATATAAAGGTGGGGTAACCAACACGTCATGTAGGCAAAACAACAGACATAGAGACCAACAGAATAGGAAGTCCAGAAATAGACCCATTGGCCCACAGACCTAATCATGAGAGTTAAAACTATGAAACTTTTAAAAGAAAACACAGGAGAAAATCTTAGTGATTTTAGGTTTGGCAAAGGTTTCATAAATAGGAAACAAAAGGTCCAAATCATATAAGAAAAAAATTGATAAACTGGAGTTAATCAAAATTAAAAATTTTGCTCTTCAAAAGACAATCTTAGGAAAATAAAAAGGCAAGTCACAGACTGGGAGAAAGTACTTGTGAACTATACATCACAAGAACTTATATCTAGAATATATACAGAACTCTTACAACTCAAGTATAAAAAGACAATCCAGTAAAAAATGAACAAAAGATTTGAATAAGCACTTCACCAAAGAATAAAAAGGGGCTTCCCTGGTGGCGCAGTGGTTGAGAGTCCGCCTGCCGATGCAGGGGACATGGGTTCGTGCCCCGGTCTGGGAAGATCCCACATGCCATGGAGCGACTGGGCCCGTGAGCCATGGCCGCTGAGCCTGCACGTCCGGAGCCTGTGCTCCACAACAGGGAGAGGCCACAACAGTGAGAGGCCCGCGTACCACAAAAAAAAAAAAAAAAAAAAAATTGTTCAATATAATCATTCATTATGAAAATACAAATTAAAACTACCATGAGATACTATTTCACACTTACTAGAACAGCTAAAATTTAAAAAGACAGACCATATCAAGTATTGGAGAGGATGTGGAAGAACTAGAATTCCCATAAACCACCAGTGGGAATGTAAAATGGTACAACTACTTTGAAAAACAGTCTGGCAGTTTCTTATAAAGTTAAATATATACCTACTATCACTTAGCCATTCTATTCCTAGGTATTTACTCAAGAGAAATGAAAATACATGTCCACAAAAAGACTTGTACATAGTATGAAGCTTCAAATGTAACAGCTAAAAACTTGGAAACAAGCCAAATGCCTACCAACAGGGGAATGGATTAACAAATTGTTATATACTCACACAACAAAATATCAATACTACCCAGCAATAAAAAGGACTAACCTATTGATATACACCATGAATGAAACTCAGAATCATTATGCTGGGTGAAAGAAGCCAGACCAAAAAAACCAAAAAGAGAGTATATACTGTATGATCTCATTTACATAAAATTCTAGAAAAATGCAAAGTAATCTACAGTAATCACAGATCTATGATTGAATGGGGCTAGAAGGAGGAGGAATGGATTACAAACAAGTACAAGGAAACTTGGATATGTTCATTATTTTGGTGGTGGTGGTGATGGTTTCATGGGTTTATACATGTCAAAACTCATGAAATTGTACATTTGTACATTTATTATATTTCAATTACAATTCAATAAAGCTGTGTGTGGGGAAAAGAAATCCAATTGGAGATATCAAGTAAGTATTTGAATATACAATTATGGACATCAGTGGAGAGGTCTGGGTTGGACACATATATTTGAGAGGCAAGCATACAGACTATATTTGAAGTCACAAGCCTAGACGAGATCACCAAAGGAAAGAATAGAGAAGGAAAGAAATCCGTGCCCTGGGATGTTCCGATGTTAAGAGGCTGGGGAGACGAAAGAAAACAGCAAAGGAGACAAAGAAGAAGTAGCGCCGTGAGACAGAAAGAAAATCAGGGGACAGTGGAGACTGAGAAATGAGTGAAAAAGCGTTTCAAAGAGAAAGAAGCAATTAACTGTCAAGTACTATCTCTGAACTTAACATGAAAGAGAAATGAGAAATTGCTAAAAGAGAAAAGAGAAATTGATAACACAGGCACAAGTAATTCGTTTATGAACAGAATGGCTAGGGTGTGGAGTAGTCAAATACTTTCTTGAGAGGCAATACAGTAAAAAGGAGGAAGCTCACAAAGGTTTTTGAGTCAGACCAATTAAGCCCATATTCATCCATTTAGTCACATTACTTTGGGCAAATAGCCCAGATATATCAAGCTTCAGTTTCCTTAACTGTAAAATGGGAACAATTTTCTTTTACACAGGGTTTTCTTTGAGGATTCAAAATAAGTATTGATAAAACATGTAGCACAGTACTTGGTGAATAATAAGTGCTCAACTAACAAGAGCAACATCATCATCTCTAAAGCAGGATTTCTCAACCTCAGCACTATTGACAATGACATTGTTGTGAGAGGCTCCCTATGCATTTTAGGATGTTTAGCAGCATCCCTGGCCTTTACCCACAAGATACCAGTTGCACTCCCTTACGTATCCTCAAGTTGTGACAACCAAAAATATTTCCGGACGTTAACAAATGTCCTCTAGGTGGCAGGAGGGGCCAAACTGCCCTTAAGAACCACAGTCCTAAGATTTATTATAGGTTATACATCTACATGTATTATCAAGTTTTGTTTCTTTTGGCTGCGCCACACGGCTTGTGGGATCTTAGTTCCCCGACCAGGGATCAAACCTGGGCCCTTGGCAGTGAAAGTGCAGAGTCCTAACCACTGGACCACCAGGGAATCCCCTCAAGTTTTAAAACTATACAGAACATAACAATCTTCTTTTGATAATTCAAAAAAATTTTGAGATTCTTGTAAGGTTACTATTAATGAGTATTATCACCAAGATGCAAAAGATGTTTAAAAAAACGTATATCTGGGGCTTCCCTGGTGGCGCAGTGGTTGAGAGTCCGCCTGCCAATGCAGGGGACACGGGTTCGTGCCCCGGTCCGGGAAGACCCCACATGCCGCAGAGCGGCTGGGCCCGTGAGCCATGGCTGCTGAGCCTGCATGTCCGGAGCCTGTGCTCCGCAATGGGAGAGGCCGCGTACCGCCAAAAAAAAAAAAAAAAGAAAAAAAAAAAAAAACGTATATCCTATGATATTCCCAGAAACATGCTTGTCTGTAAGCAAATCCTGTTACTGATATTTTACCTTACATCTCTTTCTCATAAAAGTTGCATGCAATCTCCCAAAATAAGTAGTCACTTGAGTTTATGGTTGTTTGGATGCCAAATAAAAATAAATTTCCTGCATTTTTAACATTAGTAAACTATTAATTTTTGCCCTTCAAGTTTAATTTTTTAGAATAATGGTGGCTTCAGAAGAATTGTTTAGGGAAGCAGTCATTATGTCCACTGAAATATTTCCATTATTTCAGGAAAAACAGACAGAGGGGGGCATGAAGGGATGAAAAAAGTACACTTGAAAGCTATCTACATGTTACTGCACAATTATTATGTCAAGGGTATTAAGTTAAGGTGGCAAAGGCTTGATGCTACAAAGGTCTAACATTAATCAGAAGGAAGTCTAATACTCAAACATAACTAGCATGGACTCAAGGGATGATATCTATCATTGATCTGCTTAAAAGATTTCCTGTTGTTCCATTGGGAGCAGATAAAATCCTGTGCCCTAATTATTCAAACACCTCTGAATGTAAAATTTTGCATGGTACATTGTGGTTTTCAATGCTCAAAGTTGAATTTACCATGGAGTTGGAAAAAAACTCAGACTGGGTAAGTAGCAAGCGTGCACACCCTTCCATTTTACTTGCAAGGTGACATGATAATGGAAAGGGAGATGACAAAGAAATTGGAAAAGATATGGAAATTTGGGAGCTAATAAAATCTCCTGAAAATCTCCCTCTTTGGAATCAGCTATGAATAAGAGCCCTGATTCCCATGGTATGGTAAATGCCCTGTATCCAATAAAACTTCACAAGATTCGCTGGGCTAATGAGCCTATCTTGTTTTTACCTACCCTGGAACCCTAACAAACAATGGCTCTGTGGCGGATGGTAGCAAGAACAAATACCTAGCCAAATTCTAATGAAATTCTATAGATAAAAAAGCAGATAAAGAATACTACAAAAAGTGGCCCAAACATGTGAAGAAAATAGCTCTCCAAATACACGAGAAATCTATGTTGAAAAGGCAAGTAACTTAACTGTCTCCACCTTAGAACTGTTTCCCTCTAGAAACTACTATCACAGCAATGCAATGACCTAATTGCGATGCTTTGTAGGGCTATTTTGCATTTGCATATTTTCATATTTATTGCATGAAACAACACTTGGGTATATAATTAATAAAATGCTTTTGAAATATAATTTATTTTACAGTGGTTTTTATTTGAGTGGTGTGAATACAGTAGAGAATATAAACTCAACTACAGGGGCAAGACAGTAATGTATGTAAATGAAGCAGGCCAGGTATAAGACTACAGAAAGGATGGAGAGTACATGCCCGATCTAAGGAAAGCAGCAGTTACTCAGCTCCAGCTGACTCTGCTGTAGGAGAATGCAGGCCCAGGTGTCATTGGTCTTCAGATTTTTTAAAAAGATAAGTCTAAAATCTAAAAACTGATGCAAAACCTCCAAATTTTTAATATTAGGAACTTATTTATTATTTAAAATACTAAGTGGCCAATCTTGCTTATAAAACAGATAATGCCCTTGGGCCCAAAGATTGTGACTTCTAGAGAAGAGCTCAAAATAAAATTCATTGACATTTGGGGGAATATTCAAAGACTTGTAAGTTAATCTTAAAAAGGAAGGGAGGAAGGGCTTCCCCGGTGGTGCAGTGGTTAAGAATCCGCCTGCCAATGCAGAGGACACGGGTTTGAGCCCTGGACCGGGAAGATCCCACATGCCACGGAGCAACTAAGCCCGTGCACCACAACTACTGAGCCTGCGCTCTACAGCCCGTGCTCCGCAACAAGAGAAGCCACCGCAATGAGAAGCCCGCACACAGCAACAAAGACCCAATGCAGCCAAAAATAAAGAAAGAAAGAAAGAAAGGGAGGAAAACCATATACAGACTTGATGGATTCTTCCCATGAAATATTTTAAAAATGCTGAAATATTTTTATGTGGATAAATACAAACAATTAAGCTGTGGGTTTAAGCCTTGGTTAGTATTTCTCGAAATGCAGGATTGTGTGGCATGTTAACAGGTATCTCATTAAAGCAAGTGCAGGTGTACAAATGTATTTGGAATAAACAAAATTGAACAGGTTTCTTTACTGCAGGATTCTCAGTATTTACTATACTAATGTAAATTTTGTGAAGTTTCAGAGCGGGATATACTATGTTACATTTATTTAACTATAGACACCTTTTAATACAGAGAACTCTAGGTCTTTTGTGCTATACTTTAAGGAACATAGGTTTAACCCAAGAAAAAGCTTAATTCAATGTATGCATTGAGCACACACTAATAACTTAGCAGGAAGTAGACTTAATACTGTACATTCAATTTATTCTGTAGCTATACTGTACAAAATACTATAGCTCAGCAGTATATAATTAAGATCTATGTTTTGAATTGAACTAGTAAAATATGATCCAGTTCCAGGAATCTACAGCTCCTTCTGGTTTAATATTGTCAACTAAAAAAGTGTTAGTGAGGGCTTCCCTGGTGGTGCAGTGGTTGAGAGTCTGCCTGATGATGCAGGGGACACGGGTTCGTGCCCCGGTCTGGGAAGATCCCGCATGCCACGGAGCGGCTGGGCCCGTGAGCCATGGCTGCTGAGCCTGCGCGTCCCGAGCCCGTGCTCCGCAACGGGAGAGGCCGTGACAGTAAGAGGCCCGCGTACCGCAAAAAAAAAAAAGATTGCTTTTTAAAAAGTCCTTATATACCTCTGGAAACATTTCAGGCCTATTTATGTAACTGGCTTTTAAATAAATATTTGTATATACATTTATTCTTCATATGTATTTACAGTTGTATTTTTTCCAGTGGTATAAACAATATTAAAAAACATGCTGGGGCTTCCCTGGTGGCACAGTGGTTGAGGGTCCACCTGCCGATGCAGGGGACGCAGGTTCGTGCCCCAGTCCGGGAAGATCCCACATGCCGTGGAGCAGCTGGGCCTGTGAGCCATGGCTGCTGAGCCTGCACGTCCGGAGCCTGTGCTCCACAACGGGAGAGGCCACGACAGTGAGAGGCCCGTGTACCGCAAAAAAAAAAACCAAAAACCAAAAAACAAACAAAAAAAACCATTCTGGACCTTCTCTTTGGAACTCCACTCCATATCAAGTTCATAACCCATATTATGGAGGACAAAACTGCTTTATAGAAAGAGATATTCTAATAAAAGTAGTCTATCTCAGAGTGAGGGAATATCAAGTAACCTTCTTTTACACTGTGGTCCGTTAGTTAAACAAGTATACCTATATTTTTTTAACATTTGTTTGCATCGTATAAACTAGTTATATAAATTACAAGATTTAATAAAGAATCTAGTCAGAAAAATGGCCATAATTTGTTAAATCAGAAATCTATGGAATACAAAAAAAAGTATCAAAAAATCATGTTACCCTACTTACTAGACAGTACTATGTAAGTTACGTGATCACTGGGTTTTCATTTTCTCATCTTTTTTAGAAAAGACAAAAATGTCACCTACCTCACAGGTTGCTATGAGGATCAAATAAGATAATTGACATAAAAGCACTGTAAAATTTAAAGCTCTATACAAATATGATGAAATAATAATAGAAACAACAACTACTGATCTGTACTACTCAACAAGGAAGTAGCATTGTCACAAGAGTCAAGGCATAATGCTCAATATTATCTGCTTTCAAACAAGGGGTTCAAATTTCACAAAAGGTAATGCTATACAGCTTAATAAGTTAGTTTCTTTGTTAGTTTCTTGTTAGGTATAGGCAATTTTGTTATGTACCATTTTAAACCTACTTTAGAAAAGGATTTTTTCTTCCTCATTTTAAAAAGTTAAGGATCTCACGAAAAATGGTAAAACAAAATAAAATGTGGTTACTTAAATTATGAGGAAAAGAAGTATAATGTTAAAAGTAAATGGAACTTGAAAAGGACCACCAGAAAAAAGAAAGACAGTATTGGTGAGTTTTATAAATTAATATAAAAAATGTCAGTAACCAGACATTATTGTGCATGCATTATTTTAAAGGGACAATATCAACATACAAGTATTCTCTGAACTGGAATACCTTCCAGTTCTTATTGAATATCGGTAAAATTTATATGTATACATATATATGTATACATTTTCAAATATTATTTTTATTTTTAAATAAACTGCCTCAAAATTTTTTCCCCAGGAAGTATATAAAAAGTAATTCGAATAGATTGTCCTACCAGAGAAAAAGCTTAATTTTGTTAAAATATGCACTAGAATATTGTCTGTGCTCTGGACAATAGATTTAGTAGCCATAGAAACAATAAATAGTAATATAAGATTATCAAATATTCCTCTTTAATGAAGAAATTCATATATAGTGAAACAAATCTCAAGACTTTTTGTACCAGCCAGAAGAAACTCACTTGACAGTGTCCTTTTATATTATCAGAAATTATGCCTAAAAGCATCATGCATATTAAATGCAATTTTTACCTTCAACATCATCTGAAAAGATAGACAGAAATAAATAAAAAGTGGGTGATAAAAAAAATTTCTTATGTAATAGTATTCACAATAAAATAAATAAGAGCTTAAAAACATCAAATAAACAATATAATCTCTTGAAAGAAGAGACTCATACTCATTTTACTCAAATCTGAGATATCCTAATAGAGATACAGCATATGCTATAAATGTAGGATTATGAGACATATTTATCAATAAATTGAAGGGTTATTAAAATATCCTCAAGGTAAAGAACTCTAAAATGAAGTTCATTATGGCAGCTAAGAATTATCTTTTGATGAAGCAGTAAAGAGAGAGTATCAATAACAGAACTGAAGGCCATATTTCTCAATATCTAGATTTTTAAAAATTGACTCTTTCAGGCTATTACCCTAACTTCATATTTTAATCTTTCCTAGAAGAAATGATTCTACTACTGTTTCTCCAAAGAATCGTTTATCCTGTTTCATCCAAAGAATCATTTTTAGGTGTTGAATTAAAAATAAGGAGCCCAAATACATTAAGAGAAGCAAAAAGTCAGACTTTAAACATTATTAGATTGCAAATTTATAATAAAGGAAAACTACCTAATTGATGCTATATAGTTTTTTAAAACACAAAAATTATCACTACAAACTAGAAAAGAGCTAAAATTTCCATCTGAAACAACTAAGAAGAGTCTTTTTCTTTAATGTTTTCTAACAAGTGTATTGTACCTAATTTTCTCATCTGAGAAATGACTAGGAGAAATAAGTATCTTTATCTTCAAAGTGTGTTCTTGCGTGTACTGTATTTAAGTATTGTCATATGACTGACAGCCTCTTTTTCCATGGGAACCAAATTATGTTTACTAAAGAAATTAATAAAGTTAAATTGTCAGCTAGATATCACAGAGAAATAAAAATTTAAGAAAAAGGATATTCAAGTTTAAGAAATTGTGACTATTCAGCACAACCTACTTTCAAATGTTCCTACTACTGGTATTTTGTGAAGTTAATATCTACATATATTTCTATTCTACTTTTATTTCAATAAAATATTTGCAAACTCAATATTATCTACATTTCCTTATGCCTTGTCTACTCAGATTTTGGAAGACCCTATAACTTCCGTCTAAATTAGACTTATAAAATGCATGAATATCGCCCTTCTGATTGTCTAGAAAAATGAAAGCCCCACTGTGTCCTACTACAACAGCCAACGTGATATGAGGAAAGCACTCTTCAACAGCAATGTAAAATGTTACTCAGTGCACGTTTTTACAATAAATGGAACAAAATGTATAGACTTCCAGTCAAGTATTTCACATGCTGGGAGTTCCCTGGTGGGCCTAGTGGCCAGGATTCCAGGCTTTCATGGCTGTGGCCTGGGTTCAGTCCCAGGTCTGGGAACTGAGATCCTGGAAGCCGCGTGGCGTGACCAAAACAAAACAAAACCAAACCTTCTAAATTTAAAAAATTGTTGCTTTTTATAAGTTAATATAAGTCTTATGTGAAAAGTTTAAGCATATATCAGGAAAAACCCTCTAACTCCATACTGCTCACCAGGTAACATATAAATAAAATAGTTTGATTTTTAATCAATAGCCAAAAATGATTATTTAATCTAGAGAATACTAATATTCACTCTGCTCAACTAAAATCAATACAGAGAGAGGGAAAAATATTTTTTAAAAAAGAAGAATCTAATTCCATCTCCAAATCACGTACAAAGCAATCATCTTAAAGATATTTTTCTGGAACTAAGCTAATGTCTTCCTTTTACTGATGAAAAACAAAAAACAAAAAAAGAAGAAAAAAAGAAGAAAAAAAGAAAAAATCCTTATAAATAAATTTATAAAATAAACTCAACCTAAAACCAGCAAAATTGGCACAATCCAGTTGATTTTATGTACAGAGAACACAATAAAAGAAACTTACCTACTTCTTCTTCTTCATCATTAGATATTATATTATATAGTGTGTCCAAAGCATAACCTATTATTTCAGAATCCGAACTGGAAGAAAGAAATTATTATACTTATAAACTGCTAGTTAGAGTATAGCTGTTATGACCATTTTATATTCTTATTTAACAAGACTGTAGGAAATATTAATCCCATTTCTGAAAACCTACACTAAGAAAATATCAGAGTGCAAACTGTAAAGATGTATAAAGGTTTACTTTTACTTATAATAGTGAAAAATTAGAAGCAACCTGAATGTCCAATAATTTTTTTAAAAAGTGTGGTAAATCCATACCTATAGCAGCAATTATAAAATGTATTTTTAAAGAATGTTTAATGACATGGTAATTAAAACACCCTTGATTTAGTGCCAGTAGGAAAAAACTGAATATTAACAATTAATGTGCAGAATGATCCAATCTAGCAAAAAATACATATATACATTCATGTGTCTATATATATTTTAAGAAAACCTTATAAATAAATTTGTAAAATAAACCCAACTTTAAAACCAGCAAAATTAGTACAAGCCAGGTAATTTTATAAGTCTGTGTGTATGTTTACACATATGCTTTATTATATATAATCTTTATATAACACATATAATGTTTATATAAACATAACAGTGTTATCTCTAGTTGGACCTCTAGAATTTGTTTCCCTGATTTATATCTTATTTTCTAAAAAAAAAAAAAAAAAAAGCTTATGGTAAACATGTACTATTTATAATATCAGGAAGTGTAAGATTTTTTTCTTTTTTTCTTTTATCTTTTGTTTCAGGAAGTATAAGATTTTTTAGTTGTTGATAAACAGACAAATTTTGAAAGCATGATGGAGGATGATGGCATTTAGAGTGAAAAGCAAGAGTGAGATACAGGTCAGAAAGATTCAGTGAATATGAAGAAGTGACTAGGAGTGAAAGCAAAGATGAGGGACAAAAGGGGTCACAACCAGAGGACATAAATCTCAAATAAAGTGGGTCTTTTAAATTATTATTATTTATCATTCTTGTTTTTGAGAAATTTTGAGGGACATCTTTTAAGAGACTATTGAGAAAGTAGGAACAGAAGGGAACTTCCTGAAAATGAAAATCCAACGACTAACATATGTAATGGTGAAAGACTAAATGCTTTACCCCTAAGATGAGGAACAAGATAACGATGTCTCCTCCAGCCACTTCTATCCAACATTGAACTTGAGGTTCTAGCTCGAGCAATTAGGCAAGAAAAGGAAATAAAAGGCATACAGATTGGAAAGGAAGAACTAAAACTACACCTATTCCCATATGACATGATCTTGTACACAGAAAATCCTAAGGAATCCACTAAAAACCTATTAGAACTAGTAAACAAATTCAGCAAAATTGAAGGACATTGCTCAATATAAAAAAAAATCAGTTGTATTTCTGTATACTAGCAATGAACAATCAAAATAAAATTAAAAGAACAATTCCATTTAAATAACATAAAAGAGATTTAAATACTTTGGAATAAATTTTACTAAAGCACAAGACTGAAAACTACAAAACACTGTTGAAAGAAATTACCTAAAACTCAAATAAGTGAAAAGATAATCTGTGTTCATGAAGAGGAAGATGTAATGCTGTTAACATGGTAATATACCCCAACTTGATTTAGATTCACACAATCCCTATAAAAATCCCAGCTGCCAGCTGATCATAAGATCTGTATGGGAATTCAACGTATCCAGAACAGCCAAAATAATCTTCAAAAAGAAAAACAAAGTTGAAGGACTCACATTCTGCTTTCAAAACTTACCGCAAAATTATAGTAATCAAGACTGTGGCACTGGCATAAGAATAGACATAGAGATCAACAGAATAGAGAGTCTAAGAGTAAAGTCTAACATTTATATTTCAATTGATTTTTGGCAAGGATGCAAAGACCATTCAATGAGGAAAGAACAGTCTCTTGAACAAATGGTGTTAGGACAACTAGATATTTTCCACATGCAAAAAAATGAAGCTGGACCCCTACTTCACACTATATACAAAAATTAACTCAAAATGGGATATGAGATCTAAATGTAAGAGCAAAGCTATAAAACTCTTGGAAGAAAACACAGGTACAAATATTCAAAGCACTGGATTAGGCAATGCTTTCTTAGATTTGACACCAAAAGCATAAGCAAGAAAAGATAAAACAGATAAATTGCATTTTGTCAAAATTAAAAACTTTTGTCCTTCAAAGGACACTATCAAGAAAATGTCCTTTGGGACTTCCCTGGTGGTGCAGTAGTTAAGAATCCGCCTGCCAATGCAGGGGACACGGGTCCGAGCCCTGGTCCAGGAAGATCCCACATGCAGCAGAGCAACTAAGCCTGTGCACAACTACTGAACCCTGCACGCCTAGAGCCCATGCTCCAAAACAAAGAGAAGCCACCGCAGTGAGAAGCCCGTGCACCGTAATGAAGAGCAGCCCCCGCTCGCCACAACTAAAGCCTTCGTGCAGCAACGAAGACCCATCGCAGCCAAAAATAAATACAATAAATACAATAAATAAATTAAAAGAAAAAAAAAGTGTCCTTTGACGACCCAAAGAATGGGAGAAAAAATATTTGCAAATCATGTCTGTTAAGGGACTTGTATCCAGAATATATACATACAATTGAATAATAAAAAGACAAGTAACCAAATTAATAGCAGGCAAAAGACTTAAGACATTTCTCTAAAAAAGATATACAAGGGGACTTTCCCGGTGGTCCAGTGGTTAAGACTACACGCTTCTCCTGCAGGGGGCCCAGGTTCAATCCCTGGTCAGGGACCTAAGATCCCACACGCCTCGGGGCCAAAAAAATAATAATAATAATAATAATAATAATAAAAGATACACAAATGGTAAATAAGTATGTGAAAAGATACTCAACATCATTAGTCATTAGGTAAATATAAATCAAAACCAAAATAAGATGCCAAGTTCACCCACTAGGATGGCCTTTTAAAAAAGGGACAATAACAAGTGTTGGTGAGGAGAAACTGGACCTTTATACACTTCAGATGAAGATATAAAATGGTACAGCCTCCATGCAAGAGTTTGGCAATTGCTTAAAAAGTTAAACCACATGACCCAACAATTGCATTTCTTTGTGTAAAACATATGTTCACACAAAAACTAGTACACAAATGTTCATAATAGCATTATTCATAACAGCCAATAAATGGAAATATCCCAAATGTCTGTCAACAGAAGAATGGATAGACAAATATGGTATATCCATACAATGGAATATTATTCAGACAAAAAAGGGATGAAATACTAATACATGTTATAACACTGATGGACCTTGAAATATTATGCTAAGTGAAAGAAGCCAGACACAAAAGCCACACATTGTATGATTCCATTTATATGAAATGTCCAAAACAGTCAAATTTATATAGACACAAGGAGATTGGTGGCTGCTAGGTACTGGGGGGACGAGGGAATAGGCAATGACAACTAATGTATACTGGATTTCTTTTGAAGTGATGAAAATGTGCTGGAATTAGATAGCGGTGATAGTTGCACAACTTTGTGAATATACTAAAGCCACTGAAATGTACACTTAAAAAAAAACAACAAAAAACTACTGAGGTGTCATGGTTTGGAAACAGTTTCCATCAGACAACTTTCAGGCCCTGAGTGTGGGACTTGGGAGAATGAGCAGTCTCTCCTCAAGATGGCTATAAGAGAAGCAGACCCATGGACAGATGGAGAGTTTCAAGCCAGGCCAAGAAAGGGAACACAACTCTCTGTGATGTAGCCAGGCATGAAGGGGATTCAGTTGAAGGATTCTGAGAGTGTTAGTTAGGCCAAGAGCAGAAGCATAAAAGAGTAATGAAGATGAGAAGTGGAAAGAGATGGCTGCAGAACACAGGCCTTTGCCATCAATGAAGTTAAGAAAACACTCACAGAACATTTTGAGAACAGAAGATAAGTATTGGAAGCAAATGGAAAGGGAATTTAGCACAAGAGAAGGAATGAAACACAAGAAGGCTCAGAGAAGTTTGGCTTTGTTTGTTGCCTAAGGGTCATAATAAAACACCCATCAGCCTCTAACATGATCAATTATTAGTTCACACATTCACCAGGCTATATGGAACACCCTATTTCTAAACATGGTGCCTGGCACATAGTAAATGTGTTATAAATGTTTTAAAAAATATATTTCTTAACCTTTATATCAAGAATATCTACACATTTATTTTCTACTGTGCACTAAAAATGACAATAAGGGCCACTTTATACACAGAGGTAGATTCTGTTTTCCATATCAAGATGTTAGTCGTTTCATTACCAAATTTATAAGACTCAGTGAGAAAATATATACATAAAGACACATGAAATAAAAAAGAAAAATTATATGTATGTATAATAATCACACTGAAGTTTTTTTGACCTAAGGCCCATTTTCTCATAACTTGGAATATTGTTTAAAGCAAGTAACTAACTTGGGTTATTTTATTAGTTTTCTACTGATGCTGTAATAAATTGCCACAAACTTAGTGGCTTATACAATACAAATATAGTACCTTACTGTTCTGGAAGTCAGAGGTCTGAAATGGGTCTCAATGGACTAAAATCAAGGTCTCAGCAGGGCTGCGTTCCTTTCTGATGGCTTTAAGGGGAGAATCCATTTCCTTGCCTTTTCCAGTTCTAGAGGCCTCCTTTCGTCTTTAAAGCCAGCAAAGACAGGTTGAGGTCTTCTCATATCACCTCATTCTGACCTCCTCTTCTGCATTCCTCTTCTACTTTTAAGAAGCCTCAGGATTATACTGGGCCCACCTGGATAACCCAACATAATCTCCCCTATCTCAAAATCCATAACGTAATCATATCTTCAAAGTCCCTTTGCCATCTAGGGTAACATTCATAGGTTGTGCTGACAGAATATAAATATCTTTGGGGGAACCATTACTCTGCCTACTGCAGTTGCCCACTCTGGTGTTAATAAAACAGACAGTCCTGACATATCCAGTGGATTTATTCAAATAGATTAGAATTAGTTGGCTTTGAAAGGTAGCCAATGTGGGTCACACTGAGGAGGATAGAAAAGGTTCTAATTGGTATGAACAAGCAGCTGGGCATTGCTGAAATATAATTTAAAAAGGGGTTATGAGGTTAGACAAGCAGCATCTTGATCTTTAAAAAGCTTATATGCTTTGCTTTTTTTGAGGAACTTGGGCTTCACACTGCATGGAGCTGTGAAATACATTAAATAGGTGAGTGACAGAAGATTTACATTTCAGACAGAAAGTAAATGAAATGAAATTCTTGAAATGAATGGAAGGACAAAGAGATCAGAGGCAAAGAATACAGTTTGAGGTAGTGGTGTTTTTTTTGTTTGTTTTTTGTTTTTAATTTATTTTTGGCTGTGTTGGGTCTTCGTTTCTGTGCAAGGGCTTTCTCTTGTTGCTGTGAGCGGGGGCCTCTCTTCATCGCGGGGCACAAGTCTCTCACTATCGCGGCCTCTCTTGTTGTGGAGCACAGGCTCCAGACGCACAGGCTCAGTAGTTGTGGCTCACGGGCCTAGTTGCTCCACAGCATGTGGGATCCACCCAGACCAGGGCTCGAACCCGTGTCCCCTGCATTGGCAGGCAGATTCTTAACCACTGCGCCACCAGGGAAGCCCGTGGTGGTTTTAAAATATGTCAAAAAAACCTCTTTGATACAGCTCATTTCAAAAGGTGGACCCTAATTCTCCTCTTTTTAAGTGTAGGCTGTATTTATTTACTTGCTTCTAATAAAATAAAATGTGATGGGATTGATGATATGTGACTTCTGAGACTAAGTCCTACAAGGCATTGTGGCTTTGTTCTCTCTCTCTAGGATCACCTGCTCTGTGAGAAGCCAGTTCCCATATCATAGGGATGCTCAAGGAGCCCTACAGAGAGAGCAACAAGGTGAGGTACTGAGGCCTCTTGCCAACAGCAGTGTGAGTGAGCCATCTTGGAATCAGATACTCCAGCCCCAGTCAAGCCTTCAGATGACTGTACTCCTGGCTGACATCTTGCATGCAACCCTGAGCCAGACCACCTAGCTAAGCCACTTCTGAATTCCTGATCCACAGAAACTGTGACATTAATATTTGTTATTTTGAGCCAGTAAGTTTTGAGGTAATGTTATGCAGCAATAGATAACAAACACAGCGGCTATGAAAATGGCTTAAGTGATTAATATTAAGAGCCAGAACTAAGACCAACAATGAAAATCAAGAAAATTCACGGATTCCAGCTTTTTTTTTGTCTGTATGGGCATAATGCGTTAAGGAGAGGGATAAGTTCAGCACAAATCCTCCAGTTTCCTGTTTTAATGGAAAGGTGCTAACTGGGATGAACTTGGGTCAAAAGGCAGTTGAAGTGGATTGGGTGGGTAGGGGGGATGTGTGGAATAGGAGTAAGACAACTAGAGACAAATTAACTTTTTTTTTTTTTTTTTTTTTTTTTTTTTTTTTTGCTGTACGCGGGCCTCTCACTGCTGTGGCCTCTCCCGCCGCGGAGCACAGGCCCCGGACACACAGGCTCCGCGGCCATGGCTCGCGGGCCCAGCCGCTCCGCGGCATGTGGGATCCTCCGGGACCGGGGCACGAACCCGTGTCCCCTGCATCGGCAGGCGGACTCTCAACCACTGCGCCACCAGGGAAGCCCATAACTTTTGAACATTTATAATTTAAGATACCTCTGAGAGCTCTTGATATGGTAGAAAAGTCTGTTGAACAGCTAAAGCTTTAGGATATATTTATTAACTAGGGGTAAGATTTGAAAGTTATTCATGTATAGTTGTTAATTAAAACCAAAGATGCAGATACTCTCTTAAAGATGCAGATACTCTCTTAAAGAGAAATTGAAAGAGCAAAAACTACGCTGAGTGATTATTCCCTTAAGACATCATTCTATTCGTACAGTTTATTTCTCTCCCCCCAAAAAGAAAGTCTGGATAACTGATATACCATAATATTCATATTATATTATAGAACAGTACATTATAGTATATCTGAATGAAAATCAACACATTCATTTGGTCAATTCAAACTCCAAATTTTAAGCCTTTAATTAGCAGTAACTTCATTACTTTTTATATAATGGAAAACTTTCAATCCCTGAAGGTTGAGATTATGTCTGTCCTAATGCTTAATTAGCACAGTGGTTTGCACCTAGTATCCAATAACTGTTTATTGAAATGACAACTGAAAGTAAAAACTTAATAGCCTTAACATGTTAATCATTTCTGGAATAGTGACTCTAACACAAATTAATTAAAATTTCAAGAAAAATTAGGGAGAAAAATCATTAAATAGAGACATACCGATCTGTTTGTAAAACATGGATAAGATGTTCCATAGCTTGAATACCCACTTCCAAGCGATATTTCTGCACAAAAGAAAAATGTTATTTAAGTAACTAGTATCCAACTTAATAAACTTAATAACTGATAAAGTGTTACAGACCTTAGATAATGATTTGAGAGCACGCACAGCATTTCTTCGATCATCCAGTAAAGTAGATGAAGCTACTCTATCACAAAGCTTTTGAATCTGTCAGGGAAAAATGAAATAGCATTAATAGAATAAAAAGAACAAAAAAGAAACATGAAATTTTCCCCCAAATTTATACCATTTGGAAAAAAAAATCAATAAATGGGATGTCATGGAAATAGTCTTTTCACAAATCGAAATAACTAGGTAGTATTATAATCTTGTTACAGAGATCAAATAGATTTTTCACAGAGACTTGAAAAATGTAAGTGGTGTAAGAGAAGTCAAATAAAGTAAGTCATATAAATTGAGGAATTAAGAGAAATTAGTAGAACCAGAGCTTTCTAAACATACCTATTTCAGCTGTTTGAACCAAGAGGGTTGCATAATCCATTAGTGTTATGGTATATGATGGGAACTTAATAAAAAAATTAAAATAATGATTGTTTACATCATAATTTCACCCTAACGTTTCCACTATATATTTGAATGAGAAAAGTCAGAACTGTTTATCAAAAATTTAAAGTGTGCCTCAAAATCTAGAAGGGTGAAATGTTCCAAGATTTTAATAAATTTGCAGGAATTAAAATTTGAACTGAACTTTAAAATAAACCTTGGAGCATTATTTACAATAGGAAAAAATTGGAAACAAGTGTCTATTAAGAGAAGAAAAACTAAATAAAATTGTGGTACATTCTTCAGTTGAATACTATGCAGCTACTCAAAAAATTAACTGTACTGACATGAAAATACTGTGATTTAATAAATAGTGGGGAAAAAAGAGCAAGTGGTAAAACTATATGTAAATTGTGAGTCCACTGTAGCAAAAGTACCAAACTGTGTGTGTATGTAAAATTGCATTAAAAAAGAATTTGGAAACTTAAAACTATAAAAACTTCTAGAAGAAAGCACTGGAGAAAATCCTCGTGACTTTAAAGTAGGCAAAGTTTTCTCAGACACATACTAAGAGTATAACTGATAAAAGAAAAACATGGTAGTTTGGACTTCATCACTCCTGTTCTTCAAAAGACAGTGTTAAGAGAATGACTAGATAAGCCACAGAATAGATGAAAATACTTGGAAAACATCTGATAAAAAAGTTTTTAAAACCACTATACTCAGGTCCTTTATTGCTCTAACAGTTTGTTACTATTTTATTATTATTTATTCCTTAATGACAGTTCTTAGTAAGATTCTATAAATATGAGTTTGGCATAGCACAAACTTTTGCATCCTATGTATTGAAATTAATGGCTTAAATACATATAGTGTTTTCTAAATTATGTTCTATAGACTTCCGGTGTCCCAGAAGATATCAACACACTTCCTATGATCACAGAACCAGTGGGAAACACAAGGTTATACAAAATTAAATATGTTTCTGCACTGCAGGATTTCTAGAAGTCTTTACTATGCTGATTTGCATTTCTTCATACTGCAAATGCAGTATGTCAACCAAGCTTAGCTTTACGTTTTGATTTAATTCATTCTACCTACTCACATTTTGAAATTATTCCTACCTTAAATTGTATTTACTTCATAGTAATTATATTGACTTTCCAAAATGAAAATAATAAAGCTTTCTCTTTATTAAATAATTGGTTGATAGTTTTTCTACTACAATTTTTTTTTTTACCATGAAAAAAACTACATAAATGTCTCCTGAGAAGAGATAAATCTCAGAACTCTCAGCTTAAAAGAATTTCTCAGGCCAAAAAGAGTTTTCCTGAGTATGAGTATAATTTCTTCTACTTGGGTCTTGTACATCTTTTTTTTCCTAATTTTTATTTTAAAAAAAATTTTAAATTTAATTTTATTTATTTTTTTTACACAGCAGGCTCTTATTACTCATTTTATACACATCAGTGTACACACGTCAATCCCAATTGCCCAATTCAGCACACCACCATCCCCATCTCCCCCACGGCTTTCCCCCCTTGGTGTCCATATGTTTGTTCTCCACATCTGTGTCTCAACATCTGCCCTGCAAACCAGTTCATCTGTACCATTTTTCTAGGTTCCACATACATGCATTAACAGACGATATTTGTTTTTCTCTTTCTTATTTACTTCACTCTGTATGAGTCTCTAGATCCATCCACGTCTCAACAAATGACCCAATTTTGTTCCTTTTTATGGCTGGGTAATATTCCATTGTATATGTGCAGCACAACTTCTTTATCCATTCATCTGCGAATGGGCATTTAGGTTGCTTCCATGACCTGGCTATTGTAAATAGTGCTGCAGTGAACATTGGGGTGCATGTGTCTTTTTGAATTATGGTTCTCTGGGTATATGCCCAGTAGTGGGATTGCTGGATCATATGGTAATTTTATTTTTAGTTTTTTAAGGAACCTCCCTACTGTTCTCCATAGTGGCTGTATCAATTTACATTCCCACCAACAATGCAAGAGGGTTCCCTTTTCTCCACACCCTCTCCAGGATTTGTTGTTTATAGATTTTCTGATGATGCCCATTCTAACTGGTGTGAGGTGATACCTCATTGTAGTTTTGATTTGTATTTCTCTAATAATTAGTGATGTTGAGCAGCTTTTCATGTGCTTCTTGGCCATCGGTATGTCATCTTTGGAGAAATGTCTATTTAGGTCTTCTGCCCATTTTTGGATAGGATTGTTTGTTTCTTTAATATTGACCTGCATGAGCTGTTTATATATTTTGGAGATTAATCCTTTGTCCTTTGCTTCATTTGCAAATATTTTCTCCCATTCTGAGGGTTGTCTTTTCATCTTGTTTATGGTTTCCTTTGCTGTGCAAAAGCTTTGAAGTTTCATCGGGTCCCATTTGTTTATTTTTGTTTTTATTTCCATTACTCTAGAAGGTGGATCAAAAAAGATCTTGCTGTGACTTATGTCAAAGAGTGTTCTTCCGGGCTTCCCTGGTGGCGCAGTGGTTGAGAGTCCGCCTGCCGATGAAGGGGACGCAGGTTCGTGCCCCGGTCCGGGAAGATCCCACATGCCGCGGAGCAGCTGGGCCCGTGAGCCATGGACTGAGCCTGCGCGTCCAGAGCCTGTGCTCCGCAACGGGAGAGGCCACAACAGTGAGAGGCCCTCGTACCGCAAAAAAAAAAAAAAGAGTGTTCTTCCTATGTTTTCCTCTAAGAGTTTTATAGTGTCCAGTCACACTTAGGTCTCGAATCCATTTTGAGTATATTTTTGTGTATGGTGTTAGGGAGTGTTCTAATTGCATTCTTTTACATGTAGCTGTCCAGTTTTCCCAGCACCACTTGCTGAAGAGACTGTCTTTTCTCCCTTGCATATCCTTGCCTCCTTTGTCATAGATTAGTTGACCATAGGTGCGTGGGTTTATCTCTGGGCTCTCTATCTTGTTCCATTGATCAATGTTTCTGTTTTTGTGCCAGGACCATATTGTCTTGATTACTGTAGCTTTGTAGGATAGTCTGAAGTCAGGGAGCCTGATTCCTCCAGCTCCGTTTTTTTCCCTCAAGATGGCTTTGGCCATTCAGAGTCTTTTGCATCTCCATACAAATCTTAAGATGTTTTCTTCTAGTTCTGTAAAAAATGCCATTGGTAATTTGATAGGGATTGCATTGAATCTGTAGATGGCTTTGGGTAGTAGAGTCATTTTCACAATATTGATTCTTCCAATCCAAGAATATGACATATCTCTCGATCTATTGGTATCATCTTTAATTTTTTTCATCAGTGTCTTATAATTTTCTGCATACAGGTCTTTTGTCTCCTTAGGTAGGTTTATTCCTAGGTTTTTTATTCTTTTTGTTGCAATGGTAAATGGGAGTGTTTCCTAATTTCTCTTTCAGATTTTTCATCATTAGTGTATAGGAATGCAAGAGATTTCTGTGCACTAATTTTGTATCCTGCAACTTTACCAAATTCATTGATTAGCTCTAGTCGTTTTCTGGTGGCATTTTTAGGATCCTCTATGTATAGTATCATGTCATCTGCAAATAGTGACAGTTTTACTTCTTTTCCAATTTGTAT
Source organism: Mesoplodon mirus (assembly GCF_964341445.2). Lineage (NCBI taxonomy): Eukaryota > Metazoa > Chordata > Mammalia > Artiodactyla > Ziphiidae > Mesoplodon > Mesoplodon mirus. Next base: position 46,846,499 of record NC_138977.1, read on the forward strand.
TCCTTTTATTTCTTTTTCTACTCTGATTCCCATGGCTAGGATTTCCAACTATGTTGAATAATAGTGGTGAGGGGACATCCTTGTCTTGTTCCTGATCTTAGAGGAAATGCTTTCAGATTTTCACCATTGAGAATGATGTTTGCTGTGGGTTTGTCATATATGGCCTTTATTATGTTGAGGTGTGTTCCCTCTATGCCCATGTTCTGTAGAGTTTTTATCAAAAATTGGTGTTGAATTTTGTTGAAAGCTTTCTCTGCATCTATTGAGATGATCATATGGTTTTTATTCTTCAATTTGTTAATATGGTGTATCACACTGATTGACTTGCATATATCAAAGAATCCTTGCATCCCTGGGATAAATCCCACTTGATCATGGTGTATGATCCTTTTAACGTGTTGTTGGATTCTGTTTGCTAATAATTTGTTGAGGATTTTTGTATCTATATTCATCAGGGATATTGGTCCCTAATTTTCTTTTTTTGTAGTATCTTTGTCTGGTGTTGGTATCAGGGTGATGGTGGCTTCATAGAATGAGTTTGGGAGTTTTCCTTCCTCTCCAATTGTTTTCTTTGTTTCTATTTCATTTATTTCTGCTCTGATCTTGATGACTTCTTTCCTTCTGCTAACTTTGGGTTTTCTTTGTTCTTCTTTCTCTAGTTCCTTTAGGGGTAAGGTTAGATGGTTTGAGATTTTTCTTGTTTCTTAAGGTAGGCTTGTATAGCTATAAACTTTCCTCTTAGAACTACTTTTGCTGCATCCCATTCGTTTTGGATTGTCATGTTTTCATTGTCATTTGTCTCTAGGTATTTTTTCATTTCCTCTTTGATTGCTTCAGTGATCTCTTGTTTATTTAGTAACATATTGTTTAGCCTCCATGTGTTTGTGTTATTTATGTTTTTTTCCCTGTAATTCATTTCTAACCTCATAGCGCTGTGGTCAGAAAAGATGCTTGGTATGATTTCAATTTTCTTAAATTTACTGAGGCTTGATTTTTGACCCAAGATGTGATCTATCCTGAAGAATGTTCCGTGCGCACTTGAGAAGAAAGTGTAATCTGCTGTTTTTGGATGGAATGTCCTATATATATCAATTAAATCTATCTGGTCTATTGTGTCATTCAAAGCTTCTGTTTCCTTATTTGTTTTCATTTTGGATGATCTGTCCATTGGTGTAAGTGAGGTGTTAAAGTCCCCCACTATTATTGTGTTACTGTCAATTTCCTCTTTTAGAGCTGTTAGTAGTTGCCTTACATGTTGAGGTGCTCCTATGTTGGGTGCATATATATTTATAATTGTTATATCTTCTTCTTGGATTGTTCCCTTGATCATTATGTAGTGTCCTTCCCTGTCTCTTGTAACATTCTTTATTTTTTTAAAGTCTATTTTATCTGATATGAGTATTGCTACTCCAGCTTTCTTTTGATTTCCATTTGCATGGAATATCTTTTTCCATCCCCTCACTTTTAGTCTGTATGTGTCCCTAGGTCTGAAGTGGGTCTCTTGTAGACAGCATATATATGGGTCTTGTTTTTGTATCCATTCAGCAAGCCTGTGTCTTTTGGTTGGAGCAAATAACCCTCTCACGTTTAAGGTAATCATCGATATGTATGTTCCTATGACCCTTTTCTTAATTGTTTTGGGTTTGTTTTTGTAGGTCCTTTTCTTCTCTTGTGCTTCCCACTTAGAGAAGTTCCTTTAGCATTTGTTGTAGAGCTGGTTTGGTGGTGCTGAATTACCTTAGCTTTTGCTTCTCTGTAAATATTTTGATTTCTCCATCGAATCTCAATGAGATCCTTGCCGGGTAGAGTAATCTTGATTGTAGGTGCTTCCCTTTCATCACTTTAAGAATATCATGCCACTCCCTTTTGCCTTGTAGAGTTTCTGCTGAGAAATCAGCTGTTAACCTTATGGGAGTTCCCTTGTATGTTATTTGTCATTTTTCCCTTGCTGCTTTCAATAATTTTTCTTTGTCTTTAATTTTTGCCAATTTGATTACTATGTGTCTTGGCATGTTTCTCCTTGGGTTTATCCTGTATGGGACTCTCTGCGCTTCTTGGACTTGGGTGACTATTTCCTTTTCCACGTTAGGAAAGTTTTTGCATATAATCTCTTCAAATATTTTCTCAGGTCCTTTCTCTCTCTCTTCTCCTTCTGGGACCCGTATAATGCAAATGTTGTTGTGTTTAATGTTGTCCCAGAGGTCTCTTAGGCTGTCTTCATTTCTTGTCATTCTTTTTTCTTTATTCTGTTCCGCAGCAGTGAATTCCACCATTATGTCTTCCAGGTCACTTATCCTTTCTTCTGCCTCAGTTATTCTGCTATTGATTCCTTCTAGTGTATTGTTTGGGTTTTTTTTGTTTTTTGTTTTGTTTTGTTTTTTGCGGTACGTGGGCCTCTCACTGTTGTGGCCTCTCCCGTTGTGGAGCACAGGCTCCGGACGCGCAGCGGCCATGGCTCACTGGCCCAGCCGCTCCGCGGCATGTGGGATCTTCCCAGACCGGGGCTCGAACCCGTGTCCCCTGCATCGGCAGGCGGACTCTCAAGCACTGTGCCACCAGGGAAGCCCCTTTCTAGTGTATTTTTGATTTCAGTTATTGTATTGTCCATCTCTGTTTGTTTGTTTTTTAATTATTCTTGGTGTTTGTTCTTTAATTCTTCTAGGTCTTTGTTAAACATTTCTTGCATCTTCTCGATCTTTGCCTCCATTCTTTTTCCAAAGTCCTGGATCATCTTCACTATCATTATTCTGAATTCTTTTTCTGGAAGGATGCCTATCTCCACTTCATTTAGTTGTTTTTCTGGGGTTTTATCTTGTTCCTTCATCTGGTACATAGTCTTCTGACTTTTCATCTTGTCTATCTTTCTGTGAATGTGGTTTTTGTTCCACAGGCTGCAGGATTGTAGTTCTTCCTGCTTCTCGGGTCTTGTACATCTTTTGATAATTTTTTTTCTAGGTAGTTTAGAGCTACCTAGAAAATAGGAAGGCATTTCCTGCTTTTTCCTAGCCCTAGACCTCAAGCAGTGGTTCTAAATCTGAGATTCCCATCTTGCTTAGAGTACTTCATCCCTGTACCCTGCAATGCTTGAATTTTAGGATCAGCTCCATCTTTGGTTGGTGTACAGAGAGACTTGTGTCAGAATACAAACTTCCATGTCCAAAAGCTCTTTAATCATTATCTGTTGAAGGTGGCTATTTAATCTGGGGGAGACACTTAGCTTTAGGAATATTGGAGGGAGATGATCATAATCCTAGAGTTTGGGGGTTTGCTTTGTTTTCACTTTCTATCTTTTATTTTGTGTTCTAACATGCTAACATTTAAGCCTTGTTAATTTTTTTGTGTGGGGGGGTGCGCTGTGAGGCACTGTGGGATCTCATTTCCTGGACCAGGGATCAAACCCACACCCCCTGTATTGGAAGCATGGAGTCTTAACCACTGGACCGCCAGGGAAGTCCTGAGCCTTGTTAATTTTTTAAAAGGCTTTTAGATATACACAAAGCTAATAATTTCAGCATTATGAAATAAATATTCAATATAAGTTAAAATAGCAATGATGTTATTTTTCATCTATGAGTCTCACAAAAATTAAAATAATACTACCATATATTAATACTATATGATTCCTTTTTTTTTTTTTGCAGTACGTGGGCTTCTCACTGTTGTGGCCTCTCCCGTTGCGGAGCACAGGCTCCGGACGCACAGGCCCAGCAGCCATGGCTCACGGGCCTAGCCGCTCCGCGGCATGTGGTATCTTCCTGGATCGGGGCACAAACCCGTGTCCCCTGCATCGGCAGGTGGACTTTCAACCACCGCGCCACCAGGGAGGCCCTGATTCCATTTTTTATAACTCAGAAAACCAAGCAAAACTAATCTAAGCTATCAGAAGTTAGGATGGGCTGCCCTGGTGGCGCAGTGGTTGGGAGTCCGCCTGCTGATGCAGGGTACACGGGTTCGTGTCCCGGTCCGGGAAGATCCAACATGCCGCGGAGCGGCTGGGCCCGTCAGCCATGGTCGCTGAGCCTGCGCGTCCAGAGCCTGTGCTCCGCAATGGGAGAGGCCACAACAGTGAGAGGCCCGTGTACCACAAATAAAAAAAGAAGTTAGGATGGTGGTTGTTCATGGGGGTGGGCAGTGAGTGGAAGCACAAAAGGGACTTCTAGGGTGCTGGTAATGTCCTGTTCCTTGATCCAGGTGCTGGATACATAGGTGTGTTCAGGTTATGAGGTGTATGTATATGATGTGTACTTTTCTTTATACTTCAATAAAATGATTTTAAAAACAGAACTATACAGGATAGAGAAAGACATCGATTAATGAACTAGCTTATATTCTATCAGATGGAAAGTAACCTAAAAAAGCGTCAATTTGGCAAAAACTATTACAACTTAAAAAGTTCATACCCTTTCCACCAGGCATTCTCATTTCTAGGAACTTACCCTTTAAAAACATGCCCACAGGGGGCTTCCCTGGTGGCGCATGGTTAAGAATCTGCCTGCCAATGCAGGGGACACGGTTCAAGCCCTGGTTCGGGAAGATTCCCACATGCCGCAGAACAACTAAGTCCGTGAGTCACAACTACTGAGCCCATGCACCACAACTACTGAAGCCTGTGCGCCTAGAGCCTATGCTCTGCAACAAGAGGAGACACTGCAATGAGAAGTCCGCGCACCTCAACGAAGAGTGGCCCCCACTTGCTGCAACTAGAGAAAGTCTGCACGCAGCAAAGAAGACCCAACGCAGCCAAAAACAAAGAAGACAAAATGCCCACAAATACACAATGTTACATACTAGAATGTTCTTTGTAGCAATAGTTTTAACAGCTAAAAAATAAATCTAGCTTCCATCACATAAGGATATAATAAATAAGAAGTCTGTAACACTGATGAGGTCCCTTACCAAACCATGCTGGCACCCTGATCTCAGACTTCCAGACTCCAGAACTGTAAGCAATAAATTTATGCTATTTATTGGGGAAAAAAAGAAGGGGGGTATGGAATCTAAAGGTTCATCCACCAATCAGAAAACAGTTAACTAACATATAGTACACATACACTATGCAATTAATCAAATGAGTAAAGCAGATCCATATGCACTGACAAGATGTCCAAGATACATTAATTGAAAAAAGAAAACAGTTAATAGTATATTTAGCATGAGCTCATTTTGGTTTAAAACTACACCATTAATAAACTATGTGAATACTATAAAATTCTTAGAGGAAAACATAGGCAGACACTCTGACATAAATTGCAGCAAGATCTTTTTTTGATCCACCTCCTAGAGCAATGAAAATAAAAATAAACAATGAAAATATGAAAATAAACTAATTAAACTTAAAAGCTTCTGCACAGCAAAGGAAACCATAAACTGAATGAAAAGACAACCCACAGAATGGGAGAAAGTATTTACAAACAGAGCGACCGACAAGAAATTAATCTTTAAAATATACAAACAGCTCATACAGCTCAACAGCAAACAAAACAAAACAACCCCAAATCAAAAAATGGGCAGAAGATCTAAATAGACATTTCTCCAAAGAAGACATCGAGATGCCCAAAAAGCACATGAAAAGCTCAACATCACTAATTACTAGAGAAATGCAAATCAAAACTACAATGAGGTATCACCTGACACCAGTCAGAATGGCCATCATCAAAAAATCTAGAAACAATAAATGCTGGAGAGTGTGGAGAAAAGGAAATCCTCCTACACTGTTGGTGGGAATGTAAATTGGTCCAACCATTATGGAGAACAGTATGGAAGTTCCTTAAAAAACTAAAAATAGAGCTACCATATGACTCAGCAATCCCACTCCTGGGCATATATCCAGAGAAAACCATAATTTGAAAAGATACATGCACCCCAGTGTTCACTACAGCACTATTTACAATAGTCAAGACATGGAAGCAACCTAAATGTCCATCAACAGAGGAATGGATAAAGAAATGTGGTACATATATATATATAATGGAATATTATTCAGCCATAAAAAAGAATGAAATAATGTCATTCGCAGCAACACGGATGGACCTAGAGATTGTCATACTGAGTGAAGTAAGTCAGACAAAGACAAATATCATATGATATTGCTTATATGTGCAATTTAAAAAAATGATACAAATGAACTTGTTTACAAAACAGAAATAAAGTCACAGATGTAGAAAACAAACTTATGGTTACCAGGGGGCGGGAAAGAAGGGAGAGGGATAAATTGGGAGATTGGGATTGACATATACACACTACTATATATAAAATAGATAACTAACAAGGACCTACTGTATAGCACAGGGAACTCTTCTCAATGCTCTGTAATGACCTATATGGGAAAAGAATCTAAAAAGAGTGGATATATGTATATGTATAACTGGTTAACTCTGCTGTACAGCAGAAACTAATGCAACATTTTAAATCAACTATACTCTAATAAAAATTTTTAAAAAAAGAATTATTAATGTCATTCTACTGCTAGAGTGAAAGTTAGGAACATAGAAATAAATAATTTTTAAAAGGAAAAAAAATACTATCTGAACATGTATAGAAAAAATTAAGACTATGTACCATACTGTCTTTTAGTGGGTTGCTGGAAATGTTCATTTTCTACATTATTTCTGATGTTTGAGTCTTGATAATGAACAAGTATTACCTTTATAAGCAGAAGAGAGTAATAATGAAATAAAGTGAACTGGTTTATGTTTTATTGGAATTTCTAGGATATTTTCATGACTGACTGAACTCGTCTTTAAAAGATGCTATCTTTACTCTGCTGATCAAAATAATATGAAATCTGCTCTTAATTGATAAAAATAAACTAACATATTAAAAATATCCTCAATGGCTCCCTACTGTCTATAAAGTCTATTTTTTTTTAGACTAGAATGCACAGTCATTACTCAGTCAATAAATACACACTGAGCATGTATGTATTTGTTCTTGTGCTAACCAAAATAAGATATGGTCTCTGGCCACAAAGAGCCTGCACAGGAAGACAGTTGTGTACATATAGTACACTAACAAATTAAAGTTATATAAGTATATGCTTATAAAGCAGGTGCACAAAAGAAAAAGTATTGAATTCTATCTGAAAGTGAAACTGCTATGTTTACTTCCCTGCAAAATGCATGTGTTGAAATCCTAACCCCCAGCATGATGGTATTAGGAGGTAGGGGCCTTTGGAAGGTGATTAGGGTGGGGGGGTGGAGCCCTCATGAATGGGATTAGTGCCCTTATATAAGAGACCCCAAAGAGCTCCTTCATGCCTTCTGCCACATGAAGATACTGGAGAAGATGGCAGTATATGAACCAGGAAGCAGGCCCTCACTAGACAAAGGATCTGCCAGCACCTTGATTTTGGACTTCCCAGCCTCCAGAACTATGAGAAATATATGTTTGTTGCTTAAACCAACAAATCTATTGTATTTTTGTTACAGCAGCCCAAATAGACTAAGACAGATACTATTTAAGAATGGTATATTAAGGATGACACTCTTGAATCAAGAATTAAAGGATGAGTAGTTCATCAGACAATATGAGGAAGGAATGCCAGGCATAGAAAATGATTTCTTACTTTATAATTGTCTATACATATTTTAATGTAGAAAATAGCATTTTACAGTCCAAATAAGAAAATTGGTCTAATTTGAGTTTATAAATTTTATATATCTATGAACAATTTTTATATTATGCACATACATATATATACTTGTTCTATTAAAATAATATAGCAAATGAAATTTCTAAAATATGAAAGCTTTCCTTTTAAATTAATTTTATTTTATTATTATTATTTTTTTGGCCACGCCATGTGGCTTGTGGGATCTTAGTTCCCCAACCAGGGATTGAACCTGGGCCCTTGGAAGTGAAAGTGCTGAGTCCTAACCACAGGACCACCAGGGAATTCCCTACAATCATTTTAAATGCTTCTTGTTTCTGGGAATGCTGATCAATCTAAAATAATGTGGGGGGAAAAAGGATTACATAAGATTAAACTGTTAGCTAAAAACAGATTTCTAATGACTTCAAATTATATGTTTCTGCTTCAATTGACTCTGATTAATAAGCAAACCACTAGTGTTTTTTAGAAGGTTGCAAAATGGAACTTAAAAATTAATCACTATTTTAAAGTGTAGTACTTACAATTATAGAAATAAAATCCATTTATTCCTGAGTTTGGGTAAATATGTATCAAGACTATTTTTAAGACTATAAACATGCTGGGAGTCCCCTGGTGGCCTAGTGATTGGGATTCTGGGCTTTCACTGACGTGGCCTGGGAACTGAGATCCTGCAAGCCACGTGATGCGGCCAAAAAAAGACTATAAATGTGCTTTTTATCTATTAAACTTGGGTTTTAGTGGCAAGTACATATTCTTCCCGATTGGGGATTTTATTATATTATTTATTTATGTATGTATTTTTTTTCTTACAGTTTTATTGAGATATAATTGACACACTCGATTGGGGATTTTAACTGGAAATTTCTCTCTAGTGACTTAAGGCAATTACCAAACTGCAAACCAATAAGAGTCAAAAATGAATATAAGAACAACTTATTTATCCAGAACCATAATTAAGCTATTTCAGATACTTTCTGTCAGGCACCAAAATGGTCTTTTCATTTTAGTGATTTCTGATAGCAATCTAAAACTAATTACAACCTTCCCTGTCTTCTTAAACAAAGAACATAATTATAAGCTTTCTTAGCATTTAAACTTAAGTCCTCTCCAATATCAGATATAGGGATGTCTTAGGTGTTAAATGAAGTAATGAATATAAAAGTTTTTGCAGGGCTTCCCTGGTGGCACAGTGGTTAAGAGTCCACCTGCCGATGCAGGGGACATGGGTTCGTGCCCCCGTCCGGGAAGATCCCACATGCCACGGAGCGGCTAGGCCCGTGAGCCTTGGCCGTTGAGCCTGCGCGTCCAGAGCCTGTGCTCTGCAACGGGAGAGGCCACAACAGTGAGAGGCCCACATACTGAAGAAAAAAAAAAAAAAAAAAGTTTTTGCAGAGTACCTGGCACCTATAAATGCTCAATAAATGTTTAACAAACTTTATTATTACCAAACTTCTATGACTCCTTTGTATTAATTTTCTATCCTATCAGGCTTTTCGTTGTCATTTCCATCATATACGTTTCTAACAGACCATTCAAATTTTGCAGATTTTAATCTGCTACTGAGTGAGAAATCTGATAATTAGGCTAGATAGTAATATGTCTAAGACTCCAAATTACTCAGGCTTGAAATCAAGATTGAGTACATGGACTTTGCAACTTCTCCTTTTACTATGCGAAAGCCATATTACCTCCTGATAACATTCCATACAGTTGAAGTTTCTGAATAAGTGATCTCTCCATAATAAAGTGCTATGTTGCAACCTTTTACAGACAATGGAAACCAAATGAAAGGGAAATATTACATATGTTCCAAACCTTACTTAGCCATGTTTTAGGCCAAACACAGGTCTATATTTTTCAGTTGACATTTATCAAGAAAAAATTTTGTAGCACAAGTACACTTAATTTTTCTTCAGAAACTGAAGATTTCAAAGACCATTATTCCATTTATTCCTGACTTAAAAAACCAACACAATGCAATATGACTGTGCTTCATTAACCATTCTTTCCTTCTTTGAGTTATTAGAACCCTCTGTGCTTTAGCTGGGCACAAAGGTTGTCCACCTACACTACTTTCTGAGCATTCCTTACACCTGGGCATAGAAAGTGACTACACTCTGGCCAATGAGTTCTTTGTACCTTCCAAGTCATGTCCTTAAAAGGAAGCTATTTGTTCTTCATTCCTCTTTCTTCTTCCCTCAGCCTGGAACTTGAACCTGCAGGTAATGAAGCACCTTCAACAATTCAAACAAGGGCACCAACCTAGGGGATGGCAGAACAAGATAAAAAGCAGCACCTGGGCCCCTGGACCACCCTGAGGAACATAACTAACCTATCCTAGGGATTGCCTTCTACTTGGACTTTTATTGGACAAAGAAACAAACTTTTATCATGGTTAGACCTCTGTTATAGCAGATGATCCAATACCTAAACTAATAAACTCATTTTACAGGAGAGGAAACTAAGGTTCAGGGATAAAGCAATGCACCCCAAAATACCCTGCCAGTTTGGTGGTAGAGTCCAGATTCTAACTGAGCTACAGGTGTCTCACTTCAAAGCTCACACACTTTCTACTATCCTACATTGCCTCTTATGCAGAGAAATGGGAGCCTGAGCACCTGTTGCAAACTACAGGGACTGCAAGATTTTTTTTCTTTTTTGTAAATAGCGGAACACTGTAATGTAGTTCCTGTGAATAGCTTCCACTTTCACTACAGACCAGTAAGGACCCTCATAAGCCTCAGACTTAACTGCCCAGCCAGGGTAGTCCCTTGTTCTAAGGGAGTTGGAGCTTTACTCTGGGAAAGCTATACTCAGAAGCTACCAAGTATTTACGAAAAAGTCAGCACTATATATAAGTATTTAAGAAATTAATATACTCACTTTTAAAGAATTAATCTGGCTGAGATAATAAGGAAAAACTGGAGCAGGAAGAGGTTACAGAAAAAATATGTCAGCTCATTATAACAGACAAGAAATAGGTAAAAAAAAAAAAGGGCATTAGGGTGGTGGCAATGGGGAAGGGCTGAAGAGATAGATAAGACAAAAGAATATTTGAAAGAAGTGAACTTAAGAGGCTTGAGAATAAAGAATAAAATGTCTGAAACAGCTGCTGTTTGGAATTCAACTTCTAGAAATTTGTCCTAAGGCAATATATTGCACATGTACAGTCATAATTACAAGAACAACCACTGCAGCACTGTAATAGAAAAAGAAACAAAACAGAAGGACCTTAAATGCCCATTCATGGAGCACTTTCACTTTTTACTTTATACACTTCTACAGCTTTTCCTCAAGCATGTATTCAAATGATTCTTTTGTCTTTCAAAAAAAAAGAATCAGAGAATCAAAAAGCATCACTGAATAAGCTAGCTGAAGTTTGATATGAATCTGCAACCACTTTTCTATATCTCAGAATATTCTGGTTTTGGTAAAGTGAAAGGAGTAATAGCGTCTGAAGAATTCCATGCCATAATCTTGAAGTTGGTGATTCATTCATTCATTCATTCATTCATTCAACAAATGTTAGAGTGCTGCTACCCTCGTCGGGGCCATGGTCAGTGCAACCAGAGAGCAGTGGTTTGTGACAAGGTAAGTTCAGAAATTGGACTAAGCAGGGGGGTTAGGGATGAGAAAAATAGGTGAGGGAGATTAAGAGGTACAAACTTTCAGTTATAAAATAAGTCATACAGATGTAATGTACAGCATAGGGAATATAGTCAATAATATTGTAGGGCTTCCCTGGTGGCGCAGTGGTTGAGAGCCCGCCTGCTGAGGCAGGGGACACGGTTTTGTGCCCCGGACCGGGAAGATCCCACATGCCGCGGAGTGGCTGGGCCCGTGAGCCATGGCCGCTGAGCCTGCGCGTCCAGAGCCTGTGCCCCGCAATGGGAGAGGCCACAACAGTGAGAGGCCCGCGTACCACAAATAATAATAATAATAATAATAATATTGTAATAACTTTGCATGGTGACAGATAGTAAGTAGACTTACAGTGGTGATCATTTTGTAATGTACAAAAATACCAAACCACTATGTTGTACATCTGAAACTATTATAAGTCAATTATACTTCAATAAAAACGAAAAAAGAGGACTTCCCTGGTGGCACAGTGGTTAAGAATCTGCCTGCCAATGCAGGGGACATGGGTTCGAGCCCTGGTCCGGGAACATCCGACATGCCGTGGAGCAACTAAGCCCGTGTGCCACAAATACTGAGCCTGTGCTCTAGAGCCCAAGAGCCACAACTACTGAGCCCATGTGCCACAACTACTGAAGCCCACATGCCTAGAGCCCATGCTCCACAACAACAGAAGCCACCGCAATGAGAAGCCCGTGCACGGCAACAGAGTAGACCCCGCTGGTTGCAACTAGAGAAAGCCCACGCGCAGCAACAAAGACCCAACGCAGCCAAAAAAATAAATAAATAATTTTTTTAAAAAAAAGAAAAAAGAAACTGGGACTAAGCATTAGAAACTTCTATAACAACTGGATACCTTTACGGTTGTTTAATAAAAAGAAAAAAAATTGGGCTTGTATATTGTATGTCCATGAGTATGTATGTATTGTCATTTCATTTTCCTATAATTCATTTTTATTATATTTTACAAAAGTATTGGTTTGTGATGAATTGGAAATTGGGGGAAAAAAAACAATCCAACTGGTTCTTCACCACAGTCAGTTTGAGAAATACTATTAAAGTGCTTAATATCTTGCTGGGCCCTGCAAAATTCTATTTTGGAGAAACAGCAGTGAATCATTACAGAAGGTACCTACTCAAATGAAATTATAATAGCAAGGAGACAACGGAATAAATTAAAAACAAGATAAATACAGAAAATAATAAGTGCACTGAGGGAAATGATTAGGGAAATAAGACAGAGACTGGGTGGAAAGTACTACTTTGGACAGCATAGCTGGTCAGAAGGTCCCAAGTTAAGCAACGATTTGGATATAGGCGGACGTGTGGGTAATTGGTAACAAAAATGAAGCAAGTGGAAAAGTAGGGAAGCAGAGTGAATGAGGATGTTACCATCAGAAGGAAAAAGGACAGTATTTTAGAGTTGAATGATATTGTTTATTCAATGTCCCACATGGGATCCTGAGGTGAGAGACTTTGTTGCTAGCAACTCACTCACTCTCTCAGAATCCGACCAAGGAGGCCACTTAGTAGTTTAAAGCAAAATTTATAAATTTACTATTTGTTTGAGGTCACAGACTCTTGCCCTAGTCCTCAACACCCTTACCTACATGATGGGAGCGTTAGAAAGGAAGTACAAGTTTAAATCCCACAGATTTCAATGCCATCCTGCTCCTTTTCAGTTAACATTTTGCTGCCATTATTGATCAAAAGAATGAGTTGTAATACAGAAAAAATTAATCCAGTCTACTTTAGGAAAAAATCAGAAATATTTGTCCCTACGCCTTTTACCAAAGTACTCATTATCACAGCATACTACCAAGGCACCACATTTCAGATGACCATTCTGTAGACTTCAAACAAGTAACCTTCCCAGATTTTCTGCCTGAATCAACAGATATAAATACAGTTGACCCTTGAACAACAGTTATGAACTACACAGGTCCACTTATACTCAGTTTTTTTTCAGTAGCAAATACTGCAGTACTATGTGATCCTCGGTTGGTTGAATCCGAGGATATGAGGACATGGAGGAACCGTGGATATATAGAGTCAACTATAAATTAAATTACAGGAGGATTTTCTACTGTGCAGAACGTTGGTGTTGTTTAAAGGTCAACAGTACAGTCAAGATATGTAAGGTTACAGAATAGAATACTGTTAACAACAGGAAAAGATACTTCTGTCTATTTGCTTGAAACAAAGAAACTTACAAACATTTTTAAAAACTCTCTACTATGTTCATTGATTAGTAAATAGAAAAATTCTAATACCTACTGTTAAAATTTTAAAAAACCAAATAGCTATGAATATAACTATTTCACTCATAAAGAAACTCATTTGTGTAACAAACATATTGGTAAATGCAAAGAAAACACTCTGGAAGGATGTACAACAAACTTCATTAGAGATTACTCCTGGTAATGGGAAATAAGATCTTGAAAGGAAGAAGAAGGGGGCAACTTTAGACTATATACTGATTTGAATTATTTATAATAAGCATGTTTTCAACTACTGCTTCAATAACACAAACGTTTAAAGAAATTTCCAAAATATGTTAGACTTTGCTTTGATTCTATTACCTGCTCTAACATACCACCTGATTGACTCACTGTTCATCTACTTTCTGAACAATGTTGGTTCTTGTTATTCATAATAGTTATGCTCTATAGTCACCATGAACACTGAATTAGCAGACACTGAACTGCTGTGCCTAAAGGAAATACAGTGCTAGGTTCCTGTGAGTCTCTGGTAACATTTTCATCAATGGATCCAATACATAACCTTGTTTAACGTGTGCTTCTGTTTAAAGACATTTTATTCAATATATACCCTTGATTCATTAACACTGAACTCACAGCTACCAGCACTATTACTCATGCCTGAGTAAGCTTACCTAATACCCATATTTTCTCCACAAGGCACATCACAGCTTTCTTATACAATACTTCGGAACACTAGACAACAGTTCAGCACTACATTTGGGGCCAGTTTTAACAGCAAAAATTTTTTAAAAGCACAGAAATGCAAAACACATGACACTAAACAGACTTTGAAAGGGACACTTGTTTACAGTGTAAGAGTTGAAACAAGAACGCAGAATATCTTTTTGTTTGACCTCAGTTGGGAATGCATACATCAGTGACTGATTTTTTGCTACTCTGCATCTGTCTACAAATCAGTGTGAAAGTGCTGCGTGTATTAATTTTGGGGTTACAAACAAATTTTAGCGTGTAGGTGAATTCACAAATATAGAATCTGAATAACAAGGATTGACTGTATCTTAAATACAAGCTTTCTAAGTCAGTTTCGTTATCTACAAGATGGAAGAATAAACTAGATAAATTCTAAGGCTACTTAATACTCAAAACTTTGAATATGTTAAAAATACTCAATTTTACCTACTTAGTAATAATGTAGTTATTTGCTATAAACCTCTGAAAAAATCTATTTGGCCTATACAGTGTTTAAAATAATTTTTAAGCCAACATTTCGAAATCAAAAGACTTCATATAAAACTCCAGATTTCTACCTTTTCTTGAAAAACATCAGCCTGATAGCTAATGGTGGCTAACACTGTATTTCATACAATTTAAGAAGCCAATGATTATAAGATCTACCATTTTTTAAATGTATTGCCAAGAAAAAAGAAATACCACCAATTATAATTACAAGATGCAACCTGATTTCAGAGATGTTTAAATGCTAAAGTGCATTACAGAACTGTTAAAATACGGCATGTATAGCACTTACTATGTGCCAGCTATGTTCTAAAATTCTTTATACTTTTTAAGTTATTTAATCTTCACCAAAATCCTATTGATAGGCACTATTACTATCCACATTTTAGAGATAAGGAAACAGAAGCACAGTGGGAAAGTGACTTGTCCAAGTTCACAGAACTAGTATGTGGTGGGACCGGATTCAAAGCCATTAAATTGGCTCTCTGCAACAACTGGCTGAAGCTGAGCACTAGCTACACTCTCAAGGCAGGATATGCAGGCTCCAGTTTCATCCCAGACCTCTGCTCTCTTCTCTAACCCAACCTGCTTCACTGAACAATGATGTTACCCAACTGACACTGTTGGGATTTGAGTTTGTGATTCTTGCATTAAACAACAGAATACTACATATTAACAAAAAACAGTTCTAAAGAGAAAAAATATGAATGAGTAAAATTTAACCCAGAGTTAACTTTATTTAAAAGGATCAGAAAGGGGTGATAAGAAGGAAAACCTTAAGAGACAGCAGTATTTCAACTAATTCATACTATGCTAACTAGGTATTAGAGTTAATCAGAGATAAATACAATGATGAATTAGATATGGATCCTGTTATCAAGATGCTTTTATAGTCTATTAGAAGAGGATATAGTGTAATTAAGAAAAGCAACTAAAAATCTGATATTTTAAATAATTTCTAATAAAGTAGCTGTATGTTTTAACATGCAAAGATCTCTAAGACATATCAATCAATGAAAAAGATAAGCTGTAGAACACTATAAACAGTGTATCATTTGTGAAAAACAGAGACAAATATGCTCATACAAATATATAATTCTATACTGCATGATTATTCATAAAGGTCTGGAAAGATTTATACCAAACTAAGAATAGTGGTTATTTCAGGGAAGAGAACTGAAATTGGAGATGGTAGTCAAAGAAGACTTAAACTTTACTAGTATTGTTTGTCATTTTGTGTAATAAAATAAAAAGCTAATTAGTAAACTAATATGTATAACCTCATGCAGGTGACTATGTTTCAGGACTCTTGTTTTCAGTAATTGCCATGTGAGGTTCACAATTCCACTTATTAAGAAAAATATGAAAAGAACAAAAAATTCCATTAATAATTGATAAATTGGGCATAATCAGAATTACAACCTTATAATCCAAATTTAATGTTTGTTTGTTTTGCTTACTAATAGTGTCATTTATTTTTATTCAGTAATACACAAAGGAGACCAAAAAAGAAGCAATGGGAATAGGAGTGACTAGGAAAGAAAAACCTGAGATGAGGAATGTGAAACTAAAAAACCCCTGAGAAGTAAAAGGGGAAAAAAAGATGGCATAAAACTAGGTTGGTGAGCCACATTTAAAGGACACTGACATAATGTAGTTTGCAATATTTTCTCACAATTCCTAATAGAAATCCATATTTTTTTTAGTATTCAGTAACTATTTAACTGACATGCAAAAATGAAAGTCAGGAATGTCAATTTAAAAAAATTGAATTCAACCATTCAATCATTTATTCAACAAATATTTATCAAGCACCTAATACCAACTTATTTGATATAACTTTGCCTCATGAAGCTTAAAACATAGTTATAACTTTTTTGGAGAGAACTTCCCCAACCATGACTATAGGACTAAAATAATTCATGCTAATCAACAGTCAATTCATTTATATTGTTTTAATGGAATAAAAAAATTAGTGTTTTCAAATACAAAAAAGAGCTAGAAATTTGCTTTAACTCAAACTCTACTACTGAGAAGATTTTCCAAAAAGAAAAAAAAGCAAAAGCCAGACTTATCTTCAGATGACCTAAATTATTACAATCTAAACAAAAAAAAGTAGGAACATTACAGTCAAACACAGTCTCTCTGCAGATAAATGCATAAACCTAACACAATCTATTTCCATTACAATTACCAATAAGTCAGCTGACATAATATACTGCATTTATTCTCCATGCTTTCTCTCAGAAATGAACTATGTTTTCCAAAAGCACACCCTTTTAAGCAAGGCATCATAATGAAACTTCTCTACCAAATAACAAATGCTAGCATCTCAACGTCTAACACTACCAAAGTTTTCAAATTAAAGGTGACTAACTTTTTTTTTTTTTTTGGTGACTAACTTTCTATACAAAGAAGGTTTATGGCATTTCTGCCTGAGGTATAAAAATATAAGCATGTCTTTTCTATGATATCTACAACACAAAAATCAGACAGAACAGTATAAATAATAAGAGATAAATGTGTAAAAAGAGAAACAAATTTATATAAGAAATTCTTACATTCTATCCTAAAAGATAATTCAGAAGTGATTACAATTACTTCTCAAACCATAAAGCATCAGGAATTACTTTGTCTTTTAGGCAGCCAAATGGGCAACACTTCATGAACTCCATAAAACTGATGATAATGAAGGACTTCTAAAATGTAGCATTCCTTTAAAAAAATATATCATTTAGGACAATAGTAACCAAAATGTGTTCCTCAGAACAGTAGACCTACGAGGTTTCCTGGAGGAAAAAATGTATATCATCAATTAGATTTGGCAAACACAACTTACTTTTTATCTCCATCTTGAAAATATTTGAAAATATAACACAGTGCCTGTTTAATAAACCTTGTATAAGTATCAGGTTTTTTGTTTTGTTTTTGACCATCACTCAGTACACACTTCTTTAGTAACAGAACCCTTTTAAGTACATCTACTCACTTTCTTTGGGACATGCTTTGGTATGCAAATTTTAAATGATACAAATAATCTATACATAATAAACCTTCAAAAGAGCCATGTAGGGACTTCCCTGGTGGCGCAGTGGTTAAGAATCCACCTGTCAATGCAGGGGACACGGGTTCCAGCCCGAAGATCCCACATGCCACGGAGCAACTAAGCCTGTGAGCCACAGCTACAGAGCCTGCGCGCCTAGAGCCCGGGAGCCACAACTACTGAGCTCGCGCACCTAGAGCCCATGCTCTGCGACAAGAGAAGCCATCTCAAACAGAAGCCCACACAGCGCAATGAAGAATAGCCCCCGCTCATTGCAGCTAGAGAAAGCCCACAGGCAGCAACGAAGGCTCAACGCAGCCAAAAATAAATAAATAAATAAATTTATCCAAAAAAAAAAAAAACCAAAAACAACCAATGTAGTTTTCAATAGACACTACTTAAAAAGAATATAAGATGGGCCTCCCTGGTGGCGCAGTGGTTGAGAGTCCGCCTGCCGATGCAGGGGATACGGGTTCGTGCCCCGGTCTGGGAGGATCCCATATGCCGCGGAGCGGCTGGGCCCGTGAGCCATGGCCGCTGAGCCTGTGCGTCCGGAGCCTGTGCTCCGCAACGGGAGAGGCCACAACAGTGAGAGGCCCGCGTACAGCAAAAAAAAAAAAAAAAAAAAAAAAAAAGAATATAAGAGACATCTTTGGTTGGGTATAGAAGTAATCAAAACACAAATCATTATTAAGGCTTTCTCTGACACTGTTATTGTAAGAGAGCTAAGAGAGAAAACACATACCAGTTACTACACTGACCTGGTTATTAATGTAGAATATGAAACAGGAATCCAGATACAGGAGTTTCAGGCTACACATTTATAGTAACGTGGTATCTAATGTGCTTGACTAAACCAAAACCATGTCTAAATTTAAGCGCACATTCCTTAATAACAATTTTTATTAAAAGAAACTACAGCTGTGTCCATATTGTTAGCTCTTTTGCTTTTTAAGCCAGCTGACCAAAGTCTGATCGAAAAAGAGATGCCTTAACAGTAGAGTAATTCTGCATATCTTTTCTGGACTTTTGCAACTTTCATGCCTTGGGACACAATTTGAGAAGAGAACCCCCCCCTCCACGATTTATCACCGAATGTAGTTAACACTTTTCGTGGAATTTGCCAAGAAACTCGCTTTTAAAAAAAGATATTAGTTGGAAGGTAGATGGAAAATTAAGCACGTCTGACCACTCAAAAGAATGAGTAGGATTTTTACTATAATTAGTGTTTATTTGGACCTAGCAAAGTATGCCAAGGCTAAGGAGGCTTCAATCATCAGAAATCAGTGCCTTTCTCTACTAAAGTAAAAAAGAGAAATCAAATTTAAAAGTATTTGAGGGCTTCCCTGGTGGCGCAGTGGTTGAGAGTCCGCCTGCTGATGCAGGGGATACGGGTTCGTGCCCCAGTCCAGGAAGATCCCACATGCCGCGGAGCGGCTGGGCCCGTGAGCCATGGCCGCTGAGCCTGCGCGTCCGGAGCCTGTGCTCCGCAACGGGAGAGGCCACAACAGTGAGAGGCCCGCGTACCACAAAAAAAAAAAAAAAAAAAAAAAAAAAGTATTTGACTCTAAAACAGGAAAGGTTTAATGTGAATGAAATTCTAGACTTAAAATATTCCAAACTTTATAGAATTATTGACTATCATATGATACAAACACAAAATATTTACTATCTTGTTTCTAAAGAACATCTTAATACCAGTCCAAAGTTACTCTTAACTAAGTATGAAAAGCTAGGTACTATGCAAGCAATAATACAACTCACACATTTAGAAGGCACTTTAGTTAAGAAAAAGCAGGAAAGCAGTCAAAGCATGGCAAACCTGAAAAATCCTTTAAGTAAAAAGTTTGACGTAATGAATTTCAATCATTCCAGAACTTTGATTCCTACAGTCTTTAAAAAGTATTGTTTCAGCACCTAGTAATTGGTAAGCTGCTATGATTTCAGATCTGTGATTTCTTTCATAACACCATAATTAATTCATTTAACAAATATTTATTTAGTATTACTATGGAAAAACAAAGATTAAAATATCTACAAGGACTTCTCTGGTGGCACAGTGGTTAAGAATTCGCCTGCCAGTGCAGGGGACACGGGCTCAAGCCCTGGTTCGGGAAGATCCCACATGCCGCGGAGCAACTAAGTCCGTGTGCCACAACTACTGAGCCCGCGTGCCACAGCTACTGAAGCCCATGGGCCTAGAGCCCGTGCTCCACAACAAGAGGAGCCACCGCAATAAGAAGCCCGCGCACTACAACGAAGAGTAGCCCCTGCTCACCACAACTAGAGAAAGCCCGCACGAAGCAACGAAGACCCAACGCAGACAAAAATTAATTAATTAATTAAAAATAAAAATAAAATATATATGAACACTGACCAAAAGACGCTTAAGAGTCCAGAAGAGATGGCGCAGATTTAAAGGGCAGAAAATGGTAAAGGGCCTAAGAAATGCACAATCTACTTCAATTGTGAAGATTGCTCAGAGGGGAAAGAGATTCTATGCAGTTTGGTGGGGGAAAGAAGTAAGGGGTGCAAATCAGGGAAGGGATCGATGATGGATTTAAAGGAGAAGTAGAATTTAGACAATGAAAAGAGGCTTTCCACTGGAAAGAGATGAGAATAGCAAAAAAGATGGAAAACCACAATGAAAATAATTTAATTTTGCAGGAATGGACAAACCTACAAAATACTAGCTGATAATGCAGAAGTTAGATATTCTAAGCTCTGGCAACTGGAATATCCAGGTCACTTCAAATCACCAATTAAAAGATCTAATATTGTACCAACACACTCTACTGATGCTGTATAAATACTTCTAAATTAGTGACCCATGACCCCTTATACCAATTATTCTTCCTGATGGAATGAGATGGTGAAATAAATTTTATTCATACTGTAACTCAGAATAAACTATTAATTCTCATCAGAAGACATATTAGTTCTCCCATTTTGAGTATACACGTTCAATGTTAGGCAAGAACAAGGACCCCCCCCCAACTTTCCTTTCAGTTTATATATACAAGATACACATCTGATACTCAAGTTTCACTTTGAAATCATGATATAAAAGCTATGTTGTTCCAGTCACTATGGCAAGATCAAAGTGTTCTAGTCTCAGCTCTGCAATATTGTGCAAGTTGCTTTAGTGCTCTGTGCCTCAGTTTCCTAACTTGTAAAATAAGGGGGTTCCACCTGGATGATCTGCAAAGGGCCTTTCAGCTTTAAAATCCTATACCCAGTTAACTGTACATCACCTTTTCTACAGAAGTCATTGTGCCAAGACTAACTATAACAAAAAGAGTATTCTTTCCCTAAACACATGTAATAAAAATTAGCCTTTATTAAGCACATACTAAGTCTTAGGCTCTTTCTATTCCTTGTTTCACTTAACTTCATTACACCCGTCGGAGTAGGCATTTTCCTCATTTTACTCATAAGGTTTTAGCCATCTCTTGCCTGTTCAATCCAGTTAGGGGTGGAAGGCAAGGATTCAAATAAGGGTCTAACTCCAAAGCAAGCTCTAATGAACCACACTATAAAACTTGGTGCCTCAAAGAAAAATATCAGACAGATAAAATACACAAACAAAAGCTGAAGGGGTGGGCTGTGACTATGGTAGCCTGGAGAGAGCGTTGTCTTCTAAGAGCGCAACTCAGCTGCCTTGAAGGGAAGACAAGAGAAGCCAAATATCAGTTCGTGTGTGTCTGTATGTGAAATCTCCTGATTTTCAAATGAAGGAAAATAGATTCACCAGCTTTCAGCTTCTGCTTTAAACAGTTCTAACTCAGATTTTGTGAGGTTAGTGCTAATAATTATATAAATTTCCAAAATTACCAGATAAGTATTAAAATACGGGGCAGCAGCAATAAAGCCTAGGCTTTGATGTAAGGCAAACTTTGGTTGAATCCCTGCTCCATTACTAGCAGTGTGACCTAGGTCAAGTTACTTCACCTCTCTAAGCCTCATTTCTTCATTTGTAAAGTGAGGATACTATCACCTATCTTTCAGGGTGGTTAGGGATCTAAGAAGAATGTGAACTATAAAGAGCACAGTACCCAGCACAAGGTAAGAGCTTGACAAATGAAAGCTATTATTTACCCTTCAGGATCCCAGTAACACTGAACATGGGATCTATGTTCATAGACAACCCAGTAATGTCTACGAATACTACCCAAAGTTTACCTTTAAAATGTCATACTTTGGACTTCCCTGGTGGCGCAGTGATTAAGAATCCGCCTGCCAATGCAGGGGACACGGGTTCGAGCCCTGGTCCGGGAAGATCCCACATGCCGCAGAGCACCTAAACCCTTGCACCACAACTACTGAGCCTGCGCTCTAGAGCCCATGCGCCACAACTACTGAGGCCGTGTCCCACAACTACTGAAGCCCGCGCACCTAGAGCCTGTGCTCTGCAACGAGAAGCCACCGCAATGAGAAGCCCGTGCACCGCAACGAAGAGTAGCCCCCGCTCGCTGCAGCTAGAGAAAGCCCGCGCGCAGCAATTAAGACCCAACGCAGCCCCCTCCAAAAGTCATAGTCACTTTCTTGTAGATCTAAAATTACTCTCAAATTAAAAGCTTAGTTTAAAAAAATATCATATACACTCATTTCTAATAGACAACCAAACTTCGAAGAAAGTTTATCCTAAACCTAAAATCGAACCAACTTATCAAATATTGTTTGTAGTAGCTAACAATTTTTTTAAAGTGACGCTGCAAATCCTGTTACCACGAGTTCAGACTTCTGAATGGGGTGAATGGAAGGGAAATGTGTTTCCAAAGCAGTTTGAGTGCGAAAGATCCCTACAACGTCCGAGGGAGTATTTCGCAAATATTTGGGTAAGACTGAAAAACGGGGTCCGAACTAATAACACCTGGCAGAACGAACTGTCTCCAATTGAAGGGACAGGGGCAGGCAGCTTTGTGCCCAAACTATCGTATTATTCTTAGCCAACTGCTCTGGTCAACAGCTGGGTTTTAAACCTTCTTGCAGTCTTCCCCAAAGCCCCATTCCAGACCGCGAGGGAAGGAGCTGGACTTTCCTCACCGCCAGTGTAGACACTGGCGAAACGGGAGGGACAGGCCCGCGGCCCCGAGGGGCGTGGGAGACAGGTCGGGCCACCCCTGCCCCGGATCAATGACTTCCCGGGCGGTACCACCCGCGGACCACCACCAAGCGGCCTGCGGAGCTGTTGTCAGCAGGGCCGAGCCGCCGCGCTGGGGGTTTCGCTGGGGGCGTGAGGAAACAACTCGGGGGTTTCAGGAGAGGAAGGAAGGCACGGGGGCAAAGGGGGAGGAGGCATGTGGACTCCCGGCCCATGGTGACGCGCGGGAGGTGACCTCCGGGCCCCCGAGTCCTCCGTCCCAGTTCCTGCCCGGACCCTTCCCAAGTCCCGGACCCGCCGCTCCTCTCACCGTCTCGGCTTCTGTGTGCTGGGGTCCGGCACTCTGACCCCCCATAACCCCGCGGAGGAAATTCATCTTGCCGCTCAGCCACCGGCTCCACCGGCCCCGTCGGGAAAGAAAAGATAACTTCCCCTGTCCTCCGCAGGGCCTGGCCCCCCAAGCCCGCACTCAGCGGTCTCCGGCCGCCGCCAACACCGCCTGTTACTCGGCAGCAGCTCCAGCCCCCTAAGCCCGGAAACAGCCTCCACCACCTGTCGAAATGCGCATGCGCGGGGACGTGGCATTACGTGGCTGCTCGAAGGGCGAAGGCAAGGGGGAAAGCAGGCGAGAGGAGGCCGGCAGCCTGGGTCCGCCCAAGCCCCGCCCACTGCGCAGGCCCCGCCTCCCTCCGCAAGGACACGCCTCCTACCCCAGCCCTGCGCTGGTCGCTCGGGCTGGTCCCAACCACCCACGTGGTCCGAGCCCTGCCCTGCCAGCTGGAGAGGATCCGGATAGTGTACGCATTTTGGCTTGCAGAGTGTTTAATTGTCGCCGAGCGGACTTAGTGCAAGCTGTCAAAATTGGGGTCGTATTTTGTTGAGTCGAAAGTGAAATTTTCCTTCGGCCGACGTGACAGGTAAGGGTTCCCGGCCCCTGGAAGGGTTCTTTTGGTTTCGCGGTGTAGCAGTACCGGCGTTGTGGCCTTCTTGTCCCCGCAAATTGCATTTCTTTACAGGGCTTTGTTTGGTGGTAAAAAGGGTGCTAGAGCCCCCTCATTCCACTGCCACGGGAGGGCGCATTTCTCAGCTCTTGCTCTTCCAACCTGCTAAAAGGAATTCCTGGATCTAAATACCAGGTACACCGCTATTTTCCTGTGGTGTGGGGAGGAAACCACTCGAACCCTGCATTTAACTTACTAGAGAAAATACATTGATCTGCCGTGTCAGTTCGGCAGCTAGTAGCATGACGTTTTGTTATTAACTCTAAACCCCAACATTTTCAGTGTGGTTTTTTTTTTAGCATGAAAAATGGCATTTTTCAAATCGCTATACCTTGTTTCTTTCGAAATGAGAGTGCCAGGTACACACGCTTATGGAGTAGTCTTGTAAGTAAATATCTTGAACCTAAAAAGCGCAGGGTCTAGTTAGCTAATTGATTAATACACGTCTCCACTTGCATGCCCCACAGGTCTCAGATTCCCCGGCCTCCCTTAAAGAAAACAAAATCAATGTGCTTTTTCTGTGTGCCCTGACACGCTCTTTGGTACCACTAGCCAAATAATTGCCTAAGCTAGAAGGAGGAAGCTGGGAGGAATCTGAAACTCTGGATTGCACCCCCATGTGTTCAGTAGTCAATCCTGTTATGTCTATTTATAGAATATTGCTCAAATAGGTCTCTGCTCTCCATGCTCTCTGCTTCTGACATAGTTTATGTTGTCATTTTTCACCAAGATTATGGCAATAGCTTCCTAACTAGTTTGTCTGCATTCATGCACTGGCTTCCTTCCAGTCATCTGCAGTCCACCCTTGGGTGAGCCTAACAATAACAAAACATCTGTCCGTGTTGATCTTCTTCTGAAAGTCCTCCAGTTGTTGCCCATTCTCTCCATAATAAAATCCAAACTCCTTAGCTTGGTGTACAGGCCTATTATGTTCTGGCTCTTGACTGTCTTTCTAGCTCCTGTCTCCCTCACATACTCTGGATATATGCCTGGATATGCCCTTCCCCTCCCTCCACTTCATCAAGGAAACTCCTGCTAGTTCCTTAAGACTTTTTTTTTTTAATTTATTTTTATTTATTTTTGGCTGTGTTGGGTCTTTGTTGCTGCTCACAGGCTTCCTCTAGATGCGGCGAGCGGGGGCTACTCTTCGTTGCAGTGCTCGGGCTTCTCATTGCGGTGGCTTCTCTTGTTGCAGAGCATGGGCTCTAGGCTTGTGGGCTTCAGTAGTTGTGGCGCGTGGGCTCAGTAGATGTGGCTCACGGGCTCTAGAGCACAGGCTCAGTAGTTCTGGCGCATGGGGTTAGTTGCTCCACAGCATGTGGGATCTTCCCGGACCAGGGCTCGAACCCGTGTCCCCTGCATTGGCAGGCAGATTCTTAACCACTGCGCCACCAGGGAAGCCCCATAGTTCCTTAAGACTTAACTCTGGCATCTTCTGAAAGCTCTCCCTGAAATCCAGATACGTATGTATATGCTAGCACTTTGCAGTTGTTGATATGTGGGAAGCTCTCAAGAAATGCCTGTTGAGCCGGACTGTTAAGGGCACGATTATGTTATTCATTTTTATGTCTCTGTGGCTTAGCATTGTCCCATAAAAGGTGATACTGATGGATACATGAACAAAACATTAAAGGATATATGAATATAATGCTGAGGAAGAAGGTCCTTTTTTCATCTGTAAGGTGGGATTGCAGATAACACATATCACAAAGGCTCTGGTGCATGTTCCTTTCCTAGTGCCAAGGTTTTAAGCCTGGGTGACTTGGAGAACAGTGGGGATCATACTGCCAAAAATACTGTACACTAAGCATTGTCCTCTGCTTTAAAACTGGACACTTGACATTTTGCTTCAGACATTTTCCATGGGGGCATTTCATTGCAGCCTAAAAAAAGTAACCAATAAATGCTCAGCATTTTTATTACCAGGTAATGTGTGCAAAGAACTTCACCCAGTCCCTAAGCCTTACCCCTCCCTGAGCCTCTCCTCACTTCCTCCCTGTGCCCCACTCTACCCCACTATCAGAGATAAAGCGCTGAGGTCAAGTGGGGCTCATGGATGTCTATCACATGTATTATTTGGTAATAAAAAGCAGCGCCTTGACATCTTAGCAGAATTATTTTAAGACACCACCCTTTTCAAAATGCCCTGCTTTGTTTAAAATTTTGGTGAATGTAGTAAGTCACTAACAGCGTACTATGAGTTTTCCCTTCATTTGACCTGTTTTCTTCCCTAACAGCCTCTACTGGCCAGGAAGGACTATGGGCAGGAGGAATGGACAGTTTGGGACAGAGGAAATGAGGGTGGAGCCCCCAGATTTCCCCTTGACCTCACAGTCTTGCCTCTCTCCTGGTGTCTGGGAAGGGGTAAAGCTGCTTGATGCTTCCAGGAAAAAGAGGAGGCAGAGAGGGTACAGTGCCTAATTTTTCCCCCAATCGGGCGTCTGAAAGGGGAGCAGCCATGAAATGGACTGAAAAGAGAAAGGAGATTACAAGCAAATCCAGTTCCACTGATTTTATAGAGAAAAGTCAGAGACCATGTCTCGTTCCTGTTTGTACCCTTTAATGATCTAGCATAATTCCTTTTACATGGCAGATGCTCAAGCACCATTTCTTAAATAAAGGAAGAGAAAACATGAAAAAATTGTGACTGCCTGACTTACGCCCTTATACTTCTCACTTTCTTAAGTCTAAATATTCAGTATAAGAATGTCATGAATCATTAAAATACGTATAATCCAAAATTTTAACTTGGGTAAATTAAAATGATTTTTCTGACAACAGAGCAACTAACAAACTTCATTGGTTTGAAATCCACTTTTAGAATTGCTTCCTTACAATCCCCTAGTTCAGTTGCTCTCCTCAGTGGCCTACTTTCCCCATCCTTTCTTACTTTCTAGTGGCAAACTCAACAATAACAATGAAATATCATTGCACAAGACTGTGTTTTGATTGAGGGTGGTGGTGATAGGGTGGGGTGTTGTCCATACCTACTTAGGAGGACGAGTGGAGGTGATAATTTGTGTTTGAAATATATCACATACAGACAGGTTTTTAAAGACTAGTTACTGGAAAATCAGTGTTCAAAAATATTGTCGATAACATTATATATTAATTTTATTCATTAATCAAACAACACACAGCAAAATAAATTGATAATGATGAAACAGCAATTGAAATTCATAACCAATCAATAGTAACAGTATCAAACACATTTGTCCTCTATCTTTGCTAGACTATCTATTCAAAGGACTTTACATAAAATGATTTACTTAATCCTCACAACAACCTTATGGGTAGTGTCATTAGCCCCATTTTTCAGGTGGCGAAGCAGGCACAGAGAGTAACTTGCCTGATGTCATACCACTAGCAAGCGGTACAGTTGGGACATAAATTGGCAATCTAACTCCAAAGCCTGTGCTCTTATGTACTATGCTATCTGACCTCTCTAGACTCAAGGCACTAAGTAGAAAGGTGGTCTACAAGTCCCTGTGTAATCTGGCCCCTCTGTTGTCTCTCTGACCTTACCTCCTGCTTTATTCCTTCTAGTCTAGCAACGCTGGCTTGCTTGTGTTTCTGAAATTTGATTTCCCCTCATGGCCTTTGTGCTTGTTTTTTCCTGTGTTTTGGTTGTTTGCTACTCTACCCACATAGAGAACTGCCTCACTCCCTTCACCTTATTTAAGTCTGTTCAAAGGCTACTTGGGTCTCTCCTGACTGTTTTACGTTGCAACCTCCCCATACTCCTTCCTCTGCTCTGCTTATTTTCCTCTGTAGCACTTACCAGTCTGATACCTTATTCTCTTAAGATGCCATCAAGTTCACCTCAGAGAAAGAAAGAAAGAAAAAAAACCAAAAACGCTGCTGACTCTAAGATGCCATCTACCAAAAGACACATCCCAATTTTAGGTTTCATAAAATGTGAAGAAATGTTCATCATAGCATTAATGGAATCTTGTTTATTGTGTATTTCCCCACCATCACCTGAATGTAAACCCTTAAGGGTAGGGATTTTAGCCCTTTTGTAAATTGCTATATCTTCAGTGCTTAAGCACAGTATCTGATGCATAGACAGCACATAGACCACTTTAATGGATGAATGAACTCCCCAAATGAGGAAATCCCCACTTTCAGCTTGTATGCATGGAAGCAGAAATTCTGCAGTGTTGCTGCATTGCATGGCAGCCAGACATCCTCAATAGAGTCTGAAACAGGGTCCTCAGATAGTTGTATTAACTAATTTTAGTTTATGAATATTTTGTTGGCTTTCAGTAACCAACTTAGTAATTAACACTTAGTCATATGTAAAGACAAATGTCTGGGGAAGGACTTAAATTTTTAGGATCAGATAGCATCCCACTGGGAGAATCATCTCAACCTCCCAGTGGCAGTCTCACTTTTGTCTGAAATTCGTTACACTAATGCAGTTATTGTCATCATCGTAGACTCCTTCTTCTTCTTTAAGACAGGTAATACCTTCATATGGTTAAAATATAAAGTACAAAAGTGTATTTAGCAAAAAGTCTCCCTACTATTCCTTGGCCACCCAGGCAATTAATATAGACAATTATTGTTTATCCTTCCGGATATACATATATGCATATGGACTCTCTAGCTTTTAATAACACAAATAAATGTAGCACATTGTACACACTGTTTTACACCTTACTTTTTCCCATTTAATACATCTTGGAAATTGTTCCATACAAGAAGAGGTATTCTTCATCCTTTCTTATTGTGTTCCATGAAATGCTTTAAAAATATTTTTTAAAGCCCTAGGAATTCCTTGGAAGAGGAGGGTGCAAGAAAGAGGGTTCTGGGCCCCCATCCTGCTCCATTTGATTGATTTCATTTGTTTATACTTCCTATGTCATTTGAACAAAAAGATTCAGAGGCTAAAATTTTGGACAGCCACCTCTCTTAGGAGATGCGAAACATGACCAAGGCAAGCACTTGGAACAGTCAAGTAGTTTCACATGCTCTAGAGTCCAGGATGCAAATTTCTGCTCTACCTGTTTTGAGAAAAACAATAATAGTATCTTCCTCAGAATTGTTGTTAGAATTTTATTAGATAATAGCTTTAATGTGCCTAGTACTTTAGTACATGAAGCAAAATAAGTACTTAATAAAGGTTAGAGTGGAGACTCAGATACCTTTGGTGTATATCATCAATTTCTCAACAACCGAACATTTAAAGATATTACCCTATAATAGTACTCAACTCAAACTTTATTGGCTCGTGTTACTGAAAAGTCTGATACTTCAGATATGACTTGATCTGGGGCATCAAGATAATCTCTCCAGGATCTGGGCTTTCATTATATCTGGACTCTGCTCTTTATATTGGTTTCTTTCTCTGGCTCTGTACAAGGGCAAGTTGGCTGTCAGTTCCTGCAGTCCTATAACCTCCCAGGACCAAGTTCATCAAGGAAGACTCCTCACCTCTCTCCTTAGAATCTCAGCAAAAGTCCTCTTATGACTCACTGGATCTTACTGTGGCATGTGCCTTTGTGTTGGGCCAATTCCTATAGCCCTGTGTGTGAGGTGCTCTGATTGGCCTTGATTCACACGCCCACCTCTAAAACAAGCAGTGGGAATCCTCCCCTCAATTCAAAGCTTATGGCATAAGAACAGGGGAACAGGGGTACAGGGACTTTCTTCAAAGGAGAGCTAGACTACTGTTCCAGGAGAAAGTTTATCAGGATAGGAAAAATAGGATAGATGCTCACTATATCCCCTGATGGACTTGACTGCTTGCCAGGTTTTTTTGAAAACTATTTTCCCAGCAGTGCCACTAGCATTTGCTCGCATCAGGACTGTTGCTGTGTGAAAGGTTCAAGAGATCATGTTGCATTACTTAATAAAAGTAATTTTACATGGCTTTGTATTTATATCTGCAAGCAAAGCCATATCTACACCCTCTTTTGTTTTTTTATTTTTTTGCAGTAGGCGGGCCTCTCACTGCTGTGGCCTCTCCCGTTGCGGAGCACAGGCTCCAGACGTGCAGGCTCAGCAGCCATGGCTCACGGGCCCAGCCGCTCCGCGGCATGTGGGATCTTCCCGGACCGGGGCACGAACCCGTGTCCCCTGCATCGGCAGGCGGTCTCTCAACCACTGCACCACCAGGGAAGCCCTACACCCTCTTTTAAAAAAGTACAGTCCAGGTGTGTTTCCATTCTTTGGAAAATACAATCAAGAGAATTGCTTACTTATGAAACACCTTAACTAGGAAATCCCATTTTCAGTTCCAACGGACTTTTTATAAGACTGTTTATTAAAGGACAAATTTATCAGCTCCAGGCCCAGGCACTCTTACCTCCTGTAGAGAATTTGACTGTCACCTCTCCACACCCACTGTGTTCCCCCAACCTCTATAACTAGCTGAACAGGCAGGTCCTGAATAGCCAGGATGGGGTTGAAGATTTTACTGCCCCAGTGCACAGCTAGACTAAGTCCTCTGAAGTTCGCATTACTAGGTGATGCCAAGATTCCCTGGAAGCTTAAGATGACTTAGTATGGAGTCATTGCCACGTTCATCAGCAGTTCATGACCCAGAGCAAGTTGCAGCTGACTATCTCATTTGCCTGAGTCTGTGGCCCAGGTGAGTACAAGAGCAGGGGACTCTGTAGGCTCTCTCTTAAGATCAGAGTACAGTCGGTCAATGTAGATTGGGCCTTCAGGCCAGCAGGATGGTAACTGACCTGGAACAGAACTTTTCAAAGCCAGCCCACATGTCAAAGATCCCTCCTCGGGGCTTCCCTGGTGGCACAGTGGTTGGGAGTCTGCCTGCTGATGCAGGGGACACGGGTTCGTGCCCCAGTCTGGGAAGATCCCACATGCCGCGGAGCAGCCGGGCCCCGTGAGCCATGGCCGCTGAGCCTGCGCGTCCGGAGCCTGTGCTCCGCAATGGGAGAGGCCACAGCAGCGAGAGGCCCGCGGACCGCAAAAAAGGAAAAAAAAAAAAGATCCCCTCTCTCCCCAGTTCCAGTTCTTTAATGATGTTGACTATGAGCAACCAGTGGCCTGTGATGGCAAATTATTCACTGTATGAATAACTGGGGTAGGCTCAATAACTCGCAGATATTAGGTGGAGGGTCCAGAACTGGCATGCAGTTTGAGGAAAGAAGAGGGAGCTGGGTGTGGACATAATTGTCTGCCCGCAGCTCGGGTGTCCATGGGCAGAGGAATGGAAGATGAGAAGATTATGAGCACAGAGAGGCAGAGGAGAGAAGTCTTCTCTTTAGCTTGACTGTTCCATGGTGCTGCCTTGCCCAGGATCTCAAACACCATACTAGTCGTGGGTAGTATAAAGAACTAGAAAAACCCCAGTTTACGCTTCCCACTGCCCTCTCCCTACCTCCAATACCCACGTACACACATGGCCTTTCCAAGGCAGGGCCACAGTTTGTGAGACCCAAAGTGACCCACAACCAAGTCCTTAAACTGCTCCCTCTCTCCCAGGTATGTACATAGTGAGTCCTAAATAGCTCAGAATCCAAGGTCTCAATAGGTCATTGCCACAGCCAATCTCCTTCCTGTGAGGGCACTGCTATCTAGGTCTGGTTCAGGTTTCTGGGTCAGAGCAAAATGACTATACTGGTATTTGGATACTTATTTCATGATATAATAAATATCAAGATCTTTGTCTTTTTTTAAAAGCTCAAAATTCATAACCATTTAAAACAAATCAATAAAACTACACATGTAACACCTTTCATTTTAATAGAATTAGTGATTCTAAGTTCTGCTGTGTCCTTCAACTTCAGGAGAGTTGCATATCTGATGGGTTGGTTGGACCTGAGTACAGTGCCTTCCTGTACCTTTCAGTCTTCTGCCTGGAGCTTTTGGAATCTTGGCCTGTAGGTAGCTACTCGGGTCTGGCCAGAGACTTAGGCTCCCTGTTTTTGATTTTTCCTTGCCATTTTAGGAAGGATGGTCCTTCTCGGGGACTAACTCCTGCCTTCCCCGGTGGAATGAACCACTTTGTTCAAAGAGCTTTTCTCCCAAAATTCATACTCAGCCCCTCCCTCTTTTTGAGGGGTGGGATGGGGTAGGAGATGGAGTTGCAGGAGCTGATTGATAATGAGAGGGGGTTAGAAAGGCTTCTGTGAAGGAGAGAAGAGGCAAAGAAGAGGAAGGGGAGAGAGTGGTGAAAGAGATCCAAGAAACTGAATGGAACTGCTGACTAATATCTGCAACTAGAGTATTACACCCACAAAAATACAGGATTTTTTTTTTCTTCTTCAGTACTTAAAAATTGCTCGGTATAGCAGAATACTGAAACCAGATGTGCTTGGTTTCCTGAACTACTGATTCAGCAAACATCTGAGTCTCTCTCCTCTCTGCCAGGCCCTGCTATAAGTTCTCTCCCACTATAGGTTCATTCTGGAGTGCTAAAATTCTTCTTCCCATTTCATAGAGAGCGAAGCCTGGGCTTCAGCATGGTATAGGTCAAAATGGCATGTTTTGTTTGCAAACCTAAACAGAACTGGGTTTTCATGCTAGTCCTGCCACTTTTGAATGGTGTAGTCTTGCGCAAATTAAACTTAATTTTGCTATATCTGTTTTGATTACCTTCTGCCTTGCAACAGAAAACCAAAGAATGCCTTAAAACAAATTGTCTGGGATCTAAGCTGGAATCTTTCTGCTAAGCAAATACTTGGCTTGAGGCTTTCATCCTTTTTGTTACAAGCTGGTTGTAGTTGCATCCTTATCTGGAAAGAAAGAAGGGCAAAGGTCAAGGTCAAAAGTTATCTATCAACAAGTTATCTGTTCTTCCCCATTCTTTTTACTCTTGTAACTTTTATTCTGAACTAATTTTAGAATTGAAGACAGGTTGCAAAAATTGTACAAAGAATTCCCAAATATTTTTCACCCAGATCAAACATTAACATTTTTACCCCAATTACTTTATCATTTTTTTCTCTCTAAATATATACATTTTTCCCCTGAATCATCTGGAGAAGAATTTATAGGCATGATGTCCCTTTACCTCAGTGTCTAATTCCTAACAACAAAAACATTTTCTTAAACAACCCAGGCCTTATTCAAATTTTGCCAGGAGTCCCAATTATTTTCTTTTCTGGCCCAGTATCCAAACCAGGATTACACACTACATTTTGATGTTGTCTCTATAGTCACCTTCAGTCTGGAACAGTTCCTCTTTCTTTGTCTTTTATGATTTCAATATTTGGAATAGTACAGGATAGATCAGTTATTTTGTGCAATGCCCCACAATTGGGGTTTGTCTCATCATCCCGATTAAGTTCAGATGGTGCATCTTTGGCCTCTTTGCTAGGAATATCGCAGAAGTGCTACCCTTCTCACAGTGCATCGTCTCAGGAGGTACATAACATGTGTCCCACTGTTAGCGATATTAATTTTGATCATCTGTTTAAGGTGTTGTCTGCCAAACTTCTCTACTGTACATTTATCTATTTTTTTTCTTTGATGTTAATAAGTGTAATTGGGGGGATATGCTTTAATATTGATAAATATCCTGTTTCTCATCAAACTTTCACCCTTCAGTTTTAGCATCCATTGATAATTCTTACCTGAATCGATAGTACTTGCCAGTCTGCTGTTCGTATAAAAACCTTTCCGGGAAGCTCCATCTTTCACCTTCTACCTATTTTGTTAAGAACTTTGCCCAGCCTTAGTTGCAAGAGATCCTGGGAAATGCATTATTATGTTATTCTGCTTTGGTATAAGCATATTGCTACCCCCAGTAAGATTGGGGTTCTCTTAAGTAAAGAGGGGAGAATAAAAACTTACTACACCTTGCCAACCCAATAGCATCATTCTAAGGATTAAATTAAATGGTCTTTGTAAAAACATCTACCAAGGAGCCTGTAACATGGTTGATATTTTAAAATATCCCTCCCCAACCTGTGGGAACAGGGTTTTGTTTATTTGTTTTGTTTTGTTGATCACTTGTGGTCACATAGCTAGTAAATAGCAGAACAGGTCTACAAACCCTAGTCTGGTCCCTACACCATAGTTTCCTTTTGCTGGTTTTAGAAATTCTGTATTCTCTTAAATCTTTCAGCTGTATGACTAAAACTACCTCTACAGTATATTAATATATAAAACTCTATATTAATCTGTACAACTACTGTAGAATGGTCCTGTTTACTAGATGAAGATAACATTATATATATATTAAATAAATAAAACCTGACTTAAATTTCTTTATATTTGGGCGTGTTCCTCTCCATGTAGTCCAAGGCAGTTGTTTTCTTTTGGGGTAATGTCTATTAATTCCTCCAGGAATCATAATCTGGAAAGACTTCGAGGGGAAAATGGTTAGAGAATAAGGATGTCTGCTCAGCATTATAAATAAATACAACCCCGTGTTTTATTGATTCTTTGCAGTTTTTAAAATATTTAAGAGAAAGAGAGAATTGTAAAACTCCTTTATCTCCTGCCAACGATAAGAATTGGAATTTTAAAATTCCCTTGTCACAGAATCAGTATGAAAGAACATAAAATTTTAATACCAGTTGGCAGCAGAAAATGTCACTTCATTTAACTCAGAATTTTACACTGAACATCATGGAGAATAATAATATCAGTACATGACAGAAATAAAGAATGATGATAGAAAAGTGACAAATCAGGATACAAAATTGTATATACTGAATGATAATAGCTAAGTTAAAAATATATGGGGAATTCCCTGGCGGTCTGGTGGTTAGGACTCCGCACTTCCACTGCAGGGGCCAGGGTTCGATCCCTGGTTGGGGAACTAAGCTACCGCAAGCTGATCCTGTAAGCTGCGTGGGGTGGCCAGAAAAAAAAAAAAACAGATTAAATAAAATAAATAAATAAAATTGGGTAAGTATTTAAAATATATACATAGGAAGAAGCCTAGAAAGAAATGTAGTAAGATGTGAATTCAGAGTGGTTATATTTCAGTGGAAGGATATGGGTCATGTTTTCTTCTTTCAACTGTTCCATAATTTTTACTGGATAAATTTTTCTTTAAATAAACATGCCCTTTTTTTTTCCTCTAAATAATCACAAATAATAACAAGCTTAGAAAAGATATTAAGTAGAAACAGTTTCAGAAGAGAAACATCTGGAGCCCCTGACAAAACTATTAGTTTGCTTTTGAGGAGAAACCCAAGGAGCCCCATGTTGCAGCTGATGCCTGAACTTGAATTTCATTTCATCCATCTTGGTACCATCTACTTTCCTCTCCTTCCCTTCCATTCTTTCTTTCCTTCTTTTCTCTTTTACTGTAAGGTAGGTGAAGAGATTAATTTTAGAAAGAGATAGAGTTTCATATAGTAGAAAGAACATTACAGTTTAAAGCCAGATAGATATGAATCCTGGCGTCATCATTTATTCATTCCACAAACATTATCTGAGCAATTACTATGCAGTGTACTGTTGTAGGCTTTGGAGATTCAGCAATGATTGAAAACAGATTAAAATGTCTGTTTTCATGAAACTTATGTTCTAATGGGGGTAGACAGTGTGATTTAAAAGGTCCTGGAAGGACCCTTGGATCAAAAAATACCTTCCTAACAGATGTTTACAATGCATAAAAGTATGCCATGAAGGACTTAGCCTTTTGGATCAACAAACATCTTCTTTTAGCCTTTTGGGTCAACAAACATCTCCTTTTAGCCTTTTGGGTCCACAAACATCTTCTTTTTTTTTGCGGTACACGGACCTCTCACTGTTGTGGCCCCTCCCGTTGCGGAGCACAGGCTCCAGACGCGCAGGCTCAGTGGCCATGGCTCATGGGCCCAGCCGCTTCGCGGCATGTGGGATCTTCCTGGACTGGGGCCCGAACCCTTGTCCCCTGAATCGGCAGGCAGACTCTCAACCACTGCGCCACCAGGGAAGCCCAAACATCTTCTTTTAAAATGCAAATATCAATGAAAAGAGTACATCCTCATCATGCTTAACTGTCCTTCATATATTAGTGTGAATTAATTGTCATTTACCTCAGGAGCTAAATGAGAGCCATGCTTTGCTAGAATGAACATTTTAATTGTGAGAGGCCCATTAGGTACTATCCGGGAAGGGTACTCTTGAGTGGGTTTCCGGGTAAGCACTATGAGGGTCCTGTGGCATGAGGAAGGGCAAAGCAGATGAAGAAAGAACAGTGGTAGGAAATAAATTTCACCCTTAACATGTATGAGTTTGTCTTGGGGATCCAGAAGTCTTCCCAGGTTTAGGTACCTCCGCTGCCTCCTTCCCTTTATAGCCAAGTATTTCTTTTTAAAGAGTACCTTAGGACCAGGACATTCCTGAGATACATATCTGTGACCTTTCTCAATCCCTCACATTATCAAATACTCCTAGGATGTATCATCTCTTTCACAAAATGATTAAGATATAAATGAACGGATGAATGAGTACATTTTTAAAAAAGTAGTAAAGATCAGGGCTTCCCTGGTGGCGCAGTGGTTGAGAGTCTGCCTGCCGATGCAGGGACGCGGGTTCGTGCCCCGGTCCGGGAAGATCCCACATGCTGCGGAGCGGCTGGGCCCGTGAGCCATGGCGGCTGAGCCTGCGCGTCCGGAGCCTGTGCTCCGCAGTGGGAGAGGCCACAACAGTGAGAGGCCCGCGCACCGCTAAAAGAAAAAAAAAAAGTAGTAAAGATCAGTAACAGCCCCATTGAGACGCAAATGCAAGTCCTCTGCTCGTTCAGTAGCTTGCCTCTTGCTCACACTTTTAAATGACAGTTCACTGTCAGAGACCTCTGGGTCTCTGAAAATAACAAAACTTAAAACATGTAGATACCAAGGTTTATACTTACATCTCTATCTCTACATCCTCCATCCTCTCTCTGGTTCACTCTTCACCTCAACCATGATGGTGCTTCTATTCCTGTTATTCTGAAATTGCATCACGTAAGGTTGTGAAGAAGTTCTGTGAGAGTCTGGGGTCCATCCTGAGTCTTCAAAAGAACTCAGGTCAAAGAAGAGTCTCTTGTAAGGATATAGGGGAATCTTCAAGGAAATCTTTACGAAGTACAGCCTGGCCTTATGAGAACGAGAGAGTCGACATGCAGGTAGTTTTGTGTGTGTGTGTGTGTGTGTGTGTGTGTGTGTGTGTGTGTGTGTGTGTGTCTAGATATGTCAGGCTTCATAATCTCGTCTGTGCTTTTTTCAATAAGCCTACTCCATTCTCCTGCTTTCTGTGCTGACTCACGGCCTCTCTGCTTCCAGGCTTGCAAGCGGCTTTGGCCACTGCCCAGACCCCAGCCCGTTCTCAATGTAACCTCACAGCTCAGCTCCCAGTAACTGACTCAGGATGACTCTGGGAATCTGACTGGCTCAGCTTGGGTCAGGTGTCCATCCTGGTCCAGTTTGAAGGTGTGCTTAATAAATGTTCCCTCATTATTGCTGCTTATGTTCTCCTTTATCTTGGCTTACAGAGTGTAAGGGAGGTGGGAGGACAGGAGATTTGGTGCATCCTGTTGCAAAGACCCTTTGGACTGTTCAGTTTTACTTGAGTTTAGTGGTAGTTGGTATTATTTCCTAACAACAGTTACTGCCAACAATTTCTTGTGCTGTGCACTTTTCATATATTGTCTTCATTAACTGTCTCAACCTCCTTACTTTCATCCCCTTTATGCAAAAGGAAATGGTTGAAAGAGCAAGGTTAAGTAACTTGCAAAGGTCACAAAGCTCAATTACTGGTATTTGAGCTGAGATTTTTGTGACTGCAGAGCCTGTGCCCTCTTCTGATTTTCCACATCTATCCCTGGGCATGTCATTGGCTGGTCCTGACCACTGCCATAGCTTAACCCCAGTACTTCCCTCAGGTAAGCTCTCCCACTTTGGAGAAGTAGATAATTTGTTAGAAGGAGAACTCTAACCAATGGGTTACAGAGCTCCACCCAGTAACAGTGTTTCCCAGTTGTTTCCAGTCTGAGACAAAGCTGTGATCTTGCCAGAACATATGTAGACAAGAAGAGGTTGCTCTCTTGGTTTCTCATATTGAGTCATCCACCAACCCAAGAAGTGGTCCAAACACACACTACACTTTGGCTTTTATATAAGTTGTAAGTTATCATTACTGTTCACTAATAGCTTAGTGCTTAGTACCTGGTATGTGGTGGTATGTTCAATAGGCTTTTTTTTTTTTTCCGTTAAACTGAACTAGCCAACTTTAGCTTATATCCTCTCATAAAATTGAAGCCAAGGGTCATCAGAGCTGGTTTGTTATTATCCAAGGGTCTTACTCCATTTGACCCACTGTAACAGAATACCATAGACTGCGTGGCTTATAAACAACAGAAATTTATTTTCTACCAGTTCTGGTGGCTGGAGGCCCAGGATCGAGGTGCTGGCAGATTCCATGTCTGGTGAGGATCCACTTCCTGGTTCACAGACCTTTGTCTTTTTGTTGTGTCCTCACAAGGCAGAAGGGACAAGGGAGGTTTCTTGGGCCTCATTTATGAGGGCACTAATCCCATTTGGAGCCCTCATGACCTAATCACCTCCCAAAGCCCCCACCTACAGTGCCATCACATTGGGTGCTAGGATTTCAACATAGAATTTGTTGGGGGAAACAAATAATCAGACTTTAGTACCAAGTTGAAGGAATTGAAAGGAATCATGATTAACGGGTTAGCAATGTTTTGAATAGATGATTCTGTAAAAAAAAAAAAAAAGAAAAGACACTTTTCAAGTAAAAATGAGCCACAGACTTTCAAACTTTATACTTGAAGGAGAAGATCCCAGTGGAGAGGGATCAACTGGACCATAATATCATCATTGTGTCCCCAGGATGCACCTCCTCGGGTCTCTCACAAATTACTCCTGCCACCAACATGTTGGCCTCTAGGAGGCACTGTTTCCCTTCCAAGGCTGTGGACCCGTCACTGGCTGTGAATCAAATCTACAGCTGAGCCTAACTAAAGCTGTGTTTTATCTGCTAGGAGATAACCACAGGGAAATAAACACCGAGAGTGAGAGTGAGGCCAATCTTTATAATCTGGTTTATAAGGAGAGTGTATTGATCCTGTCTTCCTGGCTCTTGGACTACTGATGAAGATTGGGCCCTCTTTAATCCCAACATTGAGGAATCACTTACCAGGCTTGGTGCTAGGGGTTGGGCAGAACAAAATGCAAGGTCCCTTCTCACAGTCAAGTCTAGTAGGGGAGACACATGGCAAAGGAGAGGCCCTGACAGCCTTGCTTAGATCCACCCTCACAGTGCCTGGTTTTCTGCTTTGGCACTGAGGATACTTCCCTTCAGACAACACCTGTCCCCAGCAGGGTAGCCACTGTAGCACGCAGCACAGTCCTAACTCATTTTGTCAATTCATGTACTTGATAATAGAGGGTCTGTTGCGTATGCATTTGAATTTACTATGAAATAAATTTCTATTTTATGTATAAATTGGCCAAAAAACAGGTATTGATAGTAATAGCTAAGAAAACCAATTAGCTGATTCATTCAATTGGGATTATGTTTACATCTTTATTCTCAAGATTTCAAGATTTAATATTGAATAATAGGTTCTACCCTCATTAAATCCAGTTCTGCTCTGAATAAATGTCATGAAATTTGAACGATACAAGTTTATTTTAATTTTATAAAATTTATATTTGGCAAGTCTAAGGCCAATCAACATTTTGCTAAATTGATTTGTTAAACCCTAGGATTCTAATAAAACTAACCAATAGTGATCCTTTAGAGAAGAAATGTGAATGGCATCCTCATTCATCAATTTGATGATTGTTTGAAATGTTACAGATATTATCTCAGGTCCATTCCTTCACCCTAACCTGGTTGTGAATGTGCAGGACTGAAGGGCCACATGTCATGCACATATCTGTCTTTTATTATGCTCTTCTCCCATCAAACACATTTCCACATATATACTTGGTTATCGACGCTTTTACATTTCCCTTTTGCTGTTAAGGTTGTTAGCTTTCAGTTCCCACTGCTATGCATGATAGTCCTTTGCACTCTGATTTCCTCCTTGTCATCTAATGTGGACTTTTAGTAGTGGCCAGTTTTTATTGAGTATGTACTGTGTTCCAAGGACTTTGCAGGTATTAGCTAACAGAATCCTTGTAACTGCCCTTAGGTGGTCAGTAGGGTACCTACCATTATTATGCCCATTCTGTGATTATTTGGCTAAAGTCACACAGCCAGCAAGAGGCACAGCTTGGGATTCAAACCCAGTCGAGCTACAGAGTCTACAACACTATGCAAAAATATACAATACTGCCTCAATATTCAGGTGTATTAGAATAGCTGAAGTTCAAGGGTAAGTAGGATCTTAGTAGAGTTTCCAAAGGACTCACCTGTGAATTATATCTCGATACAAATATAACCTCTCTGAGACTGTTTCCTCAACTATAAAATAGAAATAATAATAAAACTGACCTGATAGGACTGCTTGAGGATTAAATGAGAGAGTGTGTGTGTGTGGGGGGGGGTGTTTATGTATATATGTGTGTGTATATGTATGTATGTGTGCATATGTGAAGAACCTTAAACAGGACCTGGCATATAGCAAGTACTTATTATGCTAAGCACTATTCCTGTGATCAACAAATGATAGCTGCTCTTACAATCATCTGTGAGTTTCAAGAACAGTAAGACTTTCTGATATCCAATGGTCTAGGTACTGAGAAGCCCTCATGCTCATTCCTCCTTCATAGCCCTCTTCCACAGCTCCTTTACCCTCTACCAACTCTTTTTTTTAACCTTTTTTTTTAAATTGAAGTATAGTTAATTTACAATGTTGTGTTAGTTTCAGGTATACAGCAAAGTGATTCAGATTTATATATATATATATATATATATATACACACACACACACACATACATACACACACACACCCACACACACACACATATACATATATATTCTTTTTTCAGATTCTTTTCCATTATAGGTTATTACAAGATATTGAATATAGTTCTCTGTGCTGTATCGTAGGTCCTTGTTCACACTCTGCCAGCTCTTAAGGATCCTGCCGGTGCTAAGGTGGGAGCCCTCATAAGTGGCTGAAGAAGAACATTTCCAGGGTCCCAGGGACTTGCCACTCCTTAGCCTTGGCACCTACTCCGTCCTTTTTTCCCTGGCCGGCCTGCCCCCACTTCCACTCTTTCTCAGGGGACCCCTCTCCCCAGGCCCAGTGTGGGTGGGAAGTGCTCTCCGGCTGTCCTGCTCAGCACAAGGCTTTTGTTTTCTAAATAAGCTTTATAGCTAATCATTGCAGGGGAATGGCTTGGAAACTAGCTGTAGGAAAATCCATAAGAAAGTACGAAGGTGACTTAATTTGGCTCTAGTCTATAATCTTGACTTCTGTTGAAATGGTAAACTAGCATCGCCTTCAGGTTCTGCCTCTGCTTTTACTTTTGAGAATAAAACAGATTTACCTTAGGCTTTGGCCTCTTGTTTTCTTTGGGTGGGCCTTTACCTCCTGCTGCCCAGGCAGGTGTAGTGTTCTGTTTCCTCAGGTGGGCCATTTGCATCTTTGAGGAGCTGCAGGTGGGGATTTAAATGTACTATCCCCTCCCTGGGGATTATCCCCTCTGGGCATTTCCTCCCTAAATTGGGCAATGAGTTTAGGTGATCTCTGGGCAGGGCAAGAGGTAAAAAATAAGCAAATAAAAAACAAAATTTCATAGAAAAATTACAGAGGGCATTTTGTCTAAGATCCAAAATATATTTATCAAGAGAAGCATTTACTCTGAATAGACAAGAGGCATTGCCATAAAATGAAATTATATTTAGGTTAAAATTATCTTGTAATCCATAATAAGAAAATGAAATGACCTTAAAAACATTTTATGAGTCAAATGAACAGCGAAAGAGGGGAGAGAATTATGAACGAAAGGTAAGTTATTAGGCCAGCTGCCAAAGATGTTAGTTAAAGGCACCCCTTGCCTTCTGTGTTCCTCCTGCCCCCTCCTTTGTTCTTGCTGGAGCCTGTGTGATATTTTTAAGAAAACCACATGTGGTTTCTCTCTTGGCTAACATACCTCAGTACTTCCCCATTGCCTTCAGGATAAAA
Organism: Mesoplodon mirus; assembly: GCF_964341445.2. Classification (NCBI taxonomy): domain Eukaryota; kingdom Metazoa; phylum Chordata; class Mammalia; order Artiodactyla; family Ziphiidae; genus Mesoplodon; species Mesoplodon mirus. Next base: position 46,888,361 of record NC_138977.1, read on the forward strand.
TTCAAAATGTTTGATTTATGTAAGTCCCTCAGGCTTCAAATTTGCCTTGCCCCAACTTCCTAAACTCCAGCTTCACTAAACAGCTTCAGTTCCTAACTGTCCTTACCTCCAGAAGTTTGCCCCGGCTTACCCTCCACCTAGACCACCGCCCATCCACAAAGTTGGCTCCTACTCATCTTTCCGTTTCAGTTCCCCGCCCTCCAGAATCTGGTGCTCCCATCTGCCTCTCCTATAGATTTTATCCCACTGTGTTAAACTTCCCTGCTGGCTATGTGTGTCCAGTTCAGCAGACCTCAGTCTACAGGAGGCCCTGTTTTGTCTGTTTCACAGGCCTCCATCCAGGTTAGTGTTTGGCTCTTGTAGACACTTAGTAAATAGTTGTTCAATGAAAGGATGGCCAGGGGAGGAAGTTGCATAACTGGTAAGTGCTGTGGATGGAAGGACTAACAGGTGTAGTCTTGTGGGCTGGGACCTGGGGGCTGCGCCCTCGTACTGTGTCAGGTCTCTGAGTGCCTGGTCCTCACAACTGGACCATAAATTGCTTGAAACCCTGGAAAACTGGCTTCTGCTAACTGAACCTTGCACCGACCTTAAGTTTGTTCATTTGTTAATGTGTAGGAAGATGTGTTAACAGGAGGAAGAGACTCCTCCTCGGCACTTTTTGTGCCCACAGGAAGTTACAAGGAAGCCAGATTACAATCAGAAGGTTGCTTGTGGGAGCCTCTTTCCTTCCTTCCTTCTGTAAACAGCATTTACTTATTAAGTGCCTACTGTGTTGGAACCAAAGCATGTGGGTGATTTTAAGGACTGCCCTTCAGCTGAGGAAGTTAGGAGACTGTTCTTCCTGCTATGCAGGCATTACTGTGCCAGTATAGTGGCCCTAGCCCTGGATGCTGCAGGAATCACCCCTTGGGGTGGGCCCTGAGTGCCTTTCTTTTACCCTTTCAAGGTTGACCAACTGACCTTCTCACTGATGCCTTCTATTTATACATTCAGGCTGGTTATGTCCAGATTTACCTCATGGAAACACTTAGAAGTCTCTTCCGGGCCACTGACATACCTCTGCTCTGTCTGATGCCAGTCTTATTTCCAAATTCCAGGGTAGGCCTGGTGGGCAGGGGTGTCCAGGGCAGTAATCGCCTTGCTTGTAGTTTCCAAATATACTTCTGCTGATATAACCATAAATAATGCTTATTCTTATAGCAGGGCCTGTGTGGAGATTTAAAATTCAGTATTTGCAATGAAATATTGGACATACTTGATCATCGGGTTGTCAGGGAGAAAGAATTGCTATACACTCTTAGGTTCAGTTGTTGGGGGCCTTTGAATTAAACTGACAAAGAACAGATATGCAAGAGAAAAGACAAAATTTAATCACGTGTTTTTATTAATGTGTGTTCAGGGGTTCACAGAAAATGTGACTCACAGGGGCAGTTAGGATTGGGGGCTTATATACCATCTTAATGGAGGAAAGGGGAGGGGAGGAGGGCATTTACAGGGAAACAAAAGACTTCTTAATAAGGGAAGGGGAGGGGGAGAAAGGGCATGTATGAGAAAACAAGTTTTTGGAAAGGTAAATGGGCCCTGAGGAGTATCCTGGGAGATATGATAGTTTTTGTGACAATGTTTGTTTAGTCGTGGTGTGGTGACTTCTCAAGGTCTCTGGTGATAAGAATGTTCCTTGGTTGGTTTCTGACAATTGGGTGCTTTGAGTTATTTTGGGAGGCTCTGCTTTCAGACAGATAAGAGATTTCAGGAACTCAAATGCCTTCTGCTCAAAATAATTTTTATGCCACAGTGACACATTCTGGATACCTTCACAGTGTTTTTACTCTAGAGTATTTCAGTGGGTAGGAGAGAACTGGATGAAATTGTTCTCCCAAATTATATCAGTATTTGTATTTGAGCCCAGAAACCTTCAAACAAGGGGCTAGAATATAAAACAAATAAAAACAAACATAGTGACTAGGATATTATTTACTGGATCCAGATGACACTGTTGTTTCAAGTGTAAAATATTGCTTACTCAACAAGATTCCTTTTAGCAAATTAAGGGGGATAAGAAAATAATTTTATTCAAACCAAATGATTTAAAATTATTAGGCCAATTTTATGTAATCTTTTCCCAGTTTTAAGGGTGGCATTAATAAACTCTAATAGTATATTTTCTGCACCCTTTTCTCTTTGTCTGACAATAAAAAATAATCTCATTCATTCAAGAAATATTTATCTTACTAGCACTGTTCTATTTGCTGGGAGTTTTATTTTTTACCTGATTTTGTGATGTGCCAAAGATGGACAAGGAAACTAAATACAGGATCAAAAAGACCAAGAGCTTGCTACCCCCAGGGAGATGAATTGAATGAAAACTTTGAGGAAGTGGCCACCAAAAGAGAAAGGAAAAAAACAGAGGTGTATGCCGAGCAGTCTTAACTCCTGAAAGGTTAGAATTGGTAAGTTATGGCTAAAGCTGGAGAAAAGGTTCAGTACCTACAAAATAATGTAGCAGAACTTATCTTTTGGGGAAATAGGACACAGAAGAATAAATATCCTTGATATCTGTTGCGTTCACAGAATGACCTCATCTCTTTGGAACCTAGAAATCGAAAGAGTAATGAGACTTTCTAGAATAGTGATGCCAGGTTAGAGAAGTTTGACCTGAACTAGACAGGGCTGAATTAGAGAATATAGGGTTCAGGAGATAAGCTGTTGTACAAATAATATGCTTTCTGATCAGCTGTATTTAATATTTCATATGGTTTCTAAACATTTCCTAATTTAGTTCTTACAACAGTCCCATAAAGTACTAGTATTATTTCGATTTTACAGAAGAGGAAACAAATTATGTAAGTATTCTTTTACTGGTGAACATTATTTCCTGTTTTTTTCCATGCTCAATTAAACATTTATATCATATGTCCTTAAGTACTCCCGTTTTTATTTATGTGTATTTCTTTGCATATTTTAATGGATAATACAAGATTACTTTTCCACATTTGCTATGCTTATAACTAGGCAAAAAACGTACATATTTAAACCTGGAAGGAAATAAAAGTGCTAAGCTAACAGTATTTGTATTCGGTGGTGTAATTATGGCTGACCTATTTTTGCTTCCCGTTTTCTACATTTTTGTACTGATTATGTATTAGTGAAAATGAAAATAATGCGTAAACTTACAAGTCAGTGATATGGTGTAGCTTAGGGAAATATTCATGAAATCTTTCCTAAAAGCAGTAAGTATAGGTGAAAACATTATCCCAGTGTAAGCCATGACACAGGCAGATAAAATCTGAAATACATTAGTTTCAAAATCAATATAGTATGTTGTGGTTCATAAACTAATTAGAATCAAATCTTATAAACACTTTATAAGGCGTGCAGACAAGGCCAGGGTTATAGGAGGCTGGCTGGGTGGTCCAACTTGCAGGAGAAAATAAAAAAGGACAGCGGGAGAGGCAGGCTGAAGCAGCGAATAGGAATGGCCCAGCCTTCAGAGTCAGCTGTGGACTGACATGTGGTTTTGAACAAGTTCCCTCTTCTGTAAATGGAAATGATTCCCACCGTGCAGATCTGTGCCGAGAATGGAGCCAACTGGAGTGGGCTCAAAAAGGGTAGAAGAGGAATTACAGAGAGCAACTATAGAAAACTCTTTTGAGGAATTGTACTCTAAGAAGCAAAGAAATGGAGGGGTAGCTAGAGGGGAATGTGGTAGGGGAAGTTTGTTGTTTTAAAGCCCGTTTATGAGCTGATGGGAATGATCCATTGGAGAGAGAAAAAGTAGTGTTGATGGAGAACTGCCGTAGTGATGCTGCTGAGTAGGTGAGAGGGGAGGATTAGCCTTAGGTGGGAGCACAGTCTATGGAAAGCAGCAGGGGGACAGGGAGTGAGGTGCAGATGCTGGTGCATGGGAGAGTTTGCAAGTGTCTTGGTTGCTCTGACTGTGTTGTGGGATTAAGTCCCTCTAACAAACAGCACCACCAAAGGGAATGCATTGGGAAGGTAAGTGGGGGAAGTTGGCAAATTGAGGAGAGCAGAGAAGCTGTGACATAAGTCGTTTAGGAGAGTAAATTGATAGGAAACGTATAATTGCAGTGGCAGTGGAGGTAGGGTCACTGAGGGCCTGCTGGAAGTCAGTAGGCCAGTGAGATCAGCTGGCACTGTTGTGTGTTCTCCTGCAGGCACAGTGACTGGGCTGAAGTCAAGGTGTCAGCAGGGCTGCTTCCTTTTGTAGGCTCTAGGGGAGAACAGGTTTCTTTGCCTGTGCCAGTTTCTAGAGGCCACTTGCACGTCTTGGCTCATGGTCCCTTCCTCCATCTTCAAGGCCAGCAACATAGGGGCTTCCCTGGTGGCGCAGTAGTTGAGAGTCTGCCTGCTGATGCAGGGGACACGGGTTCGTGCCCCAGTCTGGGAGGATCCCACATGCCGCGGAGCGGCTGGGCCCGTGAGCCACGGCCGCTGAGCCTGCGCGTCCAGAGCCTGTGCTCCACAATGGGAGAAGCCACAACAGTGAGAGGCCCGCGTACCGCAAAAAAAAAAAAAAAAAAGCCAGCAACATAGCATTGTTTAATCTTCACTGACTCTGCTTCCTTCCTCACATTGCCTTCTCTCTGACGCGGACCGTCTTGCCTCCCTCTCTTGAGGACCCTGGTGATTACTTTGGGCCCACCCAGATAATCCAGGACAGCCTCCCCATCCTCAAATCCTTAATCACATCTGCAAAGTCCCTTTTTGCCATGTAAAGTAACATATTCACAGGTCTGCGGATTAGGACTCGGACATCCTTGGGGGGGCCATTATTCTGTCTCCCAGAATTAGTGAAGTTGAATATGTTTTCATATGATTATTAGCTTTTTGTATTTCTTCTTTTGTGAATTACCCATTCCTGACATTTTTTTTCTATTAGTTGTTAGTCTTTCTCATTCATTTGTAAGAACTCTTTCCCTTAAGGGTATAAACCCTAACAGTGCAGCATTTTGCATATTTCTCCCCAGTTTACTGCTTGCTTTTCAATTTTGTTTACAAGGTATTATCTGACTTAACAAAAGCGTGTTACTTTTTTTTTCTTTCTTTCTTTTTATATATATATATTTTTTATTAGTTTCTGCTTTATAACAAAGTGAATCAGTCACACTACTTTTTAAAACTTTATATTGTGGAAGATGTCAAACAAATAAAAATAGAGAGATTAGTATATTAAATCTCCACATATTTATCACCAAGCTTAAATAATTATCGACTCAAAGCTAACCTTATTTTATCTGTACTCTTACCTACTTCCCCTAAATTATTTGTTGTATGGAATACCAGACATCATATCATTTCATCCACGAATATTTCAGCAAAATACATTAATTTTACGATTTAAATTTTCTTAGATTATTTTCTCTAAGGCTTCTGGGTTTGGTGCCATGTACAAAAAAGCTCAATTCACTTGTCTTTTTAAAGGGGGTGAAAATAGAGTCTGAATATATGTTTCTGTACCTTTTAAGGAAGTCATATTCCCTTTTTCTTAACTTGTTTTTATTAGGAATGACCGTTTTCTGACTGCTTAAACAAGTATACTTGAGCATACAGAAAATGCTGTGAATTCAACTTCATGTTACCCTTTGTGTGCATGTGGACAGGGGACCGTGTGAAAGGATTACAGTTATAAAATTAGCAGCCTGCCCATTGGTGCCCGCACTCCTGATTTAGTCCTCTTTCCATGACGACACTGATGATTGGGAACAACTGCTAGAAGACTGGCAATTGTCTGCCACACCTGCATCATTTACACTTTTCAGTGTTTTTTGCCAAGGCTACTGGGAAGTAAAAACAAATACGAAACAGAGGGGAAGATCGAATCCCTTTCTTCATAGTCAGTCTGCTGCTTGGTGACCCCGTTCCTGTTCTCAAAGGGGTGAGCCCCACGGTCCTTTGTTTAACACAGCCCACTCTGGGATGGACTGTTGGCAACCAGAGACGGGATTAGAGAGCCATTGGCTTCCACGTCAAAAAATAAGAAATATAACCAGTACAGTTATTAATTAGGACTGGGTAAGACTAGGTGATCCAGGTGATATATTAGAGTTCCAGACATAAAAGGAGGTGGCAGAGTGGCAGTTCAGCGTGTGCTTGTCAGAGTTAGCACCTCCACAGCCAAACGTGACTCAAACCGTACTACCATAAATACCAACTGATTTGTTTGGCAGCCTCTAACTTCCTACTCGATCTGGTTTCCACCCCTTTCTCTGAAAATTCTTCTTTGGAAGGTTACCAGCCAGGTCCTGGACATTCTTTCTTTTTTTTTTTTTTTTTGTGCGGTACGCGGGCCTCTCACTGCTGTGGCCCCTCCCGTTGCGGAGCACAGGCTCCGGACGCGCAGGCTCAGCGGCCATGGCTCACGGGCCCAGCCGCTCCGCGGCATGTGGGATCTTCCCGGACCGGGGCACGAACCCGTGTCCCCTGCATCGGCAGGCGGACTCTCAACCACTGCGCCACCAGGGAAGCCCTGGACATTATTTCATTCTCTGTCCAGTGTGTCCTTTCTTTGGCAAGTGACTGTTAGTGGCTCCCTTCTTTAAACTTCTTGCTCTCTTTTGCGATGCTAAGCGACTCTGAGTGGGGGCTACTCTTCGTTGTGGTGCGCAGGCTTCTCATTGCGGTGGCTTCTCTTGTTGCAGAGCACAGGCTGTAGGCGTGCGGGCCTCAGTAGTTATTCCTCCAACTGTTATTTCTGGATGTGGTACCTCATACTTCAGCTCATCCTACCTTCTAGTGCCATCTTAAATTCTTCCTTGAGGGACTTTCCTGGTGGCACGTGGTTAAGACTCCACGCTCCCAATGCAGGGGGCCCGGGTTCAATCCTTGATCAGGGAACTAGATCCCACATGCATGCCACAACCAAGAGTTCACATGCCACAACTAAGGAGCCTGCCTGCTGCAACTAAGACTTGGCACTACCAAATAAATACATAAATATTTAAAAAAAATTGTTCCTAGAAGTTGGTGAGTTATAAAGATATACTTACCTTTAGATTTTTTTTACAATTATTAATTTTATTAGCATTATTCTTATTATTTACTTTCAACTGCATATCATATGAAAGGTTGGAGGGCCTGGCTTTGCTAGTGTCCCATAAAGTCAAGCAAGCACTCTTTTGACATATGTGCTTGTTTACTAAAGTTGTACCTAAAATATTTTCAAATACTCGCTTTATCGTGTTGCTGCATGGGAAAATGCCTTCAGCTACCTTTCACCCCAAGCCATATAGTCCACACTTACTGGTATGCTATTGGAGGTCTTCTGCAGATACTCTCTAGTATTTTTTTTTCATTCTTTTTTTTTTTTCAGTTTTATTGAAATACAATTGACATACAACATTACGTACTTTAAGGTGTACAGTGTGAGGATTTGATATAACTCTTTAGTATTATTCATAGGGGGATTCTGTTTCCTCCTCTTCCTTTTCTTTTTTCTCTCTCCCTCCCATTCTAATACATTCATTGACTAAATAATTATTGATCACCTAGAGAGGCAGGTCAGTATATAAAGAGGAGAAGCCAGGCTTCTCTGGTGGCGCAGTGGTTGAGAGTCCGCCTGCCGATGCAGGGGACAGGGGTTCGTGCCCCGGTCCGGGAAGATCCCACATGCCGCGGAACGGCTAGGCCTGTGAGTCATGGCCGCTGAGCCTGCGCGTCCGGAGCCTGTGCTCCGCAACGGGAGAGGCCACAACAGTGAGAGACCCGCGTACCGCAAAAAAAAAAAAAAAAAAAAGAGGAGAAGCCGGCGGCAGTGGGGGCTGCAGAAGACTGGAGGGACGATGCCCTGCCACCCCAAGGGAGCAGCAGCAACTCATTTCCCCATTGTTTCCGTGTGGACTGTGGGTCCAATGTTGTCAAATCGTTACCTTTTTCAAGAGAAGCTGGACATTTAAATTTTGGTGTGAAATCTCCCAATTTTATTTTATTATTTTATTTTTTTGCAGTACGCGGGCCTCTCACTGTTGTGGCCTCTCCCGTTGCGGAGCACAGGCTCCGGACACGCAGGCTCAGCGGCCATGGCTCACGGGCCCAGCCGCTCTGTGGCATGTAGGATCTTCCCGGACCGGGGCACGAACCTGTGTCCCCTGCATTGGCAGGCAGGCTCTCAACCACTGCGCCACCAGGGAAGCCCCCAAAAACCTTTTAAACCCTGTGAAAGCTGAGCAGAACAACTGTGAGCTGGATCTGGCCTGTGGGCTCCTAGTTTGCACCTCTACTCTCCAGAAACTCCTCCAAGCCCCTCCATGTTCCCCGATCCCTGTGTTTTCCTGGCTCTTCCTTTTGTCCTTTGCATCCCATTAGCTGGACTGCCCAACCCCATTCTCTCCATTGATATAAATCCTAACTCCTACCTGACCTTTAAGATCAAACTCAAAGTCTGCTGTGTGGCATGCTTGCCTTTTCAGCAGCAAGTAGGGGAAACCAAAATCAGCAGTGGGTTGACATGTGGTCTAGATACCAAATCCTGGGAGGTTAGCCAAGGCAGGGATCACGTTCTTGATCTACAAGTGCAGGGAACAGAGAGTCAGAGGACAAGAAGTTTGTGACTTGGGTGAAGGAGTCTGAGCAAGTACTAGACGCAGGACACTGAAGATCAGAATGGCGCTTCAGAATAGTCCCAAGACAACAGCTTTTAAAAATAAGACAAAACTTTTTAGTTTTTGAAGGGAAAGAAAACAGGAAGGGCAACTAACCTACTCTGTGCTAGGTATGTCTCAAAATCATACCAAAGTTTAGAGAGATCAAATAGCTTACTCATGTCATACAGCTAAAAAATGCCAGAGAATTTAGATTTTCAATTCTTTGTGGAAACCATTATACCAGTGGTTCTTAATTTTGGCTGAATATTAGAATCACTGGGGAGTTTGTGTGTGTGTGTGTGTGTGTGTGTGTGTGTGTGTGCGTGCGCGCGCCTCTGTGTCTGTGTGTTTAGGCAATATATCACTGTATCTGGAGTTTGATCCCTGGGGAGCTTTAAAAAATTCAGGTGCCTGGGTGACACCCCATACCAATTAAATAGAATCTCTAGTGGTAGGATTCAGGCATTGGTAGTTTTCAAGGTTCCCCAGGTGATATCAGTGTGCAGCCAAGGTGGAGGACCCCTGAGTCCTTCCCACAATATTGACTCCTGCTGAGCATTGCTCACAGAGAAGGGAAGCAGTGAGTAATAAACAGATAGGGGTCAAGGAGGCCAGTGGAACTCAAGTAGTATTATTTTAATTAGTTCTTCCTTCCAGTGGAAATGTACATCTGTACTCATTGTACAACCAGATATCCAGTCTGGGAGTTGAGGGGGTAAGTAGGAACCAGTCAGTGGAATTGAGCAATGGAAGTATAAAATATTGGGTTTTGTTTTCATTTTTTTAAGTGTACAATTCAATAGTTTTTAGTATATTCATAGAGTTGTGCTTTACCATCACCACAGTCAATTTTAGAACGTTTTCATCGCCTCAAAAAGAAACTCCATATCCTTTAGCTGTCAACCACCAGCCTTAAGCAATCACTTATCTACTTTCTTCTCTGTAGATTTTCCTTTTCTGGACCCAAATGTTGGTTTTTAACCCAGGTGCTTCATTGCTGCAGGACCCATGCTGATCCTTGTTATTTTTATCTATTTTTTACTTTTTATTATACCATAACATATGTACAGAAAGAAAGCATAAACCATAAGTCTACAACTCAATACAGTTTTGCAAACTGAGCTCACCATGTAACCAGTACGAGGTCAAGAACAAACCTTATCAGCATCTCAGAAGCTTCCCTTGTGCTCCCCCTCCTTCAAGGGTAACCATTCTCCTGACTTATACAAGCATAGGTTACTTTTGCCCGCTTTTGAACTTTGTACCAATGGACTTACAGAATATGTCCTTTTTTTGTTTCTGGCTTCTTTTACTCAACATTATGTTTGTGAGATCCATACTTGCCAGTAGCCATGGTGATCTTTTGATGTTAAATTCACCTAGTTTCCTGCAGAACAGATTATTCGGAAAGATTCATTGAGACTCTAAAATATTCTTCAGCTGATTTATTGAATAAGCCGCCTCCTTTGGCCAGTATGAAAATAATCTAGTCCTGGAGGATTTTTTTTGAAATTTATATTCAGAAGACTGAAATTGTTGAGGGCAAGTGAAAGCATCTCCGGCTTGCGGAGCTAGTTGGACTAGTCGGTAAACTGGAACTGAATAAACTTTAATGTTTATAAACATTTAACAAACATAAGAAATTGAATTCCTTATCTAGGTCTTCCTGGGATCTTTTATTTTGGCATGTCTTTGGGAACTGCTTATGATTTTTCCTCCTATATAATTATTTTTTCTTTCACATCTAATATCCAATACTGTAGACCAACCCCTCTCTTCACTTAGGAATGTTTAAGACCAAACATAAGGCTAGGGATGAAGTAGCATTGTTATACCTGCAAGTGTTAGGAAGTGCCACATGATTTACTCCTAGTTTCCTTAGCAATTTCTTCTCTCCTTGCGCACTCAAACAAGCTAGTAGAATGCATGCTAAACATGGCGAAGAACTTTGCACAGAAATTTGTTCTCTGTGGAATTTCATTTTATGTACCAAAAAGGTTTGCCCTTCAGTATGAAGCACAAGCAGGTCTTTGTGAATCTGGTCTTTCCTAATGTATTTGAATTTTCAGGTGCCTTAGGGAGGCTCTGAAAGCGGGGGAGGGATGTGGGTCTTGGGCTGTGCTTTCTTATCTAGAATATCACAGAGCAACTGGGGTATGAGGTCGGTGTCTTGATTTGAGACCAACCAGATCAGAAGCATTGAAAATGGAGGCTCTGTGACGTTTAAAATACATACAACAAACATAGTAACCCATAAATGTGCTTCCTTCACTAGATACTACTTCCCTGTATCCATAAAATTGGCAATGATGTTTAGTCCTCAGACCAGAAATTTCCAAAAATGATTTGAAATGTGTATCCCTAAGCCAACTGGCAGAAGCCAATCACTTCTACAGATTTCTATGACTAAGTGTTGCTCCAGCTTACTCTGTGATTCCCTTAAGACCCCACATTTTATAGGAAAGGTCATCACACCCCTGCCTGTTCCAAGGGAAAGAAAAAGGACTGCTCTTAAATGCTTAAAAACTCTATATTTTCTCAGTTTGTAGTGAAAAATAGGGAGGAAACGCAGAGTTCATGGAAACTAAGCCCAACATTTCTGAGACGTCTGTCGTGTCATCTTTGCCCATGACAGAAATAGGTTCTGGGGTAAAAGTGCTTGTGCAATATTTTTTCTAGGATTTATATACAGTGGGAAAGCTTAAAGAAAATGTTTCTTTAAATGCTATTTACCCTACGCCCATCCTTTCTGAGATATCATGCCCCGGTCTTGATATCATTATTGTGGTAACACCAAACTGCCTAATCTTGCCAGCCCTGTCACCGCTGCTGCACCTCTGTGCTTGCTCTTCCTTCTGCCTGGGCCAGCTGTTGTCAACCACTGCACTTTCTTCACTGGATCATTCTTACTTCACCTTCAAGATTCAGCTCAGTTGTCATCTCCTCCGGGAATTCTGAACCTCCAGTTTGACGTAATTGCCCGTTCTGTTTTTTTTTTTTCTTCCACAGTACTTCCCACCCAGCAGCTCTCCAGGGCCCAGGTAATGCCCTGAAAGTTGTGAGCAACACTGTATTTTTTTTTAAGCTTTTTATTTTATATTGGAGTATAGCTAATTAACAGCGTTGTGATAGTTTCAGGTGCACAGCAAAGCGACTCAGCCATACATATACATGTATCCATTCTCCCCTCCCATCCAGGCTGCCACATAACATTGAGCAGAGTTCCCCATGCTATATAGTAGGTCCTTGTTGGTTAGGTTATCCTTTTTAAATATAGCAGTGTGTACATGTCAATCCCAAACTCCCTAACTATCCCCCACCCCCCGCCTCACCCCTCCCCGTAACCATAAGTTCATTCTCTAGGTCTGTGAGTCCGTTTCTGTTTTGTAAATACGTTCATTTGCATCATTTCTTTTTAGATTCCATATATAAACGATATCATACGATATTTCTTTCTCTGTCTGACTTACTTCACTCAGTATGACAATGTCTAGGTGCAGCCATGTTGCTGCAAATGTAATTGCCCCTTCTGTTTGTTCTCACTGCACTCTGAGCAAATCTCTGTCTTAAACCTTAGCAGATACACTCCTTGAAAGCAAACTATTAATGACAATTAAAATGATGACTTATATAACTGTCCTTTTATTTTTCTTTTAAAAATCGTAATATTGGCCCATTTCCAAACTTTAGGTTTAGTTTAATCCTTAATAGAAAACATGCAGCTTTGTGAAATGCACACTATCATTATTTTGTCTACTATTACTCAGAAACAATTTAGATGAAGATTCTATCTAACTCCAAGGATCCTTAAGCACACCATTGAGGCTGAGCAAATATGGACTGGAATACATATTTTTTAAAATTGTCTCATTCCCTGCTTTTGTTTTTTGTGTCTCTGTGTGTCCCTTCCTTTACTAACTCCTTGTGTTCTCTGTTACACTAGATTTTCTCTCTTCTAATTTCCAAAAAGCAGTTCCTTATTTATGCTGTTTACTCACCTTATGGATTTGGGTTTCCAAGACTACCCCAAATGACACAGTTTCTTTCCCCTTTCAGAACCATGTCTGAAAGCCACATACCTGTCACCTAGTGAAGGGTGATATCTGGGCTATGACCATATGGCCTAACAGAAATCATGATAGTTTATACCTGTGCTAAGAACTGAATATGCAGCAGTTCTGTGAGATATGAACTGCATTTGTGCTTTTTTACAGACAACAAACAGATTCAGAGAACTTAATAACTTGCCCAGCATCCTACAAGTTTTAAATGCGGAGCTGGGTTTAAGAACCAAACTCCACCAGATTCCAGAACTTATGCTTTAAAATTTTTTTAACTTTTATTCTGAAATAAAATAAGTATAGATTAATAGGGAGTTGCAAAGAAATGTACAGGGAGGCCCTGTGCAACCTTCACCCCATCTCCCCCAATTTGACATCCTGCATCACTGTAGTATACTATTAAAACCAGGAAATAGTTCAGCATCCATTAGTAGGGTAAGCTGAGGTCATTGATTAGCATAGAATTTTAGTTAAATATGGCTTTTGAATGAAAATAGCATTCTTTATATTGTAAAGCCTTCATTTTAATAAACAACTCATTATTACCGTGATATACATTGAAGAAGAATGTGGTTTAGATCACTGGTTCTTAACCTTTTAGGACATAGATATATTTTAGAAGGCAATGAAATATGGACCTTTCCAGCAAAAAAAGACATATGCACACGTATATACAAAATGTTCATCGTTTCATAAACATCCTCTATCTCCATCCCTCAAAATGTGCATAGACTCAGCTTAAAAACTTCTGGCTTTGAGCGACATTTAAGGAAATTACATTTGAGAATTCCCTGGTGGTCCAGTGGTTAGGACTCGGCACTTTCACCACCAAGGCATGGTGGGGGAAGTAATATCCCACAAGCTGTGCTGCGCGGCCAAAAAAACCCCCCAAGAAACAAAAAAACCCATTACATTTACTTACATCTGAAACAGTCTTTCTTAGTGCCTTTTAAATCTTTTCCCATCTCTGCTTATAGAAAAGCCTCCAGACCCTCTTATTACTCTTTTACTTAAGGGGCTGAAAGTTCCTTGGATTTCCTACAGCTCTTTGTTGCTTAGGAAAAACCTCCGCTTCCAACATTATTGCTCCTATGAACACACTTTATCTGAGTCTGCTTTCTTGTGCGTAAAAGTCCTTTGGTCAATGACTTTTATTTTATTTTATTTTATTATTTTTTTAAACATCTTTATTGGAGTATAATTGCTTTACAATGGTGTTTTAGTTCCTGCTGTATAACAAAGTGAATCAGCTATACATATACATATATCCACATATCTCCTTCCTCTTGCATCTCCCTCCCACCCTCCCTATCCCACACCTCTAGGTGGTCACAAAGCACCCAGCTGATCTCCCTGTGCTATGCGGCTGCTTCCCACTAGCTATCTGTTTTACATTTGGTAGTATATATAAGTCCATTCTACACTCTCACATTGTCCCAGCTCACCCTTCCCCCACCCCGTGTCCTCAAGTCCATTCTCTACATCTGCGTCATTATTCCTGTCCTGCCCCTAGGTTCTTCATAACCATTTTTTTTTTTTTAGATTCCATATATATGTGTTAGCATACAGTATTTGTTTTTCTATTTCTGACTTACCTCACTCTGTATGACAGACTCTAGGTCCATCCACCTCACTACAAATAACTCAATTTTGTTTGTTCTAATGGCTGAGTAATATTCCATAGTATATATGTGCCACATTTTCTTTATCCATTCATCTGTCGATAGACGCTTAAGTTGCTTCCATGTCCTGGTTTGTAAATAGAGCTGCAATGAACACTGTGGTACATGACGCTTTTTGAATTATGGTTTTCTCAGGGTATATGCCCAGTAGTGGGATGCTGGGTCGTATGGTAGTTCTATTTTTAGCTTTTTAAGGAACCTCCATACTGTTCTCCATAGTGTTGCATCAATTTACATTCCCACCAGCAGTGCAAGAGGGTTCCCTTTTCTCCACCCCCACTCCAGCATTTATTGTTTGTGGCCATTCTGACTGGTGTGAGGTGATACCTCTATGTAGTTTTGATTTGCATTTCTCTAATGATCAGTGATGCTGAGCATTCTTTCATGTGTTTGTTGGCTATCTGTATATCTTTTTTGGAGAGTGTCTGTTTAGGTCTTCTGTCCATTTTTGGATTGGGTTGTTTGTTTTTTTGATATTGAGCTGCATGAGCTGCTTGTAAATTTTGGAGATTAGTCCTTTGTCAGTTGCTTCATTTGCAAATATTTTCTCCCATTCTGAGGGTTGTCTCTTCATCTTGTTTATGGCTTCCTTTGCTGTGTGTAAGCTCTTAAGTTTCATTAGGTCCCACTGTTTATTTTTGCTTTTATTTCCATTTCTTTAGGAGGTGGGTCAAAAAGGATCTTGCTGTGATTTATGTCATAGAGTGTTCTTCCTATGTTTTCCTCTAAGAGTTTTATAGTGTCTGCCCTTACATTTAGGTCTTTAATCCATTTTGAGTTTATTTTTGTGTATGGTGTTAGGGAGGATTCTAATTTCACTCTTTTACATGTACCTGTCCAGTTTTCCCAGCTCCACTTATTGAAGAGGCTGTCTTTTCTCCGCTGTATATTCTTGCCTCCTTTATCAAAAATAAGGTGACCATGTGTGCGTGGATTTTTCTCTGGGCTTTCTATCCTGTTCCATTGATCTATATTTCTGCTTTTGTGCCAGTACCATACTGTCTTGATGACTGTAGCTTTGTAGTATAGTCTGAAGTCAGGGAGCCTGATTCCTCCAGCTCTGTTTTTCTTTCTCAAGATTGCTTTGGCTATTCAGGGTCTTTTGCGTTTCCATACAAATTGTGAAATTTTTGGTTCCA
Source organism: Mesoplodon mirus (assembly GCF_964341445.2). NCBI lineage: Eukaryota > Metazoa > Chordata > Mammalia > Artiodactyla > Ziphiidae > Mesoplodon > Mesoplodon mirus. Next base: position 46,903,846 of record NC_138977.1, read on the forward strand.
GTTCTGTGAAAAATGCCATTGGTAGTTTGATAGGGATTGCACTAAATCTGTAGATTGCTTTGGGTAGTAGAGTCATTTTCACAATGTTGATTCTTCCTATCCAAGAACATGGTATATCTCTCCATCTGTTTGTATCATCTTTAATTTCTTTCATCAGTGTCCTATAGTTTTCTGCATACAGGTCTTTTGTCTCCTTAGGTAGGTTTACTCTTAGGTATTTTATTCTTTTTGTTGCAGTGGTAAATGGGAGTATTTCCTTATTTTCTCTTTCAGAATTTTCATCATTGGTGTATAGAAATGCAAAAGATTTCTGCACATTAATTTTGTATCCTACTACTTTACCAGCTTCATTGATTAGCTCTAGTAGTTCTCTGGTAGCATCTTTAGGATTCTCTGTGTAGTATCATGTCATCTGCAAACAATGACAGCTTTACTTCTCCTTTTCTGATTTGGATTCCTTTTATTTCTTTTTCTTCTCTGATTGCTGTGGCTAAAACTTCCAAAACTATGTTGAATAAGAGTGGTGAGAGTGGGCAACCTTGTCTTGTTCCTGATCTTAGTGGAAATGGTTTCAGTTTATCACCATTGAGGACGATGTTGGCTGTGGGTTTGTCATATATGGCCTTTACTATGTTGAGGTAAGTTCCCTTTATGCCTACTTTCTGGAGAATTTTTATCATAAATGTTGTTGAATTTTGTCAAAAGCTTTTTCTGCATCTATTGAGATGATCATGTGGTTTTTATCCTTCAGTTTGTTAATATGGTGTATCACGTTGATTGATTTGCCTATATTGAAGAATCCTTGCATTCCTGAAATAAACCCCACTTGCTCATGGTGTATGATCCTTTTAATGTGCTGTTGGATTCTGTTTGCTAGTATTTTGTTGAGGATTTTTGCATCTATGTTCATCAGTGATATTGGCCTGTAGTTTTCTTTCTTTGTGACATCTTTGTCTGGTTTTGGTATCAGGGTGATGGTGGCCTCGTAGAATGAGTTTGGGAGCGTTCCTCCCTCTTCTATATTTTGGAAGAGTTTGAGAAGGATAGGTGTTACCTCTTCTCTAAATGTTTGATAGTGGTCAATAACTTTTAAGTTGTCCTTCCCTTTTTGGGTCACCACCAAGAACATGGGAATTTGGGGTCATGGCTCTTGAGTTAGGTATCAGGTCTGGGATCTCTGAAGCTCAGCTAAATATGAGAATGTCACTGGAAGCTCGTGTCAGTTTTGAGCCAGCTGCCACGAGCCAGGAAATGTATAATATTTCCACAGCCAGGGCTCACCCAGAGAGTGTGAGTCAACAAGGCATAGGTCAGAGCCACAATCTGGAAGGAGGAGGGTAGAGATATATTTAAAAAAAAAAAAAAAAAAAAAAAGCCAGGCTGATGGTCTGACCAGAAGGGTAGGGCAAATCTTGATTCTGAGGAAGATTCTTGCCTTAGTAATAAACCTATTTTGTGCTTCCTAAGGAGGTAAAGCTTGGAGAAGTGTTCTGCTGCCATGGATCCAGAAGCCTGAGTTTAGCTAGTCAAGAACCTACAAGGAAGTGGTCACACCTGGAAATGTGTGGGTGGAATTAAGGGCTGATGCAGACACTTTGCCTGAGGAATTGGCTGTGTTTTGCTCTCAATTGTTTAAGATAGGAGAAAGCCAGAATGCTTTCACTGTGTATTAGCTACCTAATTTTTTATGATCACCTTTTTCCAATCAGAAGAAGTTTCACAACTGCTCTACCACTTTTAAGTTTTTTGTCTGCTGATGAATGTATTCCATTTTGCATACAGTTGGTTTTTTACTGCTGTGAATAGTTCCATAGCCTGGTTGCTAAAACAGACTAGTGGAACAAATTGCTTTCCAAGGTATGGTATCCATTTCCTCCTCCTGAATTTGTCTACTTAAGACAAAGTCTTTTGCCCTGGTTTCTTTGCACTGTCAAACCAAGTATTTGACCCAGGAGGAGAAATGGAGAGTGGAAGGATGGAGGGTGGTCTTGGGCTAGTGTCTGTTTATGACTTTATGAAGTGCTGTGTTGGGGTCCCCCGTTGTTGAACGTCTGCCTCAGTTCTACAACAGGAATCAGACCATGCCAGGCACTGTGCTAAACAGTGTAAATAATCCTCCCAACAACTCTAAAGTTGGCTAGGTTTTTTGTTTGTTTGTTTTGGCTGTGCCACATGGCATACAGGATCTTCGTTTTCCAACCAGGGATTGCACCTGTGCCCGCTGCAGTGGAAGCATGGAGTCTTAACCACTGGACCACCAGGGAAGTTCCCTAAAGTTGGCTGTTCATCCATGAGGAAACTAAAGGTCAAAGAAATGAACTAACCTTACCAGTGTCACAACACTAGTCAGTGAAGAAAATGGGATTTGATCCCATGTGTTTCATCCTATATTTAAGCAGAGGATTTGGTCCTCAGCTGTGCTTTCTCATGGTACAACCTCTCTCTTCCCCTTTCCCCTCCATGAGGAAATCTGGTTCAGGGGTAGGAGTTGACACTAACTTAATCCGTTGGAGACTGATTAACGACCCCAGAATTCCATTTCACACAGGAAGATATGCCTTGCCAATAAATAGAATATCCGCTGACCAGGGCCCCTCCTCTGGGTCAGAGTGCTTAGTGAGAATTGGAAAACTTCCAGGCATCTCATATCCAGACTGTAAGGCCTGAAGGATTAAACACAAGCTGTAGTCATGGGATGGCTAGATGTCTGCCAAATATAGTCTACCCTGAACAGTGCAAGGTAAACATTGATGAAGCTTCTTTCCAAAGCCATCATTTTCTGGACTCCTGGCAACTCAGGGCAGATGACTTCTCTTTTATTTGTATTATCTTTAGTTGTTACACTTGCCAGAATTACTGTTATCTCTTAGATCACTGAGCCTGAGGTGATTTTAGCTGTCATCATAACTTTCTGAGCAGTGGATAGAATCCATTAGAATTTACAAACCGTTATTCAGGGTGGGTTACTTTTGTAATCCCAAACCTAATTCTTTGGGTGTTGATTTATGTTGAGATTTTTGTCTCTAAATTCTGAAGAAGTCATCTCAGAGTTTGCAATCTTTATTCTCTCAAGGTTGGGAGCTTTTAGAATCTCCCCTACTTGAAGACTTTAATAGATAAGATCAAAACCAGCTACATTGCTAAAATCCACCACGCATAGCAGTCATTCATTTATTTACGTTTTATACTTAACAACAAATAGGCAGGCTGTGCAAGTGTTTTATGTACCTTTCTGGATGTGTGACATTTTCACATAAAACGCCCAAATGAAGAGGAAGAATATCTCTTTAGACCCTACCTGTCCCAGTCTCACAAAGATAATGGATGGAAAGATTTCAGGAGAAATGAACATTTGATTATTTCTTCAGGCCATTATAGTGTTTCTCCCCGCCTGCTCTAAAAGGAATGGGTTCATCCTACTCCTGGGAGTAGGTTTCTCTTTGCATCAAAAACTTTGTAGGGCTTCCCTGGTGGTGCAGTGGTTGAGAGTCTGCCTGCCGATGCAGGGGACACGGGTTCGTTCCCCGGTCCGGGAAGATCCCACATGCCGCGGAGCAGCTGGGCCCGTGAGCCATGGCTGCTGGGCCTGTGCGTCTGGAGCCTGTGCTCCGCAACAGAAGAGGCCGCAACAGTGAGAGGCCCACGTATCGCAAAAAAAAAAAAAAAAAAAAAAAAAGCTTTGTAAAGAGCCAGCTGTACCAAGACAGCCCTGAAATTCTTGAGTAACAAGTTTTCAATTAGGAATATTTGCTCTAAGGCTAAGGAGGTTCATCATTTAGTGGTGGGATATGGTATAGTGGCACGAGCCACGGGGGACTCTGGGGTCTCTTTCTAAATTGGCCACTTTTAGCCTTGTGCAGCTTGCCTACTTTGTGAATTGCTTGTCAAAGTGAAATGAGATAATGTGTTTGAAAGTGTTCTGAAAACTAAAAAATGTTATATACAACTGTAAGTTGTTACTTCCAAGCAAAACAGCAAGCAGTCAGTGAAAAAGGAATCAGTTGAAAGCAATTGGTGCACATACCTTTTCAAGCACCAAACATGAAGTGCCGTTGTTTATTGAGCATGTACCATGTGCCAGGCATGGTATAAATGTTTTACTTCTATTAACTAATCTAATCTTTACAGTGCCCTAATAAGGTAGATATTATTGTCCCCATTTTACAGATGAGAAACACTGATGCACAGAAAAGTTAAGCATCCTGCCCAAAGTAATATACCTAGGAAATATACCCAGGTAATACATTTAATAAGTGATGAGATGAAGCTGGAATGCAAATCCAGGCAGCCTGGCTCCAGAGCCCAGACTACACTGCTGGCAGCATAATCCTTACTAACTGAATTGGTAGCAGGTACAAGACATTTGTAATGCATGTCTCAAAAGGCTAAATGTTATGTAAGTCTTGAAAGGTTAAAATTGTGTTGAGTAAAGACACTAAGAAAAATGAGTATGCTTGAAGGATTTGGATTTGACTCCCTTCCAATGCCAGTCTTCATAGTTTTGAGTCCTACCTTACTTATATAGAGCGCATAGCCCTTAAACATGCATGTAAAGTCATCCCTTAAACACCTACATCATCAGCAAAATGGTGGTAATGGTTTGGTTGATCCTTTAAGATCCAGTAAGGTTGAAAATGGTCAAATGAGAGGGTATAGAGGAAAAGCCTTTTTGTGTTTTTTTTTTTTTTTTGCGGTACGCGGGCCGCCTCTCACTGCTGTGGCCTCTCCCGTTGCGGAGCACAGGCTCCAGGGCTCACGGGCCCAGCCGCTCGGCGGCACGTAGGATTTTCCCGAACCGGGGCATGAACCCGTGTCCCCTGCATTGGCAGGCGGACTCTCAACCACTGCGCCACCAGGGAAGCCCCGAGGAAAAGCCTTTTAAAGTAGAATGTCAGAGAAGTATTTTATGCTGAAATCTATAATAATAATCAGGAATCAGTTAACATATTTCTAATGATTTTCTTTTTAAAAATTCACCTGCTAATGGTAATTGGATCTGATTCTTTTCCTTTTTTTTTGTAAAAAAACTATCAACCATATTTTTAACTTAAGATTGAATCATAAACATGTTTAAGATTGAAGTATAAATATGTAACATAAAAATATATTCTTAAATATTTAAATGTATAACTTTTGATGTATATGTGTCAAGGATATGTGTCATAGTTTATTTAACCATTCACTATTATTGGATATTTAAGATGCCTCCAGTTTTTAAATGATAATAAATAAATAACATCACAATGAATTTCTTGGGCATATCTTAAGACAGATAAATACCCAGAAGTAGAATTATTGACTCAAAAAGCACAAACATTTTAAAGCTTTTGATATATCTTGCCAAATTGCTTTTTTAAAAGGATGAATTAATGTTTACTTGCAACAGAAGTCTGCAAAGGAGCTTTTTTTTTTTTTTGCATATTGGATGTTTTCATTTTAAAATATTTGCCAGTTTGTTTATGGTTTGCCATTGTTTACATTTAACAGCTCTTATATATGTTTAATGCTATGTCCTTTTTCTATAAATGGGACATACTTTGCATGTTTATTGATTAGGTTTTCATACTGATTTCTTATCAAGTTTTGCTAGTCCTTTGATTGAAATTTGTGGCAGAAATGTGCAATTACATAGCTTGTATTTATTTTGATTACATTCTCATAACTTTCTTTATAATTTAGTGTATTGCCTCTAAGCTTAGGATGTCATTCCCCACCTATGTAACCATTGGAAAAAACATTAAGTAGACCTACTATGTACTAACATAAAATGATGTCTCTTTTTTAAGAGAAAAAAAGTAGTATCCTGCAAAGCAATGTTTAATTATGATCGTATCTCTCTCTCTCTCTGCCCCCCTACACACACACACACACACACACACATTTATTTATTCACTAATTGATTTTGATTGTTTTCTTTGTGGCAGAGATATAGCATTAAACAAAACAGACAAAATCTGAGCTCTTATGGAACTTGGTTTATTGGAGAGGCCAGCAATTTAAAAAAACCCATCATGGGATTTCCCTGGTGGTCCAGTGGGTAAGACTCCAAGCTCCCAATGCAGGGGGCCCAGATTCAATCCCTGGTCGGGGAACTAGATCCTACATGCATGCTGCAACTCAGAGTCTGCAGGCCGCAACTAAGAAGTCCGCATGCCGCAACAATAAATAAATAAACAAACAAACAAACCCATCAACGGATAAATATAATGTCAGGTAGTGCTAAGTGCTATTAACAGACGTAGAGCAGAGTAAGAGATGGAGAGTGACTGGGGCTCCTTTAGATTCAGTGGTCAGAGATCTTTCTAAAGTGGCATTAGATCAGAAAGTATTGGATGAAGTAACTAGTATAATATTTTATACAAGCACATGGATAGAAAAATACCAAAGTTGTGTAGTCCCCTTCTTAGTGAATATTACCAGCGGCTCTTTTGTCACCTAGACAAAACCAGCAAAGCATCCTATCCTAGACTTCTCCCTTACTCCCCATACCTAGTTAATCATCACCCTTTTGCCACCTATATACTTATAAATTTGTTTTCTACTTACCACTGTCTTCTCTTAGGCCCTTGTCACTTTTTGTTCTTTTTCACTGTTTGAAAAGATATCTTAGTTCAATTTTTTGTAATAAACAATGCACAATTAAATTATATAATGCGTGAGAGCTAACTTGGTGGGGCTTCCACGGGCCAAATGGGGACAATGTGAGCATGAAAATAAATGTTGATTTTAATGGATGATCAGGTAGAAATCCATGAGTTCACACGGATATAAATAAAAGATTTTTTAAAAATGAGAAAGGAGAAAAGGTCTTCCTTATAGTAGAATTGCAGCTGGTAAATGTGGAAAGAATGGTGGAATTAGAAAAATCACAGTTAGGCAGCCACCATGACAAAAACTGACTGGGCCAAGAATCGTCAATGGCTGCTAAAACTGGGTGAAACTATCATGATAAATGGGTTATGTACACAGTTTCAACGTACCAGACTACACAAGATACTTATTAATTACACAGGGAAAAACAGAACTGTACAGTGGAGAATCCCATCAGACACTGCATTAACCATGAAGGGAACAATTACCAGTAATAGGACACATGGACATCACGTGCCTCCATATGATGCACTGAGGACAGAACAGTACTTCTCTGGTATTTTTCCCAAAAATGCATAATCTAGATCTAAATATCAGGAAACAACAGAGATTACCAAATTCAGGGGCATTCTTTTTTTTTTTTTTTTTTTTTTTTTTTGCGGTACGCGGGCCTCTCACTGTTGTGGCCTCTCCCATTGCGGAGCACAGGCTCTGGACACGCAGGCTTAGTGGCCATGGCTCACGGGCCCAGCCGCTCCACAGCATGTGGGATCTTCCTGGACCGGGGCACGAACCTGTGTCTCCTGCATCGGCAGGCAGACTCTCAAACACTGCACCACCACGGAACCCCTCAGGGGCATTCTTTAAAATAATTGTCCTGTACTCTTTAAAAATATCAAGGTCATGAAAGAAGAAAGACTGAGAAAAAACTTTGGACTACAGAAGACTAAGGTGACATGATAACTAGATTCATTTGTAATCCTGAATTGTATCCTGGACCAGAAAACAGTTTTTTCCTTTTGATATTAGTTGGACAGTTGATGAAATTTGAGTGTCTGTAGATTATAGTACTGTAAAAATATTAATTCCTGATTTTGATAATTGTATTGTGGATATAGAAGTAAATGTCCTCGTCTTTTAAGAAATACACACTGAAGTGTTTAGGGGTAAAGGGATATCATGTCCAAAGAGAATTGCAACTAGAGCCTCTTCTAGATGCTTTTTTATGGATAGAGGTCACATGACAATCTACCAGTTGTCTGACAGAGTATCCATAATAACCACTTACTGGTTTCTTTGAAACGCCTGGATTTGTTCATTCAGTAGCCACCACTGAGTGCCAGTGTATCAAACACAGTACTAGGCACAGGATGAGGCAAAAATAGTTGCAATGTGTCCTTGGGGCATTGACAGCCTACAGGAGAAAAGCCAGAGAGAGAGATAATGAATGAGAATGATAAAGCAAATGTAGTAAATATTAACATTTGAGGAATGTAGGCAATGGGAATTCATTTATTATTTCTGCAACCTTTTAGGATCTATGAAATTATTTCAAAATAAAAAGGTAAAAATGTACTGTAAAAACGATTGGAAAGATAAAAAAGAAACTAAAAGACAGTAAAAGAAGATTTCAATAGACTAGAGTTTTATAGACAACTTACAAAAATTGTACCTATATTAGGCCACTAAGGAAAATCACAACAAATTCCACAAAGCACAGAAATGTACATGCCACACTCAGACTACAAGCACTAAAACAAGTAAAAATACAATGTTTAAATTTAAAAATCCAAACTATTTAGGCAATCTCAACTCCCTCTAACCATAACTGAATCAAAGAAGAAATACTATACTTCCAAACTATTTAGAATACAATAGTAGTGAATAAAACCTATGGGATGGGGCCTAAACTATAGGCAAGGGAAAATCCGCAGTCTAAAAACTATTATTATTCATCAAGAAAGAATAAAAATAAACAAATCATATACTGTTCTAGAAGTTAGGGTAAAAATATCAAAAATACTAGAAGCCCATGAAGAAGAATGTGGTGCCCTCCCTCACAGTTGTCCGTCAGCCAATTTATGAAGCAGTTTAGGGAGCACGTTCAGTGAGCCAGGATCAGGGGCTGGATCGGAGAGACAAACAGTATCCCTTTGTGGAACTTTCGGGGTGTGTGTGTGTGTGTGTGTGTGTACAAGAGGGGAAATATCAGATATTAAATTATAAATTCAAACATTCAATTAAGGTTATGAAGGAGAAGTACAAACTTCTATTCAGTTTTGTCATTGCCTCCCTCCTGTCGTTCTCCGACTCTCCTGCTCCCTCTTTTCCCATGTCTCTCTCCCTATCTTTTGTTTTTCTCTTTTCTCCTCTTGCTTTCTTTCTTTCCCTTTCTCCCAATTCCCTGAAGACACTATGTTTTATTCTTGTCTCATCCTGAGCCTAGTGCTCTGCTTGATACTTTGGCAATGGTGGCCACTGAATAAATGAATCGAGGAATAAATGAATGAATGAATGAATCCTGGAAGCTATTATTTTATTTATTTAAAGGTGCAGGGTTTTTTAAAATTTTATTTATTTATTTATTTATTTATTTTTATTTTGGGCTGTGTTGGGTCTTCGTTTCTGTGCATGGGCTTTCTCTAGTTGTGGCAAGCGGGGGCCACTCTTCATCGCGGTGTGCAGGCCTCTCACTGTCACGGCTTCTCTTGTTGAGAGCACAGGCTCCAGACGCGCAGGCTGAGTAGTTGTGGCTCACGGGCCTAGTTGCTCCGCGGCATGTGGGATCTTCCCAGACCAGGGCTCGAACCCCTGTCCCTTGCATTGGCAGGCAGATTCTCAACCACTGCGCCACCAGGGAAGCCCTGGAAGCTATTATTGAGTGGACACTCTGCCAGACAACCTGTAGGTTACCATTTGAGTTATACTATTTATAAAAAGCAACCTAGAATTGAACCTAGTAAATATATAATATAGGGAGATTACAAAATAACCACAGAATACAGCTTAGACAAGCTAGTAGACTATTTAAGCAGTATAAGGTTAACTGAAATTCTATGAAGGGTAGTTTGTGTAAGGGAAAATCATGCCTAACTCACCTTTAGAATGCCTGAGTGAGATATTTCAGTATGAGTACTTGGGGAAATCAGTAGATGCAGTTTATTTTGATTTTTCACAAACACTTGATAAAGGTTCACATCTAAGACACACATTGGGGTGGGGATGTGAAATGTCAAAGGAAGGGCTGAGGTGTATAAGAGAAAAAGTAGTAAGAAAAGAAGTAATGGTAAGAACTAAATTAGGGTTGGGATGCCTTGCACGGTAAGGACTTGGGATTTTATTGTGTTGCCTTTGGAGGGTTTTGAGAATGTCATCTGATTTATAGCTATAAAGGATCTGGTTGCTGTGGGAATAATAATAATAGCAGTAATAGTGGTAAGTGTTTAATCTAGAATAAATGTTGAAGGTAGAGGGAACAGAAATTTACTGGTGATTTGCTGTGTGGTGTGAGAGTCAAGGGTGACTTAAAAGTTTTTGGCTTGAGCCACTGGATGAGTACATTCCTACTTCTCTGCCTGCCTTATTGTCTGTCACGAGAGGAGGTATTTAATGGAGGTTATATTTGTAGGGCAGGAAGATTCCTTAGGTTACTGCAGTCATTCTAGAAAAATAAAAGGGTCCTGAACCTGGGCAGAAGCTATAAGTATGGAGAAGTATTCAGAGGGCACGGACTTAAGAGACATTTAAGAAGTAAAAATAGGGCTTCCCTGGTGGCGCAGTGGTTGAGAGTCTGCCTGCCGGTGCAAGGGACATGGGTTCGGGCCCTGGTCTGGGAGGATCCCGCGTGCCGCGGAGCGACTGGGCCCGTGAGCCACGGCTACTGAGCCTGCGCGTCTGGAGCCTGCGCTCCGCAACGGGGGAGGCCGCGAGGGTGAGGGGCCCGCGCACCGCGATGAGGAGTGGCCCCCGCTCGCCGCAACTACAGAGGGCCCTCGCACAGAGGCGAAGACCCAACACAGCTAAAAAAACAAACAAATAAATAAATAAATTTAAAAAAAAGAAGTAAAAATAACTACTTAGGAAAACAGTTTTGGGTATTTTAATAAAATCGAAGATAATGAAGTCGTTTTTCCCAATAACTCCACCTATTGATATGTACCCTTGGACAGGAGTTGTCTGAGGCCTGTTTTTATATAGCCCCAGAACTAAGAATATTTATTAATACATTTTTGAAGGATTTAAAAACGGGGATGCGTGGGTTGGATATGTAACAAAGACCATTTATGGCTCTCAAGTCCTAAAATATTTACTGTCTGTCCCTAACAGTATAAGTTTGCCAACCCATGGTGTAGATCAGTGGTTTTTAAAGTGTCGTTCCTAGAGCAGCAGCAGCAGCATCTGGGAACTTGTTAGAAATGCGGACTCTCAGGCCTCCACACAGGCTCGCTGAATCAGAAACCCTGGGAGGGGGCCCAACATTGTGTTTTAACAAGCTCTCCAGGTGATTCTGATGCATGTTAATTTCTGAGAATCACTGCTCTAGAGAAATTTTTGTACTTGGTGAGGAATAACAGCACTGTGCATAAGAGCTTCACACTGGAAACAGTAGAAATGTCAATCAACAGAAGAGATAAGTAAGTTGTGACAATTAATACAAGGACAGTATTCCATAGCATGGAGTGTAAAGGCAGACTGCTTGTGTTTGAATCCCAGCTCCAACGGAGTAGTAGCTGTGTGACTGTGGGCAAGTTAACTCGACCTCTCTAAGCCTGTGTAAAATTAGCATAAAAATCCTAACTACTTTATAGGGTTATTGTGAGGATTGAACAATTAAAACAGAAGAGTGGCTGGCACATTAAGTATTAGATTTGAAGGGCAGTTTTCATGTAATGTATTATGATACTTTAAGGAAAAACATGTCAAAGTTCATTTCATAAGAGTGATAGTCTGCCCATATATTTTGCCTATAACAAAATGTGATTAAGCAGCATAAGTTAAAAGTAGTGTAGATTTTGGAGGTTCAAATGTTGCACTGCCCCGTAAACCTCAGTTTTCACACGTGAAAAATACTTTAAAGTTACTCTAAAAGAATTGTTAAGAAAACTGGTGAAATGTATATGCCTGAGTTTTGTTTCTTCTACGGGCATTTCCTTTCCTAATTGCCTTTTATTCCTTTCACCATTTCCTCAGTCCTTCCTTCCAAAATTCCTCAGCTGTCTTGATAGTCTCTGAGAAACACTGCCAGAACTAAGGTGCAAAGTAGCTTCCTTGACTGTAAGGAGATGTGGCTTTTTCCATGAATCAAGGTCATGAGAATCAGTGTCTAGTGTTTTCCCAGCTATGCCCCTGCGGCCAAGTCTGGGCCTAGATCTAGGACAGGTCTGTAATCCTGGTATCTCCTGGGATTTCAGCTTTTAGCTGCTTTCGCATGTAAAATGCTTTGTATGTATTTAGCAACGCCTAACGATAAACACCACACAAAGAAACAGAACTGTTTTTTCTCTCTGTGGAGGCCACGTCCTATTTTTTCTACATCCCAGTACTTAGCACCCAGTAGGCCCCATAATATAGCGTTGAACGATTTTGAACTTCTCGGTGGAGCTTAAAAACCTCCATTTCCTAGGCTGAGTTTAAGGTGCAAGCAGCTGAAACCACTGGCTGCATTTTTACTCTCGTCTAGAGCAGCAACCTAAAGACACCTAGTTCAGAGAGAAAAAAAATCACTAAAATTCCCTTCCTCTTAATAACATAAAAGGACCAGAAAAATAAGTCCCCAAAAGACAGCGCAGAAGGCACAGCGCTGCAGCGACCCAGCTCCTCTTCGGGTGCGCTCTCGAAGGGCGAAGAGGCCGGATCCTTGGGGCAGGAGAAAGGCAGCCTCCTTGTGACGTCAAATCAGCGGACTCTCGCCCCGGCTTCACGCCGGTTCCGGTTCCCCGGCTTTCCGGGCGCGAGACTACGTGAGCGCGGCGGCGTTCTGCGCGTGCTCCGCAGAGAGACGCGAGAAGGTTGGGTCCAACTCGCGGAGGAGATGCGTGATTGGCTGAAGCCGTGCTGGGGGGTCCCCCAGCCCTTTCGGCAGGGGTAAAACAATAAGAGGGGGCGGTGGCAAAGGGGGCGGGACGTCCGTGTTCCTTGTCGTTCGCCGCAGTGCCTGGCGCCCGGGAAGAGGTGGTTGTGAGGGGAACCAGCTCGTAGCTCTCCGGTTCCGAGGTTTGAGGTTTGTCGGAGGAGGGAGAGGGCGGCGAGCGAGAAGAATCCGCTGCAGCCGGTCCTCGGCGAATTTCCCGCTGACCTCCGCGCGACGTACCCGCCGCCGCTGTTGGTTGGAGGTGTGTATGGGGGCCGGGAAGGGCGGTCGGTCTGGTGGTCGGAAGGGGACATTCCCGTCGCGCGCCGCGGCTCTAGGCAACCGTCCAGTGCATGAGCTCCGGTGTCGGAGGTGTAACTGCAGAGAGAGACATTGTTCTTGCCGGCTGCCTACGCTGCTGTGTGTGCGAGAGGGAAGCCGAGCCTTTTCCTCAGGTGAGGGATGGGAGACCGCATGGGGAGGGAGGTGACCGGCACGCGTTGTGCGGACGGAGGGCTCCGAGGGCACAGGTGGGGCCGGGGTTGGTTGGGGATGAGGTGGCGAGCTGGGAAAGGGGACGCAGTTGCTCCCAAAGGCGCGCTGATGGAGGCTTCGGACGGGACGTGGGGGAGTGGGCTTGCCCGAGAGGATGTTTCGGGTGCGGAGCCCACCAGCCTCGTCCCAGACTCTTGCGGCTCTTATTCCCGGTTCCCTGGCAGTGGGGAGGCCGCCGCTGCCCCGCCCGTGGGGGAGGGGAAAAGAGGCTGTGTTGGCGGAGGCAGAAGCGACGCAGATGCGAAAGTAGCGGCCTCCGGGCACCATTTCGGTGCACGGAAACAGAATCCGGCTCTGAAGGCAGCCTTCGCTTTGCTTACCCAGTACCTGGTGTTCTGCGATCTCTGACCCCCCCGCGGGTTTATCCCGAAGGAGCTGGGAAACCCGGGCTGTATATAATGTACGCCTTTTCCGTGCCCTTTTTATGTAGGCGATCTCTTGCTGACCCAGGAAAACAAGAGATGTTTGAGTGCTTTGGGGAGTGGGTTTCTTCCTCTTCCCCCATGTCTTCTTGGGGAGGGTGGGAAGGATAGTCAAGGGGAGGAACATAGCGTCCGTAGATTGTGTTAATATTGTTAGCGGAATCTGATCGAATTTTACCTGCCTCTTTAAAGGCAGGTTTCTTAAGATGGCCCTGTGCCGCTTTGGGGAGAGTATAGATATGCATCTACAATTTTCCGCATAGGTCAATTTTTTCCCTCCAGTGTATGCCTACTTTCTTAACAGATTTTTTTTTTTTTTTTTGGAGGGGCAGTATCTTTGCTCTCTTAAAAATCAAGCACAAGCAAAAACCCACAGAACCCACGTGCACCGAAGCTGGAATAATAGCAAAGTTGTACCCTTTCCCCCCCATATGATTGTTGTGATAATAGCTTGTGTTAAAATACTGGTTTTAACACCTGGTGCTAGTCTTCCAAACGTTAGCATTGCATGTACCTGGATCTGTGAATCATTAACTGCAGTTAGGCGACCCCGTATGCTACAGGGGAAGAAGATGGGAATTCCTTGTCCAGCTCCATATTTGGCAGTTAATATAGCCTTAGGCATGTGAACAGTTTCTAAACAGTTGACCGTATTAGTATCCAGTGGTCCTTTTGATGTCCAAAATTCCTGGTCTCAAAAAATAGACGGTATGATTAATTTCAAATTCTTAGTACTGAATTATGTGTTTCTTTGATGATATTATCTTCCCATTTTCTTAAATATTTAGGATTATTCATGTATATCCTTGTGTTATGATTTAATCACTAGAGGCTGTTTAATTCTGAAAGGTTGTCCACAAATTGTAGGGAGGATAAGGACCTCAAATGGATTGTTTACTATTTAAGAGCTGTTATGGTTCAGGTTGCTGAATATTCAGGGGTTGAAATGTTTGTCAGTGGTGAACAAGTAGCAAGAGGAAAGAACCAGAATGCTTGTGGGGTGGATGGGGATCAAAAATGGAAGAAGAAAAATAAGTCTTTAATAATTTGATAGTCGTATTGGGTGTGTTTAGTGAGCAGTTGAGTTGTTAGCAGACAGCTCTTGAGTTTGAATAGGATTGGCACTCTTGGTAGTAGGATATATTTATTATCCGTATTTCATTTATGAGAGATCAAAAATGAAAATCTCCATATCAGTTACTGAAAATCTATAAATACCAATAGTGTCTTTAGGTTAACAGTTTCCTTGTCCTGAAGAATTATTGCTGTTAGCCTGTTATGAGGATTTTCTAGGTTGCTTTAAATAAGACTTTTTCCCACATATTTTATACTGAGTGCATATGGAGGTGAGGAATGACCCCTTTTCAAGGCTGGTTTTGATAGTTATAAATTAGGTTGTTTCTGAACTTAAATTCAGTAGAATTTAATTGACAAACTTGACTTAACTCTCCACTGGGAAACATTTAAGGGCTGACAGAACAAACAAGTTCTATCTCCCAGAACTCTGGACTGGCTTCAGACACAATAGAATCAGTTTCTTGACTGATGTTTCTCAGCTTATTTTTAACTTAATTTCCAGATATTTTACCCTATGTTGATACACTATTGTAGTATGCTAGGATGACTGTTTTGGATTTCCTGTTATGTTACTGTTTTCTGCCTTTTGGCTCCTCCTTACAGTATCAAATAAGCTAACAGACTTTAAATTTTTTTGTATTCTTGCATCCCTGATGGTTCTTCATAAGCGGTGGTTCTTAAGCAGGTGTAATGAAAACATCACTAAAGGGAGGAGACCTGATTTCAAATCCTCTCTCTCATAACTATAACTGAAGGACCTTGAACTCCTTTCCTTAGGCTCTCAAAACATCATGGTTTCCTTTTCTGTAAATGAAGCTAATATCCTATCTATTTCACTGAGGTAAAGGAATGTGTAGTTACTTGTTAAACCTTAAAGCATAATATAAACACACGCTTTAATTTTTGTGGGGCGGCATTTCCATTTCCTTAATGCTTGGTCACTTTTAATAGCTTCTGAACTTGAAAACTTGCCTCCTTACCTTTGGGGCCTGAGGAGAGAAAGCTTAATTCACAGCTACCTTTTATTTCTGTGACTGGTGCTTAGATCTTGTTTGTGATGCTTTCATTCTGTGGTGTGCCACAACAAATTGGAGGTTGCTGTTCTAAATAGATACGCATTGCTCTTTTTTTTAATTAATTTATTTTTGGCTGCATTGGATCTTCGTTGCTGCGCGTGGCCTTTCTCTAGTTGTGGTGAGCGGGGGCTACTCTTCGTTGCGGTGCGCGGGCTTCTCCTTGTGGTGGCTTCTATTGCTGCAGAGCACGGGCTCAGTAGTTGTGGCGCACGGGCTTAGTTGCTCCGGGGCATGTGGGATCTTCCCGGACCAGGGCTCAAACCCATGTCCCCTGCATTGGCAGGCAGATTCTTTTTTTTTTTTTTTTTAGTTTTTGGCTGCATCCCATGGCATGTGGGATCTTAGTTCCCGGACCAGGGATCTAACCCACGCCTCCTGCATTGGAAGGCAGTCTTAACCACTGTACCTCCGGGGAAGTCCCAATAGGCGGATTCTTAACCATTGTGCCACCAGGGAAGCCCTTCATTGCTCTTTTGATTGGTAAAGTCATTTTAAACAAAGACCATCTGGAATTTCCAAAGGTTTCAGTTGTAATATGAGGTTAGCTGTCAAAAATGGATCTTAGAGTCCATGGTTCAGTGAGAACGGGCCTGGGCCTGACTAGTGTGAGACCAGCCATGAGTGAGGGGCTCTAGAGAGAAAGGGGTGGGTAAGTATCCAATAGTAGAGACAAGTTGTGTCCTAGCATAAACATAGCCTTTGGTAACATAGTTTCTGGTAAGAGAACTGCATCCTGTTACTAGGATCTTACTCTTTTTATAGAAAGCAAGATAAAGTACTACATCTAACTACAGTACTGAAAAATTTTTTTGTAGGGTTTTTTCTGTTTTTCAAAATGTCATTTTCTTTTGGTTTCTTGACTTTTTAAAGACAACATGGTGTCTCAACTTCTCAGCAGTTTTCATTTTGCACGTTTTTTTTCCAGTTATTAACATAGCCACCAAATTGTGACATGAAATTTCATGTAAGTAATTTGCAATAAGTGAAATCCTACCCACCTCCCCCCCAGCTGCTTGAGCCAAAGATACTGCAGTTCTCTTCACTCGTGGCTCCTCGAAGAGTGAATTTTTGATTGTGCGTTTTGATGCTAATATATAGTGGTGGTGGTTGCAGCCAGGTGTTTAGGGTTAACAGTTTAGTATAACTAGAGTTTATGATCCTATGTAGATATAGCTATTTTATTAGTTAATACAGAATGGAGGTGCCATTTCAGAGATTTCTTAGATTAAAAAGAATTAATGGGATACAAAATGACTTCACTTGGATAACCTTCTCTTTTGTATTGTAATCTGCTCTGATAATTTTGCAGTAGTAGATCTAAGGAATTAATTACATTTTCTTGTTCAAGTGCACACATTGCCTTCATATTATTGAAATCATAGTTGCAAATTTTATACTGCTTTTTTTTCTATGGTTTTATAGTCTTTGACAATATTTTAATGATTGCATATGAACTGATGTTTCACAGTTGGGGTTCAGTGTATTGTATTTTTGTTTGTAAGACCATTACCTTTTTGTTTTTAAGACCATTAATTTAATATTAGGTTATCAGAAAAAAATAGTACTATATCAGGTAAGCATATCAAATGTTTTTTAAATTACCTCTTGGAAACAACAAAATTTGAGAGTGCACCTAAGGATCTAGGCAGTAAGTTTTTGTTTCTCTGTGTAGCTGCTGATTTTAAATTCCAGCATGGTATCTTTATCACTGTTCCTCCCATCTCCACCTCCTCAATTTTATCTTCAATTAGTTGGTAGTATTTAAGCACACTCAGACTTTAACCATAAATTGTCACTAATGTTGTAGGCATAAAAGATTACTTTTTTGCTTTGCTTGTGGTCTAAATGGATTTTCACACTTTCGACCTTTATTCTAGAGCCATGTTTTCTAACTAATAACATGTATATGTTAGATGGTTATCAGAAAGTAAATGAAAATTTCAAAGTGTTTTTTAAAATTACAGAGTACATATATACTCTTTGTAGTATTCAGACAGTATAGTAACTAGTTTACCAGTGGTGGTCTGAATTGGTATGTAGTTTGTTTTTTTTTCCCTAGACCCTCAACGCATATTATCTTGTATATTTCTTTTTGTATCATGCCTTTTTTCCAAAGATGGGATTTGTAGCATTCTACAATTTCGTTGTTAACTTTTGTGGAGAGTATTTTTTGTCTATTTTTATAACTTTCCTATTTTTGTGCAGTTGTGCACGTATTTCTTTGTAATATGTCTTAGAAGTGGGATTACTGGTTATATGTGTTCATTTTAAATTAATTTGATTAAAACTGCAAAATTACATCTCCAAAAGGTTGTAACTATATTTCCACCAACACTGTATTTGAAAGAGCCTTTTTCCCCCACCCCTTTAACAGTACTGGATATTATCAGTCATTTTCATTTTTGTTAATATAATAGATGAAAGACTGAATAAACTGCGTTTTTTGAACTGTTGAATATTGTCAATTTCAGGGTTACCTTACAAATAAGTGCTTGGTATGTGGTAGATTCTCCATAAATGTTTGTGAAATGATTAATATAATCATTATATATAATCATTTGTATTGCTAAATTTTTTTAATTGAGTAAGTTACAATCAGTAAAAACTGGTCTTTTCATGTGTTCAGTTGTATGATTTTGGATAGACATACACAGTCATGAAACCACCACTACAATCAAGATATATTTCCTTCCCTTCTGTCTCTAGCCTCTGATCTGATTTAGCCCTATAATTTTAATTTTTGTAGACTGACATATCAGTAGAATCATATAGCATTAACTTTATCTTTAGGTAATCTTTTGGAAACTCGTTCATATTGTTGCATATATCAATAAGTTCTTTTTATTGCCAAGTATTTGATTATTTGGATATACCACAGTTTGTTCATTCACTTGGCTAATGGTCATTTTGTTGTTTCCAGGTTTTGAGTGTTTATTATTAATAAAGCTGCTGCAAACAACATACAGGTCTCTGTGTGGACATGTACTTCATTTCTTTTGGATAAATATGTAGGAGTGGGATTGCTGGGTAATATGAGACATGTATGTTTAATTTTATGAGAAACTGCCATACTGTTTTCCAAAGTGACTATACCATTTTTTTGTTCCTGCCAACTTTTCCCATCCTTGCAAGCACTCAGTATTTTTAGATTTTAATGTTAGCCATTAAAGGTATTTAGTGGTATGTCATCATGGTTTTAATTTGTAATTTTGAATGATTATTGACGTTGAGCATCTTTTCATGTTTATTTGCCATCTGTATATCTTGATGTGGACTGTATATTCAGATCTTTTGCCCATTTAAAATTGGATTTTTTGTTATTAAGTTAGGAGAGGCCTGTCTTCTGGGAATAAATCCTTTATTAGATATGTATACAAATATTTTCTTTCATACTGTGGCTTGTCTTTTCATTTTCTTGATGACTTTGAGCAGGCGTTTTACATTTGATGTAAGCCCAATTTGTCAGTTTAAAAAAATTTTTTTGTGTCTTATCTAAAATCTTTACTTAACCTAAGGTTATTACGGTTTTTTTCCTGTCCTTTTTCCTAGAAGCCTAGAGTTAGGTTTTACATGTAGTTCCATGGTCCATCTCAGGGTAATTTTTGTACATGGTACAAAGTATGAGTCAAACTTCCTTTTGTTTTAACATGTAGATATCAAGTTGTTCCAAAATCATTTTGTTGAAAAGAGAATTACTTTGGTACCTTTGAAAATAAATTGACTACATTGTGTGGGTCTACTGTAATGCTAAATTTTTTAGATTTATCTCTAAAAGTTCTTAGAATTACTTGTGCTAAAGCTGCTTTACTTGTTTTGTTTGGACCTTAGTTAATCTCAAAACTGTTAACTTCATATTGCAGTAGTATGTGTTCACGTAAATGAATGTGTACACGTATATACATTTACATATAAATAAGAACTAGAGTGTAGAAGACTGACTTTAAAATATTTTGGAATTACACGATTAATGATTTGTTTATTCATTAGCATTCCCCCATATAAGCTTTTTTTCCCTTTCAGTTTTATTGAGATAAAATTGACATAGCACTATATAAGTTTTTGTACAGCATGATGATTTGACATACATCGTGAAATGATTATCGCAATAAGTTTTGAACACCATCCTCTCAGATAGATACAAAATTAAAGAAACAGAAAAAATTTTTGTGATGAGAACTCTTTGGATTTACTTTCTTAACAACTTTACATATATAACATACAGCAGTGTTAATTATATTTTATCGTGTTGTACATTACATCTTTTGTAGGAGCTTTATTCATTAACCATTGAAATACCTTTGTATTTTGGTACGCTATCTCTTAAGAGGTCTTTTTTTTTTTTAATGGCCCCACCACATGGAATGCTGGATCTTAGTTTCCCAACCAGGGATCGAACCCGTGCCCCCTGCAGTGGAAGTGCAGAGTCCTAATCACTGGATCACCAAGGACTTCCCTTAAGAGGTCTTTAGTATCACAGATTTGTTCAACAAATTTTTTTAATCCTTTTATGTACAAAGTAATGGTAGATGCTGCAAACACTATCTCTTGAGCATCTCCTGGAAGCATAACACTGCTAGGCTTATGCTCAGCATTAACTTAAAGGAGTCTTCCAAACAGGAGAGAGGTGTGCCTGTGCACAGGCACACATATTACTAGGACTTAAATGAGCCAAAGAAGATATATGTAGTACTGAGAGAAGAAATGATTAATCCTGCCTGAGGGACCTGGCTAAGAAAGCCATGTAGGGTTGGAATAGGATCTTGAGAAGGTTTTTGTAAAGTGCATGAAGGAGCATTTTGTGGTTTTGAGGAGACAGTCATCTCCTAAAAATTCTTTTCTCTTTTAGCTCTGGCTTGAAATACTTACTTCCTCATCTTCTACATGTCAGATTTCTACCCCTGTTCCAATACAAGTGGTACATTCTTTGTGGTAGGGCTGTAACATTTATCATATTAGATACTTGTGTTTAGGAATTCTATCTCCCAAGCAGCAGATCAAGTCTGACATGTTCACCTTTGTTTTTCCATGCATAGAATCTGGCATATATATAGAAGGTAAATCTTGAATGAGTTTGTGTTGTCCCACCTATTTACCCAGCCTGTGTTGAATGAAGTAAGACAATGGCCTAGAGTAATGATGGTAAGTAGTATAATATTCTTAGAGCGTAGAATTTGTTTAGAGAGGTGAGAAGTGTAATGGAAGATAATTTGAAATGTTGGTTAGGGCCTTGTATGTCAGACTGGATTTCAATGGAAGGCCTTATACTTCAAACTGAATGCAGGTGTTTGGATTTTACTGTATACAGTGTATGCTACACATGATACAGAAGTTTGGGAGACTTTTGAGGAAGAACTGAAAGGGTCTGAATTCAATGGGAACAGACAGGATGGGACAAATTCCAAGAAATTTTCGAGTTGTCTAGATTTTGCAGTTTGAAACTTAAAGAGGGAAAGTCACTTAGGACTGAGCTTGCAAACAAGATGGTGGCACCATTAACAGAAATAAGGAAACTGCTTTCTCTTTATAGGAGAGGGTGGATATATTGGGTTACCTATGAGTTCATATGTGGGTATTTAGCAAGGGGTTAAAAATGTCAAATTTGAGTTCATGGCAGAGACTACATATAAATTTAGGTATATCTGAGAGGTGAAGCCATTTGACAATCTGAAATTGCCACATTAGAAGACAGACCTTGAGGACTTCTGCATTTCGATGAGAAGGAAAGTTGCCTCATGGTAGAAATCTAGAAACATTAAGAGGAGGTGAGCAACAGTGATAGTGTAGACAGGTAGAAGACTGAGGTCGTTGGATTTTTGGGAATTGTGACTTTTCAGAGAATTACATTTAAGGGAGAACTTAGATTATAATATTTGAGAGGGGGAGTAGAGAAGGGGAAGACTAAGATGCACAGTTAGTAATTTAGGTCAGAATATGATTTTTTTTTTAATTTTAATTTTTGGCTGTGTTGGGTCTTTGTTGCAGTGCATGGGCATCTTGTTGTGGAGCACGGGCTCTAGGCAGGTGGGCTCAGTAGTTACTGCGGCGCACGGGCTTAGTTGCTCTGTGGAATGCTCTTCCCGGCCCAGGGATCGAACCCCTGTCCCCTGCATTGGCAGGCAGATTCTTAACCACTGCTCCACCAGGGAAGTCCCCAGAATATGATTAATAAAGTGCCATGATAAAGGCCCAAAGTACTTTGAGAATTCAGGGGAAGGACGATTGTATTCTATTTGGAAATCAGGAAAGATTTTCAGGAGAACAGTATTTTAGCTGGGCCCAAATGAATGCATTTGTTGGACATATTATTTTACTACATTTCTGCTAAATTGTTTAGTCTCTGGAATACCTGCAATGACTGGCTATTCATGAAGTAGCTCTGTTCTGGTTATTCTTGCATTATATTGAAGCTAGATCTACCTTCCTGTAGTTTCCGTTCACTGTTCAATCAGTATTTAATTTATGCGTATTAGAACAGAACTGTCAGTCCATTTTAGACATTACGTCCATATTCATGTAGCCTGAGATTGTTTGTTTTGGGGGGAGCCCCATTATGTTAGTGATTTTTAACTAAAGAACAAACAAAAACCCTAAGTGTTTACCTAAAAGTTGAAGCTTTGGTCAAGGAAAGAAGAGAAAGAGGGCAATAACTTTTTTAAAGGAGATCTTGAAATTGAGGAAATTTGAGCATGTTGCAGGATATGAAGCACACTGTGACTTTCTTTGCTGTCTTGGATTTGTGTTTATAGCGTTACTTTCTCCTCTCCTCCGTTCCCCTCTCAATGGACATAAAGAGGTTCAGAAAAGATGGTGACAGTTGATAATAGAGCAGTTTCCCATGAGAGCTGGAGTAGATGTGCTGCAGAAATTAGTCTAGGCAAATGGAGAGGAGGAAACATTTTAAGAGACAGGAATGAGGGGCTTCCCTGGTGACGCAGTGGTTAAGAATCCGCCTGCCAATGCAGGGGACACGGGTTTGAGCCCTGGCCCAGGAAGATCCCACATGACGTGGAGCAACTTAAGTTCGTGCACCACAACTACTGAGCCCACATGCCACAACTACTGAAGCCTGTGCGCCTAGGGCCTGTGCTCCGCATGAAGAGAAGCCACCACAGTGAGAAGCTCGCGCACCGCAACAAAGAGTAGCCCCCTCTCACCGCAATTAGAGAAAGCCCGCGCACAGCAACGAAGACCCAACACAGCCATAAATAAATGAATGAATGAATAAGAGAGAGAGAGAGGAATAAAAGGATGTTGATTAAGATACACAGGAATTACGGGCAGACTTAGTGAATGACCTCTGAAGTAGTTGAAGCTCTGTAAGTAGTAAGGAAAGTCAGATGTAATCACGTTGGTATCTCGATGAATAAATAGGATTGATATTGCTTTTAACTGACAGGAAAAGAGTACATTTTACATTGTACATCCCAGTATGACAGCAGTCTCCACATATTCAAGTGTTTTGTGGGAAAGCAGGGCTTAATACATGGAATTTCACTTTCTGTAAAAAGGTGTTAAATGATAATTGCTCTTATCTTTGAAGGTGCTAGAGGCCAATAGTCTCTGAAGATTCTTTTTGTACATAAGTATCCTTAAATCTTGGCTGTCTTTGTTGAACTGTATAGTCTTGTAGGTTTGACCAGAGATCGCTTCTCAATTTGTGAATTAAGAAATAAGATCCAAAAAGGTCATGACTTTTTCATGGCCTTAGATATTTAAAACCTTTCTTACTTTCATGTTCAGAGGGGTGTGTGTGTGTGTGTGTGTTTATATATCTGTGTATATATATACATACACACATATATAGAGAAGGACCCAAATCCCAGAAATTGCTTACCTATGATTTGGGTTCTTTGCTGTGAATAAATTTCCCTACTCCAGGGTAGAACACTGGAAGATGGCAATTGTTTCTGTAGAATACATAAATTAACCTGTTGTTAAAAGTAGGTAAGTCAGTGAGGTTGCCTTTTTCCCCTTCTATACTTTTACTTTCTGGTTGATGGAGTTGACTTTCCATCAATCGATTATATTTTAGCCTTCTAAATTGAGTCACTAAATCAGTGAAGCAAGTAACTGATATGTAAGTTACATTTAAGTCAGTGCAGTTAACTGAAACACCATCCTCTAAGTAACATCTTCATTTGATTTTATCCTTCCCTCTGAGAGCCTCCCCGTAACTTTAAAAAAGTGTACTCTGCATAGCCTCTTACGTATAGCTATTTGTTAAGCTTTTACCAGATTAGCACTGCCTTATCTTGTTCACCATTTGAAGTTCACTTTTCAGGTTAACCTTTTTTGAATAAATAATAATTTATTGAGTAATCAAGTAAAAGTTACCTCCACTGCCCATCTCCTTTGCCTGTCTCTGATCTAAATTGATATCATGGCCTTATGGCCATCAACTTTAGTGACTGTATAGGTAGTGGGCAATGTGAAGCCTCTCCTGAACTTTGTTACAGTAACTCTAGTGTATTTTGATCTTTCTCTGACATTGATATGTGTAATTGGTACCTTTTTTTTTTCACTTTGGTTATACGTAGGTGACAAAAATGGTAGGTGAATATGTACTTTATAAATGTGATGGGAAATTGGGGTAAATGACAAAGTCTCACTGTAGAAAATCTGGAAATTGGGCAAAAAAAGAAGGAAACACAAGAATCCCCAAACCCAGAAACAATCCCTAATAGTATTTTTGTCTTTAACCATTTGAACAAAATTATTTTGTACATAATTATTTTATTCAGAGGGTAAGTTAGTATCTTCCCACAGCTTAAATCAGTTGTTACAGTATTTAAATGTGTAAACTTTCCACATTTTTGTTATTTTATAAAATTTTACTAGGTGAGTCTACTGTTCTTCAACCTTCCTCATCATTCAAAATAAAAATACTGTTTCTTCATTACTTTAAAAAATTTTTCTTTTTATTTATTTATAAATTTATTTATTTATTTTTGGCTGTGTTGGGTCTTCATTGCTGCGCGTAGGCAGGCTTTCTCTAGTTGCAAAGATCGGGGGCTACTCTTCATTGCAGTGCACGGGCTTCTCATTGCAGTGGCTTCTGTTGCAGAGCACGGGCTCTAGGCGTGCGGGCTTCAGGAGTTGCAGCTCACAGGCTCTAGAGTGCAGGCTAAGTAGTTGTGGCACACGGGCTTAGTTGCTCCGCGGCATGTGGGATCTTCCCAGGCCAGGGCTGGAACCTGTGTCCCCTGCATTGGCAGGCAGATTCTTAACCACTGTGCCACCAGGGAAGTCCCCTGCTTCATTACTTTAATTAATTAATTAATTAATTTTTATATTTATTTTTGGTTGTGTTGGGTTTTGGTTTCTGTGCGAGGGCTTTCTCCAGTTGCGGCGAGCGGGAGCCACTCTTCATCGCGGTGCGCGGGCCTCTCACTGTCGCAGCTTCTCCCGTTGCTAAGCACAGGCTCCAGACGCGCAAGCTCAGTAGTGTGGCTCACAGGCCTAGCCGCTCCGTGGCATGTGGGATCTTCCCGGATCGGGGCACGAACCCGCGTCCCCTGCAATGGCGGGTGGATTCTTAACCACTGCGCCACCAGGGAAGCCCCATTACTTTAAATGTAGCAAATGAGAGTTCTTTTTGTTTTTTAATAATTTATTTATTTTTGGCTGCGTTGGATCTTCGTTGCTGCACACGGGCTTTCTCTAGTTTGCGGCATGTGGGCTTGTCAGTGGCTTCTCTTGTTGCGGAGCACAGGCTCTAGGCGCGTGGGCTTCAGTAGTTGTCCTTCGTGGGCTCTAGAGCGCAGGCTCAGTAGTTGTGGCGCACGGGCTTAGTTGCTCTGCGGCATGTGGGATCTTCCTGGACCAGGGCTCGAACCCGTGTCCCCCTGCATTGGCAGGCAGATTCTTAACCACTGTGCCACCAAGGAAGTCCTGGGAGTCCTTTTATGCATTAGAATTTGTTCATCCTTATTGGAGGTTTTTCGGTTTGGGGGAAACTAATGGCACCTGAAATGACAGTATCTGATTCTACTTTGTGGATTAACTTTTTTTTTTTTTTTTTTTAATGAGTTGGTTTGATTGTGGGTGGTACAGAATTCAAGGTAGAACAAAGGTTGAAGAGCAGACTGGCAGGATTCTAGGATGGGTTTACTTTGACCTCACAGCTAAGGTAGAAGTGGCTAAGGATGAACTGAAGAGATGAGCCACTGTATGAACATTTAAGAAAAAAATGTGCCACAGGCTCCAAGACAACCCTTCATTCTAGCTAGAGGTGGCAACAGATGTTGTGGAAGAGAATTCAGGTGTTTAAACAGCAGTGGAAGTAAGGGTCACCATCACCTGAGGCATAAAGAACAGCTTAGTTTTTGCCAGAGTTCCTAATTCCACCTGTGGCCAGGGGACCCTTCCCCACGGCCTTCACTTTTACCTCCAGCTTCTTCTGCTCCTTTTTTTGTTACTGCCTGAAAGCCTTATCGTCCTCTTCCATCTCCTTGGCCTGCTTCTTGGGCTGCTTCAAGGGCTTCTTGCCACTGTGCCTTCCCCAGACCCTGCCACTGGAAGCAGTTAATTATTTTTGAAAGGAGCTAGGAGTTATATTAAAATGTAAACACATTTTTAAAATATCGAATGAGAGTTGCAAGGCAGCTGAAAAAGAGAAACAGGGAACCTAATAGACCATTATGTAAAAGTTGAGTTGGGAGTCACTAGAATTGTAGAGTTTTATCTGTAGGCTCCATTATGGCTGGTATCTGTTTTTTATTAAAAACAGCATCACAATTGTAATGATTATGGTGGGCTATCTTTGTGAAATATTTTGTTTAAAGGAAACCTACTTTGAGGGAATTCCCTGGCGGTCCAGTGGTTAGGACTCCACACTGTCACTGCCTAGGGTGTGGGTTCGATCTCTGGTCAGGGAACTAAGATCCTGCAAGCCACGTGGTTCAGCCAAAAAGAAAAAGAAAAAGAAACCTACGTTGAAATTTATTTGTTAACAGGAATTTAAACTGCATCCTGATTTACCCAGTAGATACACACACACGTATATATGTATTTAAACAAGTAATATTCAAATTTTCTTTTTTTCTCTTCCCTTTTCTCCAATTCCTAATGTTATAATTTTTACTATTTGAGGGGCTATAAACATATAAATCATTTATTTTAGATGATGAAAGGTTGTGTTTCTATTTTTATTTTGTACTTGATTTGCTTGACGTTATCTTTGAGATTTTGGGCTTATATTTTATCATAGCACCTAACCTATTCTGTTCCCTGTTTGCTTGTCTGTATTCCATGACAGACTATATACTCCTGAGGGCTAGAGTCGAGGGCTAGAGTCTTGTTCACTAGGTTATCCCATTTACTGTAAACAGTGCATGGCATGTAGTTAGGTAATTAATAGCAAAAAAGGTTGGAAAGACATACACCAAATGTAAAAAAAACATTATCTGAGTGTTGAGGTTATTGCTGATTTTTAATCATAATCATTATCATTTTGAAAACAGTGAACTTAATCCCTAGAAGGAGAGAGTACAAAGAAGACAAAAATCAGTACTGTCTGTGATAAATGTAATCACCAAGTCCTGATTTGTGCCCTCTGCCTAGTTTTCAAAAATAAACTGTTGGAATCCAAGAATGTAGGAGATAATGGTCCCCAAAGGAAAAAGATACTATGAGTGGGAAGACTTTATTATGGTGCCCCTAGTCTGAGACAGTGCTGGACTCTTGGGAATTAGAAAGAGAACTATGCTACTTCCCCCTGTATTGAAGGATAGGGAGATCAAGAAATAGAGACAAAGGGGAGATGGCAGATGTTGGAGATTATCAGTAGTTGTTTGGAATTTATTATTTTGCTGTTGTAGTTACTTTTTAATAAATGATATTTTCTTTACTTTCATTTGAATGGCTGAGAAGATTTACTTCATGGAATTTAACAAAGATGACTTTTAATGGTTATTATTCTTATGTTTGCTCCCTTAGCATTTGACATTGTGCAGCAAAGAAATGGTTATGGAGAAGCCCAGTCCGCTGCTGGTAGGGCGGGAGTTTGTGAGGCAATATTATACTTTGCTGAATAAAGCTCCAGAATATTTACACAGGTAAATTTTAATTGCATATTTGATATTTTTATTTGGTTTTATTTTCTTGAATATGACTACATATAAATTTTGTCTTTACTGTTTTATGTCCTGACAGTACCTTTGCAAAGCACACCCAGTATTTTAACAGTCTGATGGCTTAAAACCAGTCTTTTTCAAGTTTTTTTGACTCAAATCTACAGTAAGAAAAACACCTCACATTATATCCCATTATATAACACATTCACATCTGTACACATCACACACATATACACAATTACATACTCTTGATATTTTATATTTCATTTTTTTATAAAAACCACAGACTTGACCAGCTAATGGGTTCTAGCCTTTATTGAAATCACAGGCTTAAGTTTGTTTTTTTTGTTTGTTTTTGAGTTGTCTGTAGCAATGTTAGGAAATGAATCAGTTAAGTGATCATACTTGTGAAAATTCCTTCTGATTGATCCACAAGATAGTATTCCTTGGTAAAACAGCAACAGTAGCCTTGTTTACTATTTTGGCAAGAGTTGGACATCTGTAAGGTTCTTTTTTCCCAGAGATTGAAATAAAATGGATTTATATTATGAGTAGTATTTATAATTTTTGTTCTACCTGTTTTTTTTTTTTTTTTGCGGTACGCGGACCTCTCACTGTTGTGGCCTCTCCCATTGCGGAGCACAGGCTCCGGATGTGCAGGCCCAGCGGCCATGGCTCACGGGCCCAGCCGCTCCGTGGCATGTGGGGTCTTCCCAGACCGGGGCACGAACCCGTGTCCCCTGCATCGGCAGGCGGACTCTCAACCACTGCGCCACCAGGGAAGCCCTACCTGGTTTATTTTTAACAGGTGGAAGATAAGTGAGACCTTTGTAAGTATTAGGCTCTGCAAACATTTGTTGTAGAATACTAGCCAAGTGAGTTAAGGATAAATATACCATTGTCACTTCATGTGGGAAAGACTGTTAAAAGGACTTATTCTTTTATCTATAGGTTCTCTTTATAATCATTCTGGGCATTCTAAAGTTTTACTTTGCATTATGCCCCTCCATTGTTAAACCTGTGTGTAATATTCCCTATGTTATCCCAGGGGTGTTTTTATATAACTACCACCTCCTCCCGTCCGCACCCCCCCCCCAATCAAAAGGAATACCTGTACATTTTCTATTATAAAAATGAACATTCGTATTGACAGGGTATGTGAATTTGAGGGAGAATGGAATTAATAAGGCCTTTTATTATCTGAAATTTAGTCTTCACAATGTAGGCATTAGCATTTTTAGCTTTTTTTTTTTAACAAGGAAAAACAAGACTCTACCATCATTTCAAATAACAGCACAAACTTCTGTTTTATACTTAGCTTATGTAACAGATTTCCCTGTTAATGAACATTTAGTTTGTTTTTAATTTTTCACTTATTAACACTAATGAATATCCTTACACATGCATTTTTGTGCACCTTTCTAATTATTTTCTTAGACTAAGTTCCTAGAAGTAGAATTGTTAAGTCAAAGGTATGACTATCTCTAAGGCTTTTCTTATACACACTTACAGCCAAATTGTCCTCCAGAAAAATGATAGCTGTTTACATGTTTGCGAGTAGTACATGAGAGAAAATAATACAAACTTAAAAATATGGGTAATGGTTAAAAGCATGGACTCTGTAGCCAGCTGCCCCAACTTGATAGGTGTGTGACCTTTGAGGAATTAATTGTTCATTTAGATAATAGCACTTACTCCTGAGGTTGTTAGGAGAGTAAAATGAATCAATATGTATGTAGTGCACTGAGAACATTGCTTGACATGGAGGAAGTCTTACATGTTTTATTACAATAGGAGCTGAGTTCTCTTTACGAAAAAATTAGCTTTGCATGTTGATAACCTTAATTTAGGAATATATTAATTCTAATTGCTTCAGGTAATACCAGAGAAACACTAATTTGTCATGTACTTAAGAGCAGTATAAAAATATAATTGAGGAATTAGATGCCGAAATAATGTAGATTTTTTTTTAACTTAGTCTCCAAATTATTTCAGTTAATTTAAACCTAAACTTTTAACCTAAGCCTTTGGAATTAGTAGTCATTTGGAACTCTCAGTAGAATGAATGTTAAACAGTATCTGATTCCCAAATTTAGATAACTGAGTTTTTGTATCTGATGGGGGGAAAATGGGTAAATTAACTACAGCATCAGTGTTTAGAATATATTTTGAATATTTCATTTTTCCACTTAATAAAATATATAGATATGGTAAGAATTAGATGAGAATAGCTAATGACTGAGTGTATATTTAGTGTGCCAGGCACACTAAGAATTCTGTGTCATTACTCATTTAATCCTTACAACAACTCTGTGGAGAGAAGTTACTCTTGTTCTGTTTTATAACCAAGGAAACTGAACTTTGAGGACTGTAAATCTCAAGATTACATAGCTAATGAGTGACAGAGCCAGACCTGGAAACTAAGTCTGTTTGACACCAGGACTCTACTGCCTCTTACACTTCTCTTCACAACTGAATGTCAATCATTATCAATGGTTTTACAGGTTTTATGGCAGGAATTCTTCTTATGTTCATGGTGGAGTAGATGCTAGTGGAAAGCCCCAGGAGGCAGTTTATGGCCAAAATGTAAGTATCAATTTCATATGCATTTTAGATTACTTTAGTTTTTTTTTTGAGGTAAGATAGAAATTTGGAAAATAGCTTCTTGTGCCCATGGATTTCATTTTGAATGTAATCAGCTATACTAGAATTATGTTACAGTAATCATCGAATGTGCTTTGAGTCCTTATGAACATCAATTTTGTACAAAGCACAGGTATTACACTGGCAGGGATACAAAAGAGAAAATGGAGCATTTTAATATCCTTGGTGTATTTTATACATGAAATAGTTGAGACAATGTATAACATTTATAGAAATGTGGGCTAAACCTTATGTTACAGGAGTGCATAGGAGTATATACCCTTATGACTTTGTAGAGGATGTGGGACTTCCAGTAGACTCTGAATGATAGGTTTTGGCCTTACCAAACAAGAGGAAATTGAAAGTAGGAGAAATGGCATCAGCAGACAAGCAGTAAAGTTAGGTGCGAGGTCAAGGAATAGTCAACACAGTTTACATGAATGACTAATACTTAATACGGAACAGTGGGAGAAAGCTGCACAAAGCCTATAATATGAGACAGTCATTGTGATTTCTTGTATAGAGAGGTGACATGTTGAAACTAGTGGTTCTAGAAACATTAGTCTGTCAGTAATGCATAGCATGGTGGAATGGATTCAAATGAGGCAGTTAAGATGCTAGAGTTGCGAGGAAATCAAAGTCCGTAGTATTGAATAGGTAATGCAATATCATGAATTTGTATTTCCACCCCACCTTCTTCTCCTAATAAAGGATATACACCACAAAGTATTATCTCTGAACTTCAGCGAATGTCATACTAAAATTCGTCATGTGGATGCTCATGCAACCTTGAGTGATGGAGTAGTGGTCCAGGTCATGGGTTTGTTGTCTAATAGTGGACAGCCAGAGAGGAAGTTTATGCAAACCTTTGTTCTGGCTCCTGAAGTAAGTTTTAATTTCAATTAATTTTCACTTACGTGATTTCATTTTACTGTTACTAGTTGCTTGAAGTGGCCAGAGTTTCTTCTTGCAGGTATAAGTATGCATGTAGCGTATTTTGAGAAATATGTATGGGACCTGTTGATTAATTTATTTGAGCTTTGTGTGTGTGCTTTGACTATTTAGAAGTAAAAATGAGATCCTGATACTAATGTGTAAATAGATGATTAAGATTATAGAAATAATATTAAAAGTATGTTATTATTTAATAGGTTATATATTAGACAAAATGGAAAAATTCTGTTTGTTAATTGGTCCTGGTTCTTTTATATTGAGTAGCCATTTCTTGAGTTTCAGTATTCCTTGAGTGATCTTCTGTAATTTACTTTATATTAACATCATAGCATGTTCAACTTAGGAAAATTATCTTCAGTCTACATCATTTCTGTATTATTAAAATAGAAATTGTGTTTATTTGTTCTTTTTATGTAATACCACATTTATGGGTATTTATGGAATATTTGGATGTTGTTTTCCTATAGGGATCTGTTCCAAATAAGTTTTATGTTCACAATGATATGTTTCGTTATGAAGATGAAGTATTTGGTGATTCTGAACCAGAACTTGATGAAGGTGAGGTTACTTTGAAGATACAAGGGTTTTGTCAGTATCAGTACTCTTTAAGGACATGGAAAGTGTGAAACTAAAGAAATTTGCCTCTGTCGTAACTGAGTCAAACTCCCTTTTCTCCTTTTTGTTCTTGTTCTTGTTATAAAAGAAATAGTTCATTATATGAAATTATATAAAAGTCATACATAGGAAGTGAAAAATTTTCCCTCAATCTCATCCTCTGTAGATAACCAAGAGTTTGGTGCCTATTATAGAATTTTGTTGTATTCCGTACTGACCAGTACTTTTATAAAAGTGTGAAGTACACTGGCTCAATGCTTGCTTTTTTTCACTTAATATATCTTTGTTGGCTGGTTTTTTTTTTTTTTTGCTATACCATAATTATTTAATTGATCTTCTGTTGATATGCATCAGCTTGTTTCCTTTTCTTTACCATTATTCCTCCATTGAATCGATGTGACAAAGGAAACTGAATTATGACTTCCATAACATTTTTTTCCTCCCCTTCCCTGTTACTGATAGACCTTTTTAAAATATAAATTCCAAAATTCATCTTGCTTGCTCTTCAGTTTAAGAGAACAAGGAATATTGCAATTAAGTGCCTTTGTAAGAAATATCATATGACTTTTTTAAACATTAAAAATATGTATATCAAATTGTGTATTAAAGCCTCTTAAAGCAAGATGTGGTATATTATGTATTTTCAGAATCAGAAGATGAAGTAGAAGAGGAACAAGAAGAAAGGCAACCATCTCCAGAACCTGTGCAAGAAAATGCTAACAGTGGTTACTATGAAGCTCACCCTGTGACGTAAGAATAGTGTCTGCAAGGCCCAATTTGGTCTAAACTATAATGTAGTTGCAAGCTGGTTTTTGTTCCTAGAATTATTGTTGAAAGTAAATTTTGCTAAAGCTATGAAACCAGCATTTGAGAATTTACTGTGTATATGCAAAGTAAATTCTATATGGAAAGCATTGTTTTATTTGATTCAAAAATTGAACTTGGGGCTTCCCTGGTGGCGCAGTGGTTGAGAATCCGCCTGCTGATGCAGGGGACATGGGTTCGTGCCCCGGTCCGGAAAGATTCCACATGCTGCGGAGTGGCTGGGCCCGA
This sequence comes from Mesoplodon mirus, assembly GCF_964341445.2. NCBI lineage: Eukaryota > Metazoa > Chordata > Mammalia > Artiodactyla > Ziphiidae > Mesoplodon > Mesoplodon mirus. The sequence goes on from NC_138977.1 coordinate 46,936,976, forward strand.
TGAGCCATGGCCGCTGTGCCTGCGCGTCTGGAGCCTGTGCTCCGCAACGGGAAAGGCCACAACAGTGAGAGGCCGGGGTACTGCAAAAGAAAAAAAAAATTGAACTTGATTTGGCCCAAAACTGATCATTTGCTGATAATGCATTGTGTTTGGGACAACACAGAGTAAGCATTATTTTTTGAATATGCGGTTTGTTTATAGTTAGTATTAAAGTAAACATTTTTAGTAATCTAGTTTTTAAATTACATTAAAGAAATGCTGCTTGAGAGTATTATTCCCTCTGCCTTCTAGTTCTTAATGGACTTTTGCTTCAAAACAGCTTATTACTAGTTATGCCCATTAAATTAGAGAAATGCTGAATTTTCTTTTATTTGAATTGATCGTTTCACTCATACTGAAAAGTGAACAAAATATTTTATTGTAGTAATGGAATAGAGGAGCCATTGGAAGAATCGTCTCATGAACCTGAACCTGAGCCAGAATCTGAAACAAAGACTGAAGAGCAGAAACCGCAAGTGGAGGAGAAGAACTTGGAGGAGTTAGAGGAGAAGTCTGCTTCTCCTCCTCCCGCTGAGCCTGTGTCTCTGCCACAGGAGCCACCAAAGGTTAGAGCAGAGGAGCTCTTCACACCTGTGACGTCACACTTTCTTATTTGGTGCCATTAAGGGAGCATGACCTTTGTTCTGTTATTTAAATTGTTTAATAGTAAGCTATGCTGTTTTTATGTATATGAAAGAAGCTGTGGGGATATTTTTGGTAATTCTGAGGAAATTTTATTGTATTTTCACCCCCTAAAAAACACCCCTCAGGGTAAAATTTAAGATTAATCCTTGTCTGTGTGCAGTGTTTAGTATCTTCTAGTCCATGTACTAAAACTGAGAGTTGCTCTTCCATTCTGTATTAAGTCCTCTACGCACGGATGCAACAGGAGTCATGCAATTTCCCAACTTAAAACAAGTTGGCCTATTGCTAAGAGAAGTGATACAAGTTATTTCTGGTTTAAATGGGAACAATTTCCTTACTACACCAATTAAACTATCTTGGAAACGTGAGTGACACCCATAGTGTATCATTTAAACCTACCTAAAACACCTTTTATCTTTCTGTAAAGTAGAAGGTTAAAGTATATTTGCGTAGTGAGAGAAGGAGATTCCTTGTTCAATTTGTGAATGTCTGTTAAACTTTCCAGCTAGTACTTTCTTCTTTCCTATCCTTCCCCTCTCCCCTTGACACCATCACAACACCTTATCTTCCCCCAAAAGGGGAAAGAAATTGGTTCTATTAGGTTCTTATTTTTCTAGCATGTGTAGTTGTTAGTGGTTTTGTTTGCCACTTGCTCATCTCCTTAGAGCATATAGGAACTTGCTTGTGGATTTATTTAGTAGTTCAGACAAAACAGTCAAATAATCTTGCATAATGAGATTTTGAAAGCTGGCACATAGACTGGCATGTGTGTGTGTGCCTTTCTTTTAGGAGTCCTCCAATATAGAACAATAGTTTAGAAATGAAAAGAAAATATATATTTGGAAGTTTCCCTATAGGAATGTTGGTGGTTTTCCATGATTAGTAGTCTAGGTTTGTTGCATTTCCTGCAGGCTTTCTCCTGGGCTTCAGTGACCAGTAAAAACCTGCCTCCTAGTGGTACTGTTTCTTCCTCTGGAATTCCACCCCATGTTAAAGCACCAGTCTCACAGGTAACCAATCTGTGAACACATTGGATTGTATCCTTGTTACATTGCCAATTGCTTATCTTTTTCATACTTTTTAAAATGAGTCAATCAGAAATTATGGATTAAATATACAAAAAAATTGTATTAAATGTCAGTGCACCCACTTTAAATGCCAAATCTCCATTCATCATCTACATAGGTGGTATTTGGGGTTTGGGTGTGTCAAATACAGATTAAGTTAGTTTTACCAATATATATTATCATTTAAAAGCCTTCTTAAAATAACCAAAAAAATATCCTTTTTAAAAATTTAGAATTTTATTTAGCAGAAATATTTTAGGGAAGAAATTTGGAAAGGCACAAAGTAGTATGGCATTATAAAGAATCATTGTTCTTTAAAAATAGAAAAAACTAAAAAAATACACTGCCTAAGCTTTCAGTCTGTAAGTGGTTCATACCGTTTAATTGAAGCCTGTACCAACTTATGACTGTAGTGTTCACCTTAACTGATCGTTCTAGCATTCTGCTTTTTGTCTGTTTGTCATCTTACCCATTTCAGAGCTTTCAAAAACATTGAAAATAAGACACTGGCTACCTAATAAGTTTATTAGGTATAGTGTAGAATTAACTAAATTCTAAAGTTAATAGGCACAGTTAAAGGGTGTCCAGTACTTTCCCCTACATTTTGAATCAAACTTCGTTCCACTAGAAAATTTACATTTAGAATGGTTAGTGCACATAAAATTGTGTTTATATACCTCTTTATATGCTCTAAACAGTGAAACTGAGATTTCAAAAGTAGGTAGTAATTATTAGACAGCCTTTCTGGTGGTGTATGCATAATCAGCTAACGTAATAGAATACATGATCTCGTGATACCTTTTTTTTTTCAGTAGATATTCAGGAAATATTGAGTAATTACCTCAGATCACGAAGTAGAATTCTGTCTTAATGCAGAAAATTAATTTGCCAGGTGTTGACTGCTTTTCTACCCATCTGAAGACTCAATAAGTGACTTACGGATTTTTTTTTTGAAATGCTTGATTTCTTATCAGATTTGCATTAGGAATCCTTTGGATTGCTACTTGATTTCAGAGAGTTGGCTACATTTATTTTAAACTCACTGCTAGTTAAAAGTTAGAGTAGCTTATACCTCTTACACCTTTAGTGTGGCACCAGGCATTGTGCAAAGTACTAGCACTTAATATTTATTCTTATCTAATCCTCACAACCACCCTGTGAGTATGGTTACTGTTATTATTCCTGTTTTACAGATAAGTAAATTAAGGGCTAGAGTACTTCACCCAAGGTCAGATAGCCATGTAAATAAAATAGTAGGGCTTCGAATTTATGCAGTTGGACACTCATGGAAGCCTATAGGTTTCTTTAGCCCTTGAAGGGGACTGTATCTCTATTTATATCAAAGAGTGCTATGTCTAAGCCATGTCTAAATTACATTATATTAGATTCTAACCTCTTGTCCAGGGGGGAAAATTTTTTTTAAGTTTTTAAAAAAAATTGTAAGTGTGTTTCCCAACCTACCCCCTTATTAAAACAAAATTTTAAACATTTATAATTTAAACTTTGAAAGAACTTTCTGATCTCCTAAAGCTATGTTAGAATGGATTCATGATTTTTTCCACTTGATTTAATAAACCCTTCGATTTTATTTTGTCACTTCGGTGTAGTATCCATTTCCTTAACACTTTTAGCATAGATTATTAATAAAAGGAGAATTAAATCTAATTCCAGGGTATTGGTAGGCATTAATTTAGAAGTAGGTAAGTTAATTTCTTGGTAAATTTCTTGGAAGTCGATTAGTTCATTTAAATAGCTTATGTGCGGTTGAAATACATATTAGTTGTGGTTTTACCTGCTGTTCAGTTGATTTGATGGTTTCATGTTTATTTCATATTCTATTTGATTTTCATTTGTGGAATTTGTCATGTGAGCACGCTTTTTGGTTGCATGGAATTAATTGTAAGGCCCTAAAGTAGTATGTGGTATCTTATTTATTTTACCTCCTTGGAGCAAATAGTTTTCATGAAATTGAGCGTGAAGAATTGTAAGTGTACAGCTGGCTTAGTTGACATACAGTAATCAGTTACTGAAAGAAATTTTGATAATTTTTTTTTTGGTCTCATTTTTCCTATATTGGCATCATCTAATATCTAAAAGTCAGGTTGCTAAATTAATGTATGGATTATTTGTAAGATGTTGGCACTTACTTAAATTTGTGTTTTTTAATTTTAAATCCTTAAAGGATAATGAAGAACTTTTTTGTTTTGTTACTTGCAGTTATTTTTGTTTTAGTAATCTGTTTTGAAAAGAATCTGAATCAGTCAGCCAGAATTCTTTTTCTTGGTTTGAATGAGTCAAGGTTTTTCTGAGACACTTAAATTAAAAGGTGTACATTTGCTATTTTTATTAATTTATTAAACTACTAGCTTCATCAGACTTTGTTAGAGAATATGCTTTAATTCTGTTTTACTTTCATACTGAAGTAAGTTGTGCTTTTAGGCCCTGCCCCGCTTAGCTAAAATTTCTAAATAATTACCTTTTTCAGGCATCACATTTTCGGTCAAATTATTATGTAGTCTTAAATTCTAAATACAGATAGAAGTGGTTCAGGGCTGTAACTTAGGTCCCCTGGTCAGGCATAGAATATTCTCCTACATGTTTTGTGTTAGAGAACTAAAAATGTAATTTAATTTTAAATGAACCAATAGTTACTGAACATCTATGTCTAATGGCACTGTGCTTGGTTCTTTATCTGGTGTAGAAATAAATTAAGATACGGTCATTGTAGGAATAAATACATCCTAAAAACCTGGGAAAATTAAACATTAAAAAAATTTTTTTAACTAGCAAAATTCTAGAACATGGAAAGCAATTTCATTTTGAGGGAAATGGGAAATCTATATGGAAGAAAAACAATTGGGGGATACAGGCAAATCTGTTAAAAACTGCTAGAGTAGGAGATAATATACCTTTTGGTTATAGTGGGTGAAATTATTTATAATAAATGGTTTGTTTTTGAAAGAAACATCTCTTTGTATCAAAATGTATCCTCGCAAATTACAATATCCCAGTTATATAAATTATGAAAGAGTTTGAGCCACTGCCTGGGCTGAGGTACTCAGAGACGATCAGCCATAAAGATAGGACTGAAATTACTAGCTTTCTGATTTGAGGATACATTCTTCATATTCCTGCTGAGGGTTTTCAGCATCCTTTGCAGGTGCATGTTTTTTGTCTCTTCCTTGGACCATAAATAATTTAGGCAATAGACACAGCCTGAAGAGGTTGGGAATACTGAAAATGCCAGTGTATTAAGGAAAAGGAATAGATGCAGATGTCATTTTGTTTTTAGCATAGTTACTTTAAATATATGTGTTTAATTTAGCAGTTAGCAGAAACTTTTGGAGGGTACCTTAAAATGAACTATTACTTCCCCTGCCACCCCCAAGAATTAATTAAGAAACATTGTTGGGGTCAGTCCTTAAATAAATGTACACCTCCCCCATTAGGAGGAACAATAGGGAGCTAAAGGACTTCTTTGACTATTTGAGATGCTATCAACACGTTCCTATCTTGTTTTTTATGTGCATTTTAACTTCAAGATAGTAATTTTAGATGCTAGAGTACACTAAATTGTATATTTTGAACTATCAAAATATGGATTTTTAAAAAAAAATTATGGGATGGGGTTTAGAAGATATTGCTGAGCACTATTAAATTTGACGGGCAGCATACTAGATAATTAGAAAGGATGTGTCATATATTCTTGTCTTCCTAAGATAAAGATAGCTTTTTATTTTGTATATGTATTTACATGGAGTGGCTCATCTTGCATTTTTGAATTCTGTAGCGATACCTTTTATGCTATCTCAATGTGGATGTAACTTTATTGAAAAAATATGGTTGTAAATAAAAAGCAGCTTATTGTGAGTTATAGCCTCGAGTGAGAAAATAAAATTTACCCTACAGTCCTAGATTGGTACAGAATATCTTTATAAAAATTTATGTTTCACATATATCGGACACTATGTTAAAAATATTCTGAACTTAAAATGACCATTATGCCTTGGTTGTTTCTTTAGTTGTTTTTCTCCTGTGGAATGTGTTTCTTTATAATGTGTTTTTTCCCTTGTATTTTAGCCGAGAGTGGAAGCTAAACCAGAAGTTCAGTCTCAGCCACCTCGCGTGCGTGAACAGCGACCTAGAGAACGACCTGGTTTTCCTCCTAGAGGACCAAGACCAGGTGAGTCAGTCCCTTCTGTGGCCTTCAGCACTTAAGCACTTGAAAAGTTGAAGACCGAACTTAAAAAAAAAAAAAAAAATTATAATGTGTTTTATATGCAAATCATTTTAGTACCAAACTGCTTAAAGGCTTAAGTAACCTGCTAAATATAGCCTGGGCAAAACAACTTTTAGGGGAAGATTAGTTGACATGCCATAGAGACATGTATTTTGAAGGTGTAAAAGAATTTTGAGACACATTTTATTTGGTTATTGTCACTGGTTCTAAGAATTCAAAACCGAGCTGCCAATAACCTACTCTCTTACTTAGCACTCTTATCTCTTCACAGATAAACAATAAGCACACCCTGATTCTTCTTATTTTGGTTGTCTTAGGTATTAAGTAACTTGTCATGATTTTTGACTTGTTTCCATTTTTAGCTAATATATGTAGAACTTCTGTTTGAATTCTATTAGTATGTTTAGATTGCTTTTGGGAGGAGGTGGGAGATGTATACATCAAATTTAGAAAATGTAATTTTTTCCCACAAAAGTAAAATAAGTAATGTGCTATTATTAAGAAGTCATGGGAGCTGGGGTTTATCCTAGCTTTGTCAGTGATTGAGTTTATGATCTTGGGTGAGACCCTTAAATCCTGAGCTTCTCTTACACCATTCAGTTACTACACATATTTTTCCTGTGTGATGCCTTTCTTTATATGCCTCATTGTGTTCCTTGTGTCATTGGGAGGATCAAATAAGATTTTATATATATACATATAAGAGCACTCTTATGTGTATAAAAGGCTATATAAATGAGATGTTATTGCTATTAAATTTATGGATTTGGCTGTAATTTCATACAACCAAAGATGTATTTGTGAATTTCAAAATACTAAACAATTATTTAGTACAAGTATACCTCACCATTTGAAATCTATTTGGTTTCTGGGTGATGGCAGGAGTTTGGTTAAGGAGGAATACTTGTACTGCTAGTATTTGGCTTTCATATAATCAGACCAGTAGACCTAGAAGAAGGGACTTCAGCAATCTAGTCAGTGTCATCTTTTTTTCTAACTAACCTACTAATAATAGGCGTTTCCACCTGTGTTCAAGGAGCTCACTATCTTATTAAATAAACAGGAATATCAAGGGTTTTTTTTTTACATTCATTGCTTTGAGCTAGTTTTTGTATGACATTGTAAACTTTAATATCTGGTCTATTCCTTTTCTCAGGCAGAGGAGATATTGAACAGAATGAAGCTGATAACCGTAGAATAATTCGGTATCCAGATAGTCATCAACTCTTTGTTGGTAACTTGCCACATGATATTGATGAAAATGAACTGAAAGAGTTCTTCATGAGTAAGTAGTTTATTTTGCTTTATTGTAAAATTAAACAGGAGGAGAAGAGAACTCTTTTCATAATGTATTGAGGATTTAAAAAAAAAAACATTTACCTCTGTACTATGTATATCTCTAGGTACTAATCACCTTGATCAGAAGGGAGTAGAAGGTTATACCAGATGTTTCTCAGTGACTGTACTGAGTGTTGACTGGCCTGGTTCTGTAGAGGTTAGAAGAAAGAGCTGGATGAATCAGTCTTAGATGTGGAAATGGGATTCATTTGGCAAATTGAAGTCAGAAATAGAAAATAACATTGTCTCTCTGAAACTGTGTTAGGTAACTTACCTTTAAAAAGGCGTAATAAAGATGCAGAAGGGTAACAAAACAAGCTAGTTTTTGTTGGCATCTTAAGTGAATGACCTGTAAGAGTGAATGTACCTTAATTGTCACTGGGTATGGCAGCTTGTAACTTTTGTTTTGAAATGGATCAAGGAGATTAAGGCATTTCATCCTGAACAATTAAAGTCACAAAATATTCTGTTAAAATATTTAACCCTTGGTGTACTGTATATTTTCACAGGTTTTGGAAACGTTGTGGAACTTCGCATCAATACCAAGGGTGTTGGGGGAAAGCTTCCAAATTTTGGTTTTGTGGTTTTTGATGACTCTGAACCAGTTCAGAGAATCTTAATTGCAAAAGTAAGTGACTTAAAGGGCATAATTCAATACTTTATTATTCCTGTTGTATTTAGTATTACTTAGAAAGTCTTTTTTAAATGGTAAAGTTAAAAATAGTTTACTATGAAATGGTATTTATGCAAGGAATAAAGAGTTGTTAGTAGTTTTAAAGTCTGAAGTATGGATTGTTTTAAATTTATTTCATTATTTGCTCTGGTAATGAAGGTTGGAATAGATTGCATATTGAGAATTGCATGAGAAGTTTTTTTGTCTCCCTGGATTTTCTTACTTATGTATGATACTACATTACTATTATTGTCTAACCTGCCCATGTAAAATTTTTTCTTCCCTTGTAAAGCCAATTATGTTTCGAGGGGAAGTACGTTTAAATGTGGAAGAGAAAAAGACAAGAGCTGCCAGAGAGCGAGAAACTCGAGGTGGTGGTGATGATCGCAGGGATATTAGGCGCAATGATCGAGGTCCTGGTGGTCCCCGTGGAATAGTGGGCGGTGGAATGCTGCGGGACCGGGATGGAAGAGGACCCCCTCCAAGAGGTGGCATGGCACAGAAACTTGGCTCTGGGAGAGGAACCGGGCAGATGGAAGGCCGCTTCACAGGACAGCGTCGCTGAGGCTCCACTGTTGGCAAAGTCTTGGCAGTGGTACATTATTCATCGTGTTTGCATTCTTGTTAATTTTTTTTGGCTTTGGAATGTGACACAGCCTTTTTGATCATTTCTTTGATGTGAAAAGCATCTTTTGGTTATCAGTTAAATTGAGGTGGACATTATTTCCCCAGTTTTACAACAGGATTCGCATTGTTAATTTATAAATCTAGACTTGGAGAATTAAGGACTGAGAAATGACCATATCTTAAACTGTCTGCAACAAAATGAACTTAAAAGGACATGCCCAACTGAATTCAGGTCCTTTGAGTCAAAAAAAATCCTCTGCTGCACATTTTGTTTAAGTGTTATCGTTTCTGCCTATTAATGTTGGAAACACAAATAGTGCGATTTGTGCAATTGGAGAATCTTGCCTTTTTCCTTGGCTCCCCCCAAAAATACAAACCAACAGAAACTCGTTATGCACTCATCAAAATGCACTAATGGGTACTCTGAACTCATTAACATTGACATCTGCAAAGGAGGCAACAGGGGAAAAAAATCTGTCATCTTTTTTTCCAGTAGCGCATAGTTGTGAAATGATGAGGGCATTTTTACCTGCTTGCTGTGACCAGCGTGTGTATACATAAACCTTAACAAGACTACAAGTATATTCCAGAAGGAAATCATTTAGTTATGAACTAAATAACAAAAATCAGAACTTCAAATGCTATGGTCTTGAATATTAGACCAGATTTAGTAGCTCCATATCTAAGATTTTTCTACCTGCCCCTCTTCAGTACAGGGATGGCTGGCTGCTCAACACACTCCTCCTCCCCCCGTTTCCTTTCTTTAAGCTGTGTACAGTGAAAATTGTCTTTACTGTATTTTGTTCTCTGGTAATGTAATGAGCATGATGGTGCCTTCTATTAATACATCATTCCAGTCTTGCTGGTAATTTTGTACAGTATAGTGTATGAATTGCTGTGCTGCAAAGCCAAACAGCTACAAAATGTTGAAAAATCATTGAAGTGTATAAAAATTGCAGTATCTTTAAAATCAGTAAAATTGACTAGCATATTATTTACCTTGTTCTTCAGTTAACAACTTTGTGTTCTCTGTGGGAGGGAGTCTTGTGTGTTTGGGAGGGAGGGGGAAGGAGGAAGTCAGTTATTGGAGTAAGTCTCTTGTTGACTTTTCTGTTAGCCTGAATGTGAACGTTGAAGCGTATCACTTAAGAGGTGCTGGAAAAGTCAATCAACTTGATGTACATTTTTAGTGACATTTTAAAAGCAGTCAGATTCCATAAACGGCAAGTAAACCTGGAGTGAGGATACTGCAATTTTCAGAGAAAAGAACAGCAGCTCTTAAGTGTTTGCATTTTCTATTTGGGGGGCAGGGAACTGTCATTCATTTTGCACAATTCTTGATCTGATGTCAGCACCCGAGTGGCTCTGAATTTAAGTCTGGGACGACATCTTTTATTTTTACATGAATTTCTAAACAATTCTGTGAGCAAAGTTTGTAGCTGCTGGATTATTGTCTGTCTTTATAGCAAGTTCCAGTAAACCGCAAGTATGACAAAAGGATATCCAATTTTATGCTTGGAGCATTTAGTACCTACTAGTTTCTGGATGTTACAGGCTAGGAGTGGGGTAAATAAGTGTGACCACTTAAAGCTGCTTGTTAGCATGGAAGACTTCTCCATTCTATCTTAGTAAAAACAAACAAAAAATGCACTTGACATAATAGCAAACTGGTTCTGAATTATGGAACTGTTTGCTATTTAGTAAACTAGCAAATGATGCACATATTTTGTTTTTCATGTACTGGGCGGTATAAGTAAAATTAAATCTGTCCCTTTTTTTCCCCCTTGAATGAGGTCTTCCATGTTCGAGGAAAAGTCTTGCACTATTGCGTATATTTTGGGGACACAGATTTCTCAGTTTCCATTTTGGGGGTTAAGGATTTTTTTCCTGTTTGAAATACTTTTACACTTTCTGATGTATAGTACTTGAAGTTCTTACCAGAAAATTACTTTTGAGTTTTGAAGCCTGTGTTCAAACTGCTTTTAAATGAGTGGTTTCTTGTCAGTGTTTTGTTTTTTATAGCATATTTTCCCTCTTTCATTTCTTTCTCCTTCCCATTTTATATATATATATATATAATTTCCAATCCAAGATATTGCCCTGCCACCCATGAAAACTTCTGGCACCAAAAGTAATGACAAATGTTAAGTGTAATAGAAAATTAAAGCAAAGAGCCATTCAGCTTCAGTCTTTACATACCATGAGTAAAACATTAAAACATCACATGGAGAAGTTTACATGGTGATTGTTCACCTGCAGTACTGTGGACTTTTAACATTTTGTCCCCTTTCAGTGAACCAGAGTAAAAGTATTCATCTATCATTACTGTTATTTGCTGTTTTTTGTTTTGTTTGTTTTTTTTTTCTTTTTGGATGGTAATATTCTATTGTATCCTTATGACACTATTGCAACCAAATTGGCTTTACCATCTTGGCTTTAGTAGGTATAGAAGACAATGGATTACCATCTTTATTGCTGTAATGTGTTAAGCATTATATGCTAGTAGTATCTAGTTTAATTGTTTCAGGTGGAAAGTATTCTTGAGTTTCCATTTTGAATGTGTTTGGACTAAACAAACAATAAACTACTGATGTCTGCAGCATTTATCTATGTCCCTAATTTAATCTGTAGGTTTGTGTTCCAGAATATTTCCTCCCAATTGCATTTCACACAACCTAAGTAAAAATAAGGAATTATTCTAAAGCCAACTATTTTTTGTGAAATTTGATATATAAAATAAATCATTTAAGTAAGACTTGAACATTGTTAGAGACCTATCTCAGCTCAGTTAGATAGCTGGTATACAAGATAAAGAATGTTAGAACAGAATAATAAGTGGTAAGGAAGGTAAGAATGATGTAAAACAGACTAAACATTTATTTTTTATAAAAATCTTGAGTTTTCCAAAGCACTGCTACATCATCTCAGAAGGAGAAGAGAAAGGGGATGGGAAGACTGAGGTTATCTGAAGTTAAGGACATGACCCAGTTCAGCAATTAGAACAGATTTGTCAAGCTCTAAAGGAATATTAAAAAGGAAAGAATAGTCATAGTTATGAATATATACTTTAAATGAGTAGTGAAGTCATAAGGCATATGTAATTTCAGAACTTTGTTAAAAGGGATGATAAAAGTGAATTTTTCCTGATAATATTCATAACACTGTTTATGAAGATTCCTTAAATCAGTCTTCACAGGTTTGTACTGAAGAAAAGCCAGAACAACCATTATTTAAATACTCCTGGGCAGTAAGACTTAAGATTTTTATAAATGTATATTAAATTCCTTTCAATGTTAATTATAATGTATAATAACATCTAATTTTATGGCTGTGGAAAAAATTTTTAGAGGGGGTAAAATGTATATGTGACACTATATTGCAAACAGAACCAGATTTGAAGGAGCAAAATATCATTTGGTCCAGGAAATTTATATGGAACAAAATATTTGAAAGTTTTAGCCATACAAGATGCTACGTTTCAACTGTGTTATATAAGATAGTCTTTGTATCAAGTGAATGAAAATTTAGTGGATATATGTTCATATTTTTCCTTTAAATTAGGACAACTTGCTCATCATTTATATTTAACTACAGATGAAGACTTTTTTTTTATTCTGTGTTCATAAGACTTTCTAATTATTAAGTCTTGATCAATTTAATGCCAGAATTCTAAGTTATTTTAAATTACTGGATAAGTGAATTATTTATTATGTCCTGAAAGAGATTTCCCTTCGTGATGGATTTCAGTGGGTTCATATAGAGAGTAATTGTTTTTTTAAAAATTTGCATAATTAAGTCAGAATTCCTAAGTAATGAAGTTTCTGGGTATTTTTGACAAAGACTGAAATCTTCCTATCTATTTATGTAGTATATAAACACCTTATACTTCAGAATTAATAGGAAATGAAGTCTGTTTTTAGCATTACCAAATACTGGGCAAAATACTATAAATGTGGGTTTAGGATTAAACATTCACAGAAAGATAACTACTTTTGTCCTTGATCTCCTAAGAGTTTTGATAAAGCTGATTGCCTACTTGGAATGCTTTGTTTTGTGACATTAATAATATTCTTTTAACTGTTCCTGTTTTCTGTACTCTTTATCACCCCATAACCACCATTATCCCCCCAACACACACACACACACACACACACACACACACACACACACACACATATCTCTTCTGTCCTCAGTCTCTTTCCCCACAAATTTTCTCTGAATGGTTTCATTTAAGCCAGGAACTACCTTAGCTTCGGTATATTGTCCATTCAGTAGATTCCATATAGTGTGATGGTCAAGAGAAGGGCTTTGGAGACAGCCTGGCCTTGAATGGCAACTCCACCATTCAGTGGTTACATTTTCTGAGCTCCTGTTTAACTCATTTGTAAAATGAGGTGGATGACTGTGAGGATTCAGTGAGTTAATACATAAAGCACCTAAAACAATGTATTGGGCACTCAGCAAGTGTTACCTGATACTGTTTTTTACTCAGTTGAATTTCTACTGCCTCCCTATTCTGTGTTTCAAACACTTCTTTTTTAAATCCTTTTTTGCCTTGTCCCCTTCTGAAGTCCTTCAGTAATTCAGAATTCGAAAGTCCAAAATAATGTGTTTTCTCTTGCTAAGTGATATGCATGCTTGGCTCTCTGATAATGAATATCTCTATTTTTCTGACCTATTTAACCTAGAAATGTTTGGACTCTCATCTGTTCTACTTAATATTTTCTGTTTGTCTCCCTTCTATCCATTTTCAGGCTGCAGGAAGATCTGTTCATGCTCTTCTGATTAACTTTCACTGGCTCATTTAATTCATTAACTCTTGAGCTTCTATGTGCCAGGTGCTGTTCTAGGTACTGTTGATAAATGAAATGAACAAGGTTCCCCGCTCTCAGGTTAAAAAGGTCTAAAAGTTATTGTTTGCATATTTAAGAAGGTAGCTAGGGGGCAGACCATAAGAAGGTAGGTCCTTATCCCAAGAGCAATAGGAAGTTGAAGGTTTTGTTGAGTGACGGGAAGGTAATTCTACTTTGAAATCTCTGGAGTTCAGTAAGTTGGGTCTCTGGGTTAATGGAAGGAGTTAAGTAATGAGTAAATGAGGTGAAAGGATGCTGTAGTAGTTCAGTCAAGAGCTATGAAAGTAGAATGGTTGTAGTAGCTTGGACTAGAGTGGTGATGTTAGAAACCTAAAGAATTTGAAAGACTTAGGGGGTAAAACAGCCAGGTCTTGGTGAGGAAGGTGGTATGTAAGAAATCTGAAGTTGTTCACTTGCATAATTGGAAAAGTAAGGTGATATGTGGAACAAATTACTGATTAAAAAGAAACAGGTTTCATGATGGGGAGGCAGGAGTGCTATTGGAACCCTATTGGCTTTCGGTGTGAAATGGACCTGAAAAGAGGAAGCTGTATAGAAGGGTATGTAATTGTGAGTTGTGCCTTTTAATTTCAAAAACAGTATATAGAGTGGCAAGTTTTATGTGTATTTTATTTTACGACAACACAAAAGCATGGTATGCACATCATAGAAAGTAGAGAATCCAAAAGAATGAACATCCACGATTCAGCCTGTAGATCCCTATAAATACCGTGTGTGTGTGTGTGTGTGTGTGTGTGTTTATACTATTAAACATTGCTTTAATGAAGACAGACCACTTAATGGTGTTTATCAAGTGCTTATTGAGCACCTCTGTGTGCCAGGCACTGTTCTTGATGTTGAGGGTACATGAGCAGGACAAGTCCGTTGGTCTCCCTCTGAGCTTATGTACTTTGCAATGGAGAAAAGTAGTTGTAATTGCGATGTAAAGTAAGATAAAGCAACTGAGTGGCAGCTTTAGATGCCTAGAGTTGACATGAAACATAGGAGCTCTCCACTCAGAGGGACTAGATAACATGTAAAGCTTATAAAATTGGAAAAACTTAGAGGGTAATGAGAAGAAGCTGGGATAGGTGGATTTGGGTCAAGGGGGGCAAAATGCTAACAGGTAAACTAGACTAGATCATGTAATTAGCCTGCGTAAGCAGTTTATTTGGATATCTTTCTAGTTGCAGTATGAAGCCATTAAAGAGAATTAAGCATAGGAGTGATATGCCATGTAGAGGCTAGATGGTAGGAGGATAAGAATGGAAATGAAGCTGTTGTGGTAGTTCAAGACTACTATATCTGAGGAAGGGAAATAGGTTTATTTAGGTTATTTTTTGGCAGCTGAATTTAGGTGTCTGAAAGGAACTGAGAATGATTCAAGTTCTGAATAGTTAGCATAAATGTACAAGTCAATGAAAGTCAGATATTTCCACTTTAAAATAGTGTAACCAGTAAAATAGTTATCTTTACACCCATTTTTATCTCACATGATTTTCCTCCAATATTTGAGGATATACTGTGAATCATACTGCTGGTAGCTTTACATCTGATTTCATATTTAGGCAAACTAAGGTGTAGTTATCTATTTTATAGTCAGGGAGACAGGCTCAGAAAGTTTATTATGGTTACGCTAGTATGAAATGATTTGAAATACTGGATTAGCTATGAGTTGATCTACTTTAAAAGAGTGATTTTAGGAAAAATGGGTTTTAAGCACTAAAAGTTTAAACTTTGCAACGTATTTTTATCCTGGCTTTATTTCAGAAAGTTGGAAAATCACAGCCTCCAGCATTAGCAGGCCTAAAATTAATTCAGGAACTACTACATTCAGGAACTACAGCGTTAAGCAATGAGGCAGAGTGCAGACTTGGAACAGAAATCAAATAGCTGTTAAATACTGTGAGTCTCTGAGCTGAGAAAAAGGAAGAATTTTTGAGGACTTGTCGTTCTATCTTAATCTGATAACCCTATTAAGTTCATCTATTGTTTTTTAAAGAGGTGAACTAAAGCTTGGAGAGGTAAAAACAAAGCTCTGCCTGGCGTATGGTGACGAGGATAGTGACTTGGAATAGAAAACAGATGTGAGACATTTCAGTTGGATGGTGACTTATCAGGAGTAGTGATGTTTCAAAGATAGCACTAAAGTAACCAGTATGTGTGCAGGAAGTGAGAAAGACTTGTATAGCAGTCAGTGAATATTAGCATCTAATATGTGCCAGAAACCTCCCTAGGTGCTGGCTGGCAATACAGCAAATACAGCCTACCCTCAGGAAACTTGTAGTTTTTGAGGGAGGGAAGCAACAAACAAGTAATTTCAGTCCTGATTAGTCCTGGGCATAATACAACTCATTTAGTTCCAACAGCAATCCTGTGAGGAGTACCATTTATTTTACAGAAGGATACATTCAGGCACAATGGGGTTAGTTACTTTTCCAGTAGCACCTGGCTAATGGGGGATAGAAATAGTAGGGAATGTAATAGTAACTGGAGATGGGGCTGTTCCTTAATCACTACCGGGGGTGGTAATGAAAGGCCTCAAGAGGTACATTTGAGATCTGAAATGAAGAGAAAGCTTTGAGGAGGAAGAGCGTTCCAAATAGAACAAATGCAGAGGCCCTGTATTTGGAAGGAGCTTGGAGTGTTCAAGGGCATTAACGCCAGTGTGGCCATAATAAGCAGCTGATATCAAGAGATAGGTAACTGCTAAATCGAGAATGGCCTTGTAGTTGGGTTTTACTCTTGAACTGGGATTGTAGGGATCTGGGCAAGGAAATGATGTGATCTGAATTAGCAGGGAACCAGTCAGGAAGGGCTGTTGGGTGATGTCGATGGTTGCTTGGTTTAGGGTTGGAGCAGTGAATATGGTGATAAATGGTCAGTTAATAAGATAATTTGGGATACAACCTACAACACTTTATTATGAATTGGAGTTTGAATGTGAGGGAAAGATCATTTTCAAGGATGACTCCTAGGATTTTTATGCACCTTGGTGTGGAAGGCAGTACTCTTACTGAGATAGAGAAGCAGGAATGAAATGTGGAGGGAAGATCAACAGTTCTCTTATATCCATGTTAAGTTTCATATGCCAGTTGAATGTCCAAGAAGAAATGTCAGGCGGTATGCTATGATTTTGGAATTCTGAGGAGAGCTCTGTGCTGTGATTGGTCAGCAGAGGTCTTTGCAGCTATTGGGTTAGAGGATATCATCTAGGAAGAGAGTGTACAGAAGAGAAGAGGCTGAGGACCCAGCCCTCTTGACACTCCCAACATGTAGGGTTCTAGAACAGGAGAACCATGCAAAGAAAACAGAGACAAAATATGGCAAATATTGGTGTCGTGGAAAGCTAAGTTTCAAGAATTTGTCTTGGAAAGTATAGAAAATTGTGTCATGCTGCTGAGAGGTCAAAGAAGGTGGCGAATTAATTAGGGTGGACTAACTGCTAAAATAAATAGACCCCAAAATGTCTAATGGCTCAAACACAATAGTTTCCCCCCCCCCATATAACAAAAGGGGGAGTGGTCATGAAGAGGTCAGTAGTCTGGCTCCCCCTCACTTAATCATTTAGGGACCCAGATGAATGAAGCCTCTACTAACTTCACAGTGTGGCTTCAAGATCACATTATAGTCATCTCCATTACAGCTAGCTGGAAGGGAAGAGGAACATGGAGGATCTTTTTTTTTTTTTTTTTAATTTTATTTATTTATTTTTGGCTGCGTTGGGTCTTCGTTGCTGCACACGGACCCTCTCTAGCTGCGGCGAGTGGGGGCCGCTCCTCACCACAGTGCGCGGGCCTCTCACCTCGGCGGCCTCTCACGTGGTGGAGCACGGGCTCCAGGCACGCAGGCTTCAGCAGTTGTGGCACCCGGGCCTAGCTGCTCTGCAGTGCGAGGGATCCTCCCGGACCAGAGCTCCGTGTCCCCTGCATTGGCAGGCAGACTCAACCACTGGGCCACCAGGGAAGCCCCAACATGGAGGATCTTGAACGGAGATTTTCATGGGCCAGGTCTGGGAATGGTACACATCTCATATTCCATTGGCTTGAATTCAGTCGCATGATCACCCCTAACTGCAGTGGAGATTACAGAAAATAAGCAAGCTATGCATAGAGAAAAAAGGAACCAGCTTACTTTGAGTAGCTAGTAATCTCTGCCACAGATGGCTTTGTGTAGGTCTTAGTGACTTCTGGGAAGAGCTATTCCAATGAAGTGATAAGGATGAAAGCCCAAGGGAGAACAGGATGTAGGAAATGAACAGACGTTTTTCTGTAGTTTTGCTATGAATATGAACAGGAATGCAGCAGAGGCTAGAGGAAGAGGGAACATCAAGGGAGAGTTTATAAGAGGCTTGTTATCAGTGCAGACAGAATGTATACTATTTTTAACATTTGAGGGATGGATTCCCAGGTTTATACTGTTATGATATAGCTGTGTTGGTGACTAACATCAAATACGGTGTATGCTGAACTTGACCAAATAAGTGGTGTATTGTACTTTAGGTTTCCAAATCTAATTGTCTTTTTTTTAATTATTATTAAAATTTTACTTTTTTTTAATGGGGAAAACTTTCACATGGAATACACTTCAAAAGGTACAGTTTTGTAAGTGAAAAGCCTTCTTCCTCCATCCCCCACCACAAAATTCTACCTAGAGGCAACCATTTTTTATCTAATTTTTTTGTACACCCTTCCAGAGATCTTTCTATATCCAAGAGAATACAAATATACATTTTTTTCTTTTTAGGCATAAGTGGTGGCCCCCTGTACAAAAGCACATTACTTTTATTATTTTGCCATATATCATGGAGGTCATTCCTTATCAGTAAATAAAGTGCCTACTCATTCTTTTTTACAGCTGCATAGTATTCCATGTTTTTAAAAAATTTTTATTGCAGTATAGTTGATTTATAGTGTTGTGTTAGCTTCTGCTGTACAGCAAAGTGTATCAGTTATACATATACATATATCCACTCTTTTTAGATTCTTTTCCCATATAGGCCATTACAGAGTATTGAGAAGAGTTCCCTGTGCTATACAGTAGGTCCTTATTAGTTATCTATTTTATATATAGTAGTGTGTATTTGTCAATCCTAGTCTCCCAGTTTATCCCTCCCCCCTGCCTGCTTTCCCCGCTGGTAACCATGAGTTTCTTTTCTACATCTGTGACTCTATTTCTGTTTGTAAATAAGTTCATTTGTACCATTTTTTAAGGTTCCACATATAAGCAATAGTCTTTGTCTGACCTACTTCACTCAGTGTGACAATCTCTAGGTGCATCCATGTTGCTGCAAATGGCATTATTTCATTCTTTTTTTTTAAATTTATTATTTTTAGCTGTGTTGGATCTTCGTTGCTGTGCACAGGCTTTCTGTAGTGGCGAGCAGGGGCTACTCTTTGTTGTAGTGTGCTGGCTTCTCACTGCGGTGACTTCTCTTGTTGCAGAGCACGGGCTCTAAGGTGCATGGGCTTAGTAACTGCAGCACGCAGGCTCAGTAGTTGTGGCTCGTGGGCTGTAGAGCACAGGCTCAGTTGTGGCGCACAGGCTTAGTTACTCTGCTGCATGTGGGATCATCCCGGACCAGGGCTCGAACCCATGTCCCCTGCATTGGCAGGCAGATTCTTAACCACTGTGCCACCAGGGAAGCCCTATTTCATTCTTTTTTATGGCTGAGTAACATTCCATTGTGTATATGTACCACAACTTTTTTATCCATTCCTCTGTCAATGGACATTTAGGTTGCTTCCTTGTCCAGGCTATTGTAAATTGTGCTGCAGTGAACACTGGGGTGCATGTATTGTTTCAAATTATGGTTTTCTCTGGATATATGCCCAGGAGTGGGATTTCAGGGTCATATGGTAGGTCTATTTTTAGCTTTTTTCTTTTTTTGGCTGTGTTGGGTCTTTGTTGCTGCATGCGGGCTTTCTCTAGTTGCAGCGAGCAGGGGCCTCTCTTGTTGTGGAGCACAGGCTCTAGGCACACGGGCTTCAGTAGTTTTGGCACACAGGCTCAGTAGTTGTGGCACGTGGGCTCTAGAGTGCAGGCTCAGTAGTTGTGGCGTGTGGGCTTACTTGCTCCGCGGCATGTGGGATCTTCCTGGATCAGGGATCGAACCTGTGTCCCCTGCATTTGCAGGCAGATTCTTACCCACTGCGCCACCAGGGAAGTCCCTATTTTTAGTTTTTTAAGGAACCTCCATACTGTTCTCCATAGTGACTTTACCAATTTACATTCCCACCAATGGTGTAGGAGGGTTCTTTTTTCTTCATACCCCAACTCTCATTGTCTTAATCACTTTTAAATGTAGCAATGAGGTCATTGAATCAATTACTAGTTTGAGAACAGAATTCTATCTTCTAAGGCAAATGTCCTTCCATCAAAGGACAAGAACTTCAAAATGAGTCAGTCCATTTTTTTTGATAATTTAATTTAATTTATTTATTTGGCTGCGTTGGGACTTCGTCGCTGCGCGTGGGCTTTCTCTAGTTGTGGCGGGTGGGGGCCACTCTTCGTTGTGGTGCGCTGGCCTCTCATTGCAGTGGCTTCTCTTTTTTTTTTTTTTTTTTTTTTGAGGTACACGGGTCTCTCACTGCTGTGGCCTCTCCCGCCGCGGAGCACAGACTCTGGACGCACAGGCTCAGCGGCCATGGCTCACGGGCCCAGCCGCTCCGCGGCACATGGGATCCTGCCGGACCGGGGCACGATCCCACGTCCCCCGCATCGGCAGGCAGCCTCTCAACCACTGCGCCACCAGGGAAGCCCGCAGTGGCTTCTCTTGTTGAAGAGCACGAACTCTAGGTGCTTGGGCTTCAGAAGTTGTGACGTGTGGGCTCAGTAGTTGTGGCTCACTGGCTTCAGAGCGCAGGCTCAGCAGTTATGGCACACGGGCCTAGTTGCTCCATGGCACGTGGGATCTTCCCGGACCAGGGATCAAACCCGTGTCCCCTGCATTGGCGGCAGATTCGCAACCACTGCACCACCAGGGAAGTCCCCAGTCCATTTTTTTAACAGAATGTCAGAATGTATTCATAGCTGTATGCTCAATAATATACTGAAAATAAAGAACCTGACTTTCTGTAGTCTGAAGATTTTATGGCCCTTCCTTTCACTTGGTAACTCAAATGAAGTGTGCCAAAACCCATGATCAATCAGTATTTCATGAGACCTAAGTGGTGGGGTTTTTTTTTTGGTTTTTTGGCAAGAAACTGACTGAAGCACATTTTGGGGGGATGTCCAGATATGTATAGAATGATTGTTGCCAAGAGTTACTTAACAGAGATGATTGCTAAGGTGAGAAAGAGAATTGGGCTACTCTAAGCTAAAATGTATAAATTTACTGAAAAAAGATTTCTAGGCAGGCTATGTACTTATCTTCTTGTAAGTCTATTGTTTTATATTGCAATGTCATTCACATACATAAAATTCACCCTTTTAAAGTGTACAGTTCAGTGGTTTTTAGTATATTCACAAGGTTGTATAACTCATCACTGTCTAATTCCAGAACATTTTCATTAGCCTAAAAAGAAACCCCAGGGAATTCCCTGGCAGTCCAGTGGTTACGACTCGGCGCTTTCACTGCTGAGGTCGGGTTCAGTCCCTGGTCAGGGAACTAAGATCCTGCAAGCCATGCAGTGTGACCAAAAAAAGAAACCCCATACCCATTAGTAGTCACTCCTCATTCCCATATCCCACTCAGTCCCTGGTAACTACTAATCTACATTCTGTTTGTATGGATTTGTCTATGCTGGACACTTCATATAGGTGGAATCACATAATATGTGATCTTTTGTGTCTGGCATCTTTCATTTAGCGTACTTTTAAAAATATTTATTTATTTATTTATTTGGCTGTGCCAGGTCTTAGTTGTGGCATGTGGGATCTTTAGTTGCAGCATGTGGGCTCCTTTAGTTGTGACATGCGGGCTCTTAGTTGCAGCATGCAGGATCTAGTTCCCTGACCAGGGATCAAACCTGGGCTCCCTGCACTGGGAGCATGGAGTCTTAACCACTGGACCACCAGGGAAGTCCCAGCATACTGTTTTTAAGATTCATCCATGTTGTAGCATATATGAGTACTTTATTCCTTTTTAAGGGGGAATAATATTCCATTGTATGGATATAGCACAGTTTATCCATTCATCAATTGATGGACATTTGAGTTTCACTTTTTGGCTACTATGAAATCAATTCATATGAATATCAGTACTGCTGTGAACATTCATGTACAAGTTTCTGTATGAACATATGGTTTCATTTTTCTTGGGTCTATACCTAGGAATGGAATTGCTGGGTCATATGGTCCTTAGTCTCTTTTTTGTGGTACGTGGGCCTCTCACTATTGTGGCCTCTCCCGTTGCGGAGCACAGGCTCCGGACACGCAGGCTCAGCGGCCATGGCTCACGGGCCTAGCCGCTCCGCGGCATGTGGGATCTTCCCAGACTGGGGCACGAACCCGTGTGCCCTGCGTCGGCAGGCGGACTCTCAACCACTGCGCCACCAGGGAAGCCCTCCTTAGTCTCTTTTTAACCTTTGTTTCTTTGCCATCTCTCAGGCTTTCTTCTTGTGGCCAGTCTCATACACTCCCACAGTATTTTCTTTAGATTTTTAGAACATTTCACTTTCTTTAGTGATTAAAGTGTGCATTTCAACCTCTTTCTGTATTGTCCCACTTGTTCATGTTACGATTTTTTAGGAAAAGTTTATGACTTTTCATACTGTGACCTCAAGTTTCTTTGAATTCAGTTCCAATGACATTTTTCAATAAACTTCAGCTACTCAAAGGAATCGCCAAACATTCCACTCTTTAGAGCTCATCATCATCATCTTGTGCCATTTCCAAAATCTTAAATTCACAACTTGCTTTCTTTGACAGTAACTTTTTCTCCTTTTTCGCTCCCATTAAACCTACTCTTCATGCCTATGATGAGCTCCATTTTCTCAGTGCCCCTGTATTTTCAGCTTATTAGTTAACTTGTCATAATTTGTCTTCTGATCTAGCTGGAACCACGGCAAACCATTTCAATTGTGCTTTCTCCATCACCCTTGATTTCTTAGCTTTTTTGTTTAATCTCCTTGCACTACCACTTCTCTAAGTAGCTTACGTACTGTCTATTTTCTCCATTCTTGACCCTGAGGATGCCAAGTCCTATGAAACAGAGTCAGTTGGTTTCACTGTAAATTCATGGTGTCCATGCTCAAGTGGGCACATTTTACTATTTCATATTCCTTTCATACCAAAATGTCTTCTTTCATAACTACCTATTTCAAGGAATTTCTGCTCACATATCCTTGAGCCTCAATCTCACCATTATCTTTTTTCCTGCAGAAATTTTTTTTAGAGAAGATCTAAGCCAGCTAATATGTCTGTCCTACACTTTTCTGTTTTTCCTCTTTTCTAGAAACTTCTTCAAGGCTAAGTCCTTTTCATACTTTATTACCTTCTCTTCACTACCTGTCCTTGGTTTTTCATTAATTATTCCTTTTCTTGTCTCTAAAGCCCCTCTCTCTCTGTTCCTTTTCCCTACAAAGATTTTCTTGTTTAACATTTCTTTTTAAAATAAACAATAACCCAATCCCGCTTCTACATAATACTACCTCCTCTTCACCAAACATGTATCAATAGATGACTTTACCTAGGATGTGTAATTCTCTGCCTCCCTACCCCCGCCCCCCTAGAAGATTTGAGTTTTATAGCAAACCATATTGTACAGACCTGGGGCCCAGGGGCTCAACCCGGCTGGGTCCCCCACTTGTCCCCTGCCAGGTTGCCTCCTTGCCATCCCCCCAAGTAGCCCCATCCTCAAGCCTTTCAAGATCCCCATGAACCCTCCCCACCAGCCTTTGATCTGCACAGTCCCTTCCCCCATCCACACACCTCCATTACCTGAGGCATGTGAATAGATCCCCCCTTCCCTACATGGTACAACCTGGTTCCCGGGGGAGGCCTGGGCTGGAAGGACTGGGCCACCAGGGATGTGTAATTCTTGAATACCCTATGCCTCCTTTACAGTTGGCTTTCAAACTCAATTCTTTTTGAAATTGTTTTCTCAAGCATTATCTAGTCACCAAATCCAGTTTTTTAGTCTTTATCCTTTTGGTTGCCTGTGGGATATAAACAGGTTATTTTAAACTTCAGGGCCTTTTGCTTAGATGTACCTTTAAAATGTTTATGTTGTTGAATATTTCTGTAAAGTTACAAAAGTAACATTTTTACATTCTTCTTCTCAAGCTTCAGGCCTAACAAACCCAGATTTGCCACTTTATAAAAGGGAATTTGCTTCTCATATAAAAGAAGTTCATCACATTCTATTATAGCCTGTAGAGATAACTAAATGGGGCATGGCTCCCTCCAACGTGGTCACACCTAAGGATAGAGCTAATTACATCTTGCATTAACTAAAGAATTATATTCTATCCATATCTAGGTCCCAGGTCTGGTCCTCATTATTACAGTTTCAGGAACTGGATTTTAAGCAATTCGATCAAGGTGATCCGGCACTGCAAGATTAATTCATTCTAAGCAAACTCACAAAAGCTTATTTATAAACCAGAATGTTTATTTCTTTGTATACAAGAAGGAATTAATACCTTAATATTGACTATGGGTATAAATACATGCTATCCAGGACACTCTCCTAACTGGATCGTGGTATTATGGATACCAAATAGAAGTACAAAATGGTTAGTTTTTATGATTTAACATGAAAATAACTGAGTGCTTAAGGCTTCCTTACTGCAGAGTATGGCTTAAACCCCAAATTCCTTGAATATGAGGAAAGCCCTGTTTCTTGTGTGACTTCAGCATGTGCATGATTCTGACTCACCAGTCTTGCCTAATCATGGATTGAGTTGGTCTGTGCCTTAAACATCGCATTCCCAGCTGCACCCTATTTGGCTGTCTGTCATATGCCAGTATTGCTCATGTCCTTTAGTTCTCCAACCGTATTAGCCCTTTTCCTCTTATTCCATTCATGTCCTCTCTTCCCCTTCCGTTATCTCCAAGTACTTCCCTCACTTTCATTGCCCAGGCTGTCCTCCCCAGGGTCCCTTCAAACGCCTGTTCTGTCATCATTTACCTACTTTCACCTTGCCTCGCCTACTTATCACCTCCTAGACTGTCACCCTCATCTCCTACCTGGCAGACTGACCCCACTGCCCAGACCGGAAAGGAAGCGTCGAATCGCCGTCAAGCCCGAACCTTCCCGGTTGAGGGGCTTCAGAGCCCACTCCCCGGCCCAGCCGAGGAGCCTGAAGAACCCTTCATCGCGCTCTTTGCACGGTCACCCCCTTCCATTTTCACCCAATCCTACAAAACCACCACCACTTTTAGCCTCCCCGTGAGCACCAGAATCGCCTGTTGTCCTCAGTCGCGAAAAGCGGTCTCCCGGTGAAGGCAGAAAGGTGCTTCCTTACTTGAGAAGTTAGGTGTGTGCTGATGCTGGCGTCTGCACGTCAGTAATCAGAGCCTGAGCCAAGCCCCAGGTGAACTGGATGGGTGGTTGGAGCTAAGCCAATCAGAGATCTCGACGACAGAACCCAGCCAATCAGAACACGGGAGGCTCGGCGCACTCGGGGGCGGGCCCGGACTGGTGAGGATCCGCCCCTTGGAGCTTGGTGGCCAACGCCTTGGCCCAGGGCTAGCTAGAGCCGAGCAGGTTCACAGACTCCAGGGACCGGGCGCCTTACGAGCTGGGAGGCGGTGCCCTAGCACCCCAGCTAACTTCCCTACAGGCCTTGGCCTTAACAGGTATTGGTGCCTGCCGTGGACGCATTTAGACCCCGGCCTTTCCTCTCTGGAGACTTTGTGCCTATGGTTGGTGACTGAGTGAGGTCGTTGCCTTGACGACGACAGTTTGCGTCCCGCGGTCCTCCTGAGTGTGAACTTGCGGTGGGTTGAGGCCAGTCTGCCTCCCTGCCTGCTTCACCTGGGATCCCTGACTGTGTCTGCGGAAGAAATCGCGACAGCAGTAGAATTGCTAGTTTGCTAGTCAGCATCTTTTAGACCTGAGAACGAGATGTATTTCACCTCAATTTTGTTTCCAAGTTGAAAACCTTTGGGTATTTCCACGCCAAAGGATTTAAAAGAAGCAGTAAGTATAATACTTTTGAAAGCTTCTATTATCTCGTTCTTTTATCTATAAGAGATTTCAACCTGTCTTTAACAAAATAAAAAATAGAATTTTTTTATTATCTAAATTATTAGTATGAGAAGCATATGCTTCCATGGCACATGTCCAGAACTACCACATTGCCAATTGGCCAGGTTTCCTTTTAGTTTGTATAACCCTTAACATTCCCAAGTAGAAGGCATGAGAAGTTATGGTTTATGAGTAACTGTTTCAGGAAACAAGAGGCTTTTTAAGCCTTGATACTTTTAAAGTATTTGTGGGAAGTGCCACTTGAAAAAACAGGTGTGTTCAGTGTGCTGTGACCAAATGTGCAGTTGGTGGGAGAATACACTTGGAGTAGTCAACTTGCAGAATGTTAGCTTGTGACATGCTTCAGAACCTCTTAGACATGCTTAAGGTAATTTTAACTGTGTTCACTTTGCATTTCCAAATATTGAGAACACTAACTGCAAATGTTTTAAAATGATCCAGGTTATAGATTCCAGCTATTTTTGTCCTTGGTATGATAAGCCTAAAGTCTAGTCCTTAATAAAATATGCTGTTTTAGTGGAAGGAAAAAAAAATTAAAGGAGAGAGAGAATTACATTGAGAATATTTTTTCAAACACTGTCATTTTATTTAAAAATAGTTAATAGAGGTTAAATGGAAGTTAAAATGTCAAATGTATAGACAGTTAGTGTCAGAGACACTGTTCTGTAAACAGTTTATAGTAGAACCTACTATCAAAGCTGGTAGTAAAATAATGAAATAATTGGGTTGGTGTTGACTGGGATTTATTTATTTTCTCCCTTCCGAAGATCAGTCTTCTGACTTTCCATGTATATATACTATATAATATATAGCTATATATATTATATATTATATATATATATTATATATATATATATATAATATATATATATCCCCTAAATTGTCAAATGTAAACTGTTGAAAATGTATTGTATACATCGGATTATCACAGTTTGCTAGAACAAAGAGGATATTTGTTTTGTCTTTGTCATCAGTGTACCAATAGGGAAGAAGGAAAACATCATAATTCACAATCTGGGTAAATTAATTTTAGATTGCTGTAGGTACACTACTAATGTTATAGGTAAGAATTTTTTTTCTTTCCAAGTTTTATGAATGAGTGTTTTTATATTGTCAGGTTAAAAAAAATTCAACTATGAATCATCATTTGAATATATAGTTACCAGTAGACTATTCTTTTCCCCCCCAAACTTTTAAACCATGTTGGGATTAACAGAAATATTTTTTATTCTTTGCTTCTGGAATTTAATTTCAAAATCAGATTGTAAAAATAAATTTAACTTTGAAGTTGTAGTTTATTAGCTTTTTTTTTTTTTTTTTTGCTGTACGCGGGCCTCTCACTGTCGTGGCCTCTCCCGTTGCGGAGCACAGGCTCCGGACGCACAGGCCCAGCGGCCATGGCTCACGGGCCCAGCCGCTCCGCGGCATATGGGATCCTCCCAGACCGGGGCACGAACCCGTATCCCCTGCATCGGCAGGCGGACTCTCAACCACTGCGCCACCAGGGAGGCCCTATTAGCTTTTATATTTCATGGCGATCAAAACTTATGAAGTAAAATCTAACCGTATCTGGCCTGAAAAGTTTCTTGCTATACCAAAATATGTAGTGGAATGATTGCTGGTCCTTCACCAATTATTAGTAAAGTAAGAAAGATTTTGTTAGGACTGCCTTCATCCAGAAAATGTCATATAATGGGATGTTAAAGAATTCTAAACACAAAATTCAAATAATCATACTTATAGTGATTAATCATTAAAAAGATTTTTGAAATACTGTATTTGGTAAACTAACATTTAATTATTAAAAATCTGCTTACATACTGTGATATCATTGCTGTTATTTTATATGTTCAATATAGGAATTTAATTACTATGGTAATAAAAATAAAGAAAAATAGTTGATCAGAAGTTGTTAGTGTTAACTTGGTAATATTTTTCCCAATAGACTAGAAAGCGCATAAAGATCCTCAACTTTGATCTTTTAAACCTGATGTAAAAAAATAAATTTTATCTTCACTGTAACCAAATTCACTTGTGCCTTTTTCACCTTAAAGTGAAAAGGAATTGTGTTTTTCTAAAGTAAACTGTTATTGTTTTGTATAATAGTTCAAGTATTGCTTTATCTTAATTATAAATATATTGAAATTTCATTAACATGACATTTAGTAATTTAAATTTGAAGTCAATGGCTTCAATTCCATTTGCCTTGTCTATTATGAAATGTATGTGAATATTTTGACATAACTTAGATGCAGAAACATTACACAGGACAACCATCAATGCAGTGTCTGCTCTAATATGGAAAACAGGTGTGGAAGAATTAATTTGGGAGGGTGAAGGAAATTAATATACTCAACATAATTAACTCTATGTTTTGGTTTCCACAGCAAGAAAAATTCCTACTGGTTTTTAATTAAAATGGAAAAATATGAGTACCTAGGATTGGTTGGAGAAGGGAGCTATGGAATGGTGATGAAGTGTAGGAATAAAGATAGTGGAAGAATTGTGGCCATCAAGAAGTTCTTAGAAAGTGATGATGACCAAATGGTTAAAAAAATTGCTATGCGAGAAATCAAGTTACTAAAGGTAAGTTATCACATATATTGAATTGAAAAAAAATGAGTTGTTTCTTGAGTGACAGTAATTTTTTTTAATGCTGTTTTTATATTTGTTTTATTTCCATAACTTGGTTTAAAGTATAAATTTCTTCTTTTTTGGCAGTAAACAACAAGATTACATATACATATTCATTTATCTCATGAATATAAACATGATTTTAAAATTATTTGTTGCTTCTCTCTTATCTGCCTATCTATCTATTTGCCAACAACTGTGTTGGAGGTCTCTAAGACCAACCCAAGGTTTGATGATTCACTAGAACTCACAGCACGCAGCAAACAGTTGTACTCTTGGCTGTGATTTATTACAGAGAAAAGATATAAAGGAAAATCAGCAAAGGGAAAAGGCACATGGGGTGAATTCCAGAGGAAACCTGTCACTTTTCTTCCAGTGGATTAACACAGGATGCACTTATTTCCTCCAGCAATCAGTTATGACAACATGTGTGAAATATTGTCTACCAAGGAAATTCATTAGAGACTCAGTGCCCAGAATTTTCCTGGGGCCTTGTCACAGAGGTACCCCCTGCCTGGCTCATAACAAAATCCCAGACTCTCAGAAGAAATGCAGGTATTCAGCATAAACCATATTGTTTACACAGTGAGCCACTTTATCAGTTCTGGAAATGAAGGAACACTTCTGAAATCCAAGTACCCAGGTAGTGAACAAGGGCTCACTTTGCAAGCCAACTTTCTAGGGATAAAAGTCTCAGACCTGCTATGTTAACTACCTCCCGCCACCAACCCCCCGTCAGTCTAACCTGAAGTTTATCAATTTTATTTATCTTTAGAAAGAACCAATGTTTGGCTTTGTTGATCTTCCCTGTTGTGTATTTCTTTTCTATTTCATTAATTTTTGTTCTTTAGTATTTCATACCTTCTACTTATTTTGGGTTTATTTTACAGTTTTTTTCCTAAACTTCTGAGTTATATGCTTACTTCTTTAATTTCTAGGTTTTATTTTTCTCATATATGCATTTAAGGTTATAACTTTCCTTCTAAGAACAGCTTGGTATGTATCCTAGAAATTTTGATTAGCAGTTCAAAATATTTTCTCATTTTCCTTAATTGCCAAACATGTGGAAAATTTCTAGCTTTTTCTCCTTGGTTATTTACTTTTGACCCAATTGCCCTGTGATCTTAATATATGCTATGTAAGATTTTATTCCTTCGAATAAATACCTAATATTTATCTTTTCCACTATTTATCAATTATTCCCGAGTTTCTTTTTAAAAAAAAAAATATATATATATATATTTATTTATTTATTTATTTATTTTTGGCTGCGTTGGGTCTTTGTTGCTGCGCATGGGCTTTTCTCTAGTTGCGGCGAGCGGGGGCTACTCTTCGTTGCGGTGCGTGGGCCTCTCATTGTGGTGGCTTCTCTTGTTGCAGAGCATGGGCTCTAGGCACACGGGCTTCAGTAGTTGTGGCTTGCGGGCTCGAGAGCGCAGGCTCAGTAGTTGTGGCATGTGGGTTCAGTAGTTGTGGCTCCTGGGCTCTAGAGCGCAGGCTCAGTAGTTGTGGCGCACGGGCTTAGTTGCTCCATGGTATGTGAGATCTTCCCGAACCAGGGCTTGAACCCGTGTCCACTGCATTGGTAGGCGGATTCTTAACCACTGTGCCACCAGGGAAGCCCCTGCTATATTTTTACCTATCCCTTGGATTCCTCTTACCCCTCTTAGGGATTAACTACCTTTACTAGTTAACACTGATCTACATTAAATTTTCCCTGTCCTGGCACAGGCACACTACCAGCCCAGGGCCTCCTCAGTAAGTTCAAAGTACTTGCTTAGAGTGTCTTGTTTTCTGTATTCTCCATTACTGTTTATATTGAATATTGTTTTTGGAAATTTATTTGTAGAAATGTTTTGAGGCTAAGATAGATAAAAGTTATCTTCTTCCAGAGAGGATATTCATTTGCTTCTGCCAGGTGCATGGGGATGCTCCCAGTCTAGTATGTTAATCCAAATTCAAGGTACAGGTGATGTGAAGCCTGGACTGGTTCATTTCTGTTCATTTTCACTGGGGAAGGTTTAGTCCTTAGGGTCCCAGCTCAAACTGGAGGTGTTTTCTGAAAGACCCCGCCTTTGCAAGGCATTTAGACTTGACTCTTCCTTCCCTCTTAGTCCCAAGAGGAAACAAAAATCTAACCTCAGTTCCATATCTGTTACTTCATAGCAAAATCAGCTTTGAGTCCTGAGATTAATTCTCTGAGTTCTCCTGTTATTGATTTTGACCCAGTAATTCCTCGCTATCATCTTAGGTCTATTTCTATATGCTTAAGAAGATTTTCAGTCCTTGTTCTCTTCCCTTTTTGGTTTTTGAGCGTTCTACTCAGATATCCTCTAGCTCAGAGATTCTTTCATCAGTTGTGTCCAGTCTACCAATAAGCCAATCAAAGGCATTCTTATTTTGTTAGAGTGCTTTTGTTTCTTAAATTTTCCTTATTTTTTAATTTTTATTTATTTATTTGGCTGCGCCGGGTCTTAGTTGAGGCACGAGAGCTCTTAGTTGCCGCATGCGGGCTCCTTAGTTGCGGCATGCAGGATCTAGTTCCCTGACCAGAGATCAAACCCGGGCTGCCTGCACTGGGAGCGCAGAGTCTTAACCACTGGACCGCCAGGGAAGTCCCTGTTTTTTGTTTTTTTAACCTCCAGCATTTCTTTTGATTCTTTTTTAGGATTTCCATCTCTCTGCTTACACTGCCCATCTGTTCATGCATGCTGTCTACTTTACCCATTAGAGCCCTAAGCATATTAATCATAGTTGTTTTAAATTCTTGGTCTGATAATTCCTACATCCCTGCCATGTCTGCTTTTGATGATTTTTCTGTGTCTTCAAATAGCGGTTTTTGTCTTTTGGTATGCCTTGTAATTTTTTTCTTCGAGCTGGGCATGATGTACCAGGTAAAAGGAAGTGTGTAAATAGGCTTTTAGTAATGTGGGGGTGAGGTTGGAGGAAGGGAAGTGTTCTGTTGTGCCATGATTAGGTCTCAGTCTTTCAGTGAGCCTATGCCGCTAGCCTGTGAACTTTACAAGTGTTCTTCAGGTTTTTTCTCCCCTCCTTAGGTGGGATAGGATGGCTACAGTAGGCTGGAGTTGGCTGTCTCCCTTCCTCAGCTGGTTAGGCTCTGCTTAACTAGTTCCCCACAAGGGCAGACCTTGTTAAGGACAGAGTGCTGTGGCATTTTCCCAAATGTTTCCTTTTTTCCTCTCCCTGTGAAAGCTGAAGGAGATTCTTCTCTGAAATTTACTATGGGAACTTGGCTGAGCTCCTAGAAATAACATCTTACAGTGTTGTTTGGATGCCCCTGTGACAGGGTTTCCCTGAAGTTTTTAACTCTCGGGCTTGGCCACATTGAGCTTCCGGTAACTTATCCATTGCAGTTCAGGTTTTCCTACCTTGGCATTGGTTCCCACAGAGCTTTGCCCTCGTGAGTCTCTGTTCCAGGAAGCAGAGACTCCCTGTGTTTGCTGGTTTGTCTCTCCAGTCTTGGAGCCGGTGGTTTGAGATGTCCTCATAAGAGATGAGATGTCCTCTCATCTCTTATGAATCCAAAAAGAGTTGTTGATTTTTTAGTCTACTCAGTTTTTTACTTGTTAGGATAGAGTGGAGACTTCCAAACTCCTTACATGTGGAACAGGAAACCGGAAGTCTGCATACCTTTTATTATTTTATTATGTTTTAATTTTTTGGCCATGAGGCTTGCAGAATCTTAGTTCCTCGACCAGGGATTGAACCTGGGCCCCCAGCAGTGAAAGTGTGGAGTCCTAACCACTGGACTGCCAGGGAATTCTCTACATACCTATTAAAATTTAAGTTTACTAGAAGTTTGTGTGTGTGTGTACTTATAATAAAAATCCAAGTGAAACAATAGGCCATTAGACTAAGGTGGCTCTAATGCCTTGGCACCCTATGTAAACAAATCAAAAGAAACCTAAGTCAGACTCAATTCCTGTAAACGCTCAAGGTTAAGACATTGTAAGTTAAGCACAACCAGTCACAAACAGTCGACTAGGCTTTCCCAAGTAAAGCAACCACTTAAGCTGGAACCAATCAAATAATTTACTTGCTTTGCTTCCATGTCTGCTCTATAAAAGCCTTTCCCTTAGCTTCTTTTTTTTCTTTTTAAAATAAATTTATTTATTTATTTATTTATGGCTGCGTTGGGTCTTCGTTGCTGCACGTGGCCTTTCTCTAGTTGTGGCAAGCGGGGGCTACTCTTCGTTGTGGCAGGCAGGCTTCTCATTGCGGTGGCTTCTCTTGTTGCAGAGCACAGGCTCTACGTATGCAGGCTTCAGTTGTTGTGGCGCGAGGGCTCAGTAGTTGTGGCTTACAGGCTCTAGAGTGCAGGCTCAGTAGTGGTGACACACGGGCTTAGTTGCTCTGCAGCATGTGGGATCTTCCTGGACCAGGGCTCGAACCCGTGTCCCCTGCATTGGCAGGCGGATTCTTAACCACTGTACCACCAGGCAAACCCTTTCCCTTAGCTTCTACCAGTAGAATGTTCCTAACCTCTTTCAGTATCATGCTGCCCAGTTCAAATCAATGTTTGCTCAGATAAACTCTTGTCAATTTTAGCGTGTTTATCTTTTAACACACTGATACAAATTTTATTTATCTACTTATTTTAATTTTTGAAAAGGTAACATATGAATATGCTATAAAGTTAAAATGTATTTCCCTGCCACCTTTGTGTACCAGCTATTTAGTTATACCTTCCATAAGCAACTGTATCCATCAGAGGAATTCTGGTGTGTGTACATATATCAAATGGCAGCATATTCTACACACTGACCTGCATCTTGCCTTTTTTCCACTTAATGTAGCTTAGTGATTATTGCATACCCGTGGACATAAAACTGCCTTGTTCTTTTTGTTTTGTTTTGTTTTGTTTTGTTTGCTGTATGTGGGCCTCTCACTGCTGTGGCCTCTCCCGTTGTGGAGCACAGGCTCCGGACGCGCAGGCTCAGTGGCCATGGCTCACAGGCCTAGCCGCTCCACGGCATGTGGGATTGTCCCGGACTGGGGCACGAACCCGTGTCCCCTGCATCGGCAGGCAGACTCTCAACCACTGCGCCACCAGGGAAGCCCGCCTTGTTCTTTTTTTTTTTTTTTTTTTTTTTTTTTCTTTTTGCGGTATGCGGGCCTCTCACTGTTGTGGCCTCTCCCGTTGCGGAGCACAGGCTCCGGATGCGCAGGCCCAGCGGCCATGGCTCACGGGCCCAGCCGCTCCGCGGCATATGGGATCCTCCCAGACCGGGGCACGAACCCGTATCCCCTGCATCGGCAGGCGGACTCTCAACCACTGCGCCACCAGGGAGGCCCCCGCCTTGTTCTTTTTAACTGCTGCATTTTATTTCATTGTATGGATATGCGTTAATTCACTTAATATATTTGGAAAGCGCTTTGTGATCCAACCTGGAATCTTTTGTTTTAATAGCTAAGTTTAGCCCGTTTATAGTTATGATGTAACATAAGTTTGGTCTTAGTTTTCCTTTTTTTCCCCTCTAGAGTCAGAATGGCTTACTGGTTAAGAATAAGAAATCTAAATATTTTGTATGCAAGTCAGCTGCAGGTCTGGTTGTGTTTATAAGGCAGATGTTCTGAACATGAAGGAGGAACTGAACAAAACTGAAATCTTTTCAGGAAAAGACAGAGGCTACAATTCCTGGGTTCTAATCCTCCTCTACCAGTTATTGCTGTGTGACCTTGAACAAGTTACTTAACCTCTATGTGCTTTAGTTTCCTCATCTGTAAAACAGGATAATAATTGCAACTATTTTATAGGGTTTTTGTGCTTAAGGTAATGGAACATAGTAAGCACTATGTAGGGGTTAGTTATTATTATTTATAATATTATGTATTTTATTACTACTTTAAAAATATTTTTCTATGTAGTCTACTTTTAAAAAAATTTATTTTTGGCTGTGTTAGGTCTTTGTTGCTGAGCGCAGGCTTTTTCTAGTTGTGGTGAGCGGGGGCTACTCTTTGTTGCCGTGCGCAGGCTTCTCATTGTGGTGGCTTCTCTTGTTGTGGTGCACGGGCTCTAGGCACGCGGGCTTCAGTAGTTGTGGCACAAGGGGTCAGTAGTTGTGCCTCGTGGGCTCTAGAGCGCAGGCTCAGTAGTTGTGGCGCATGGGCTTAGTTGTTCTGTGGCATGTGGGATCTTCCCGGACCAGGGCTCGATCCTGTGTCCCCTGCATTGGCAGGTGGATTCTTAACCACTCTGCCACCAGGGAAGTCCCTAATTACTTTTTAAACATTGGACGTGTTTCCTTTGGTAATTTGGAAAGGTTTTTTTTTTTTCTTATAAATGAAAATCTTTATTTCTTATTTTAATCTACAATGATTTCCCTGAGTCTTCAGAAGATTAACTTTTACATAAAATATTAAATAACAATTATAAATTATACTTTGTTGGAAAGGTTTTATTTTGTACTTTTTGTTACCTTTATAACTATAGAGTTATATAATATAGTTAATCCTTTGTAAAGTAATTATTATATTTCTGTTTCCTCCTCTCTCCCGTTCATCCACCATCTGATTTTAGAAGCTATCTTCTTTACCTTAGTGCTTACCATTAAACCTGTAAATATAATTAAACCTTATAATTAAAATTTTCAGGTCAAAAATATAATTCTGTCCCATTGACAAGGAAATCCACATACATACTCTCTTTTTTTTTTCATACTCTCTTATTTTGTTTGCATCTTCTCTTCATTCTCCTAAGTTTGTTGCTAGTATCATTTGTACATTGTTACGTTTTAAATATTCACTTTCTATTTTGTAACTGTGATACCCACATTTGTATAACACTTAGTCCTGCACTAATGGATTTACTACTCATGTTCAGAAAATTTTCTCTGCTGTCTTTTTCTTTTTTTCTTTCTTTCTTTTTTTTTTTTTTGCGATACGCGGGCCTCTCACTGTTGTGGCCTCTCCCGTTGCGGAGCACAGGCTCCGGATGGGCAGGCTCAGCGGCCATGGCTCACAGGCCCAGCCGCTCCGCGGCACGAACCCGTGTCCCCTGCATCGGCAGGTAGACTCTCAACCACTGTGCCACCAGGGAAGCCCCTGTCTTTTTCTTGAATGACAATTTTTTGGGGTATAAATTTTCTTTCTTTCCTTGAGGATTTTGAGGACTGTATTCTAGTAGTTTCCTCCTCTTTAAAAAAGAGGCAACAGTGCATTTCCTGGCGATCTGGTGGTTAGGATTCTGTGGTTTCACTGCCGAGGGCTCGGGTTCGATCCCTGCTCGGGTAACTAAGATCCTGCAAGCTGCGTGGTGTGGCCAAAAAAAAAAAAGAGGCAACATTTCCTGGTGAGTGTTCATCTGCCATTTGTGTTTCCTTCTCTTTTCTTATAGTATCTTTGAATAGAGACTGGATCAGTTCCTTTTTGATTGTTTCTTATCTTGTAACAAAGTGAGCCCCTCCTGGACCAGCTATTTGTAGGAGGTTCATTTTCAGGAAAACCTGTGGTCTTGTTCCAGGCTAGCAGGAATCCACCATGGTTCACAATGATTTTCCTTACAACACAAGCCTGAGTGTGGGATTGACTTATGTTATCCTTAATTTCTCTGAAACTTGTAGTTGCAGATGTGTTCATAATGAATTGTTTTGCCTTCCACTTGGCTTCACTGACCGATTGTTTCCAGCAAATGAGTTCCTATGTGATTATTCAGACGCCCTCCCCTCCTGTTCCCTGGTGCCATTCAGTTCTAGGGATGTTTTCACTGACAGTCTATGAACCCTGTTCTCATTATACCAAAGAAGGTTTTTTGTTTTTGTTGTTGTTGTTTTTCTTTTCAGGGTATGTCACCAACTTTGGAAAACCCTGCTCTGCCAGCTTTGTAGCCACAGATGATCTCTTGGTATCTTCCTAGACTCCTGTTTGACCTTCACAGTGCCACCTCGTTTGCTGTGGGTAGGGGTCATAAATCATTCTTAGTTTCATCAAAGATGGAGCTACATTTCTTTTTCTCATTGGCTTTGTTGTGTTCTCTGAGAGGAGAATAAAGCAGTATGGTCTTTTTGACTCTAATTTAAAAACCAGGGCTTCCCTGGTGGCGCATTGGTTGAAGGTCCGCCTGCTGACGCAGGGGACATGGGTTCGTGCCCCGGTCCGGGAAGATCCCACATGCTGCAGAGTGGCTGGGCCCGTGAGCCATGGCCGCTGGGCCTGTGCATCCGGAGCCTGTGCTCCGCAATGGGAGAGGCCACAGCGGTGAGAGGCCCGCATACCGCAAAAAAATAAATAAATAAAATAAAACCCAAAATATATTTTCACAATTTATACCGTTTATGCATTTTATTTATGTTTTTCTTATGCTAAGATCTCTTTTAGACTGCGACTAATTACTAGTAATTTGATCTTGTAAAAACTGTTTTGTATTTTTCTTTTTATAACAGCAACTGAGGCATGAAAATCTCGTGAATCTGTTGGAAGTGTGTAAGAAAAGAAAGCAATGGTACCTAGTCTTTGAATTTGTTGACCATACAGTTCTTGATGACTTGGAGCTCTTTCCAAATGGACTAGACTACCAACTAGCTCAAAAGTATTTGTTTCAGATTATCAATGGAATTGGATTTTGTCACAGTCACAATGTAAGTGTTTAAACAATTATTTAAAAAGTTGAAAATTTAGAAGAGTGTACAATGGACACCCATATACCTACCGCTGAATTCTATACTTGTTAACACTTTCCTATATTTGTTTTATGACATATTTATTTATCTGTTCATCCATTTATCTACTTATTAATCTGTCTTATTTATGCATTTTTTAAAGTAAGTTTCAGACTTCAACTCTAAATACTTCAGCTCTGCATGTCATTAACTAGAGTTTGCAGATTTTTTTTTGAGGTAACATTTACTGAGTGAAATGCACAAACTTTAAGTAATGAGTTTTGGCAGATACATACATGTAAGAATCTACTTATTTGTCTGTTCAGATTCTCTTGCCTAGATGTGAAATATGAAAATCCCTGCTATTACTCTGTTGTCTATCACAACAATTTTATATCCTTTGAGAATCATATAAAAGCAATTCTAGGGGACTTCCCTGGTGACGCAGTGGTTAAGAATCCACCTGCCAATGCAGGGGACACAGGTTCGAGCCCTGGTCCGGGAAGATCCCACATGCCATGAAGCAACTAAGCCCACGCGCCACAACTACTGAGCCTGTGCTCTAGAGCCCGTGAGCTACAACTACTGAGCCTGTGCTCTAGAGCCCGTGAGCTACAACTACTGAAGCCTGTGCTCTAGAGCCCATGCTCTGCAACAAGAGAAGCCACCACAATGAGAAGCCCACGTACCACAACGAAGAGTAGCCCCCGCTCACCGCAACCAGAGAAAGCCTGTGTGCAGCAACGAAGACCCAACGCAGCCAAAACTAACTAACTAAATTAATTAATTAATTAAAAATACAGAAGAGCAGTTCTAGGTAAAATGACACAAAGTATAAAATAACTAACACAGTGATTCTGCCAGTTTTACAAAATATTTTAAATGACGTTTTTTGTGTGATTATAAAAATAACAAATGCTAATGATAGATGCGGGGCTGGCCCTGTGACCTTTACCATGGATGTCTAGGATGTAATAGAAATTGGCAGCTTATGCAAAATGCTCAGCAATGCCAATTAGGATGCTGGTCCTCTGAGTTTACAATAAATATATTTTTTAAAATTTCAAAATACAGTTTACTTATATTAGAGAACTAGGCCTAATAATTTGTTTTGCCCAGCTTTAGAATTTTTAACATTGTCTGCCAGTGTCCTGTTTTTTCCTTCCATAGTCTCTCTCTTAGAAATCATAACCAACTGACCTTGTTTTAGCCTCTTTACATTTATAATTGCTTGATGAGTGCTTCTGCTTGGGTACTCAGAAATCCACTTAAAAGCCTATATGGCTAAAACTAAACTACTAATTATTCTTAATCAAACCTAAGTTTTTCCAGACTTTTCTATTTTTGGTAAAGGACCCACTGTTCTTTTAGATTCCCAGGTTTAAGTAAAATATCTGAGATTACTTCCTAAATTCTGTTGATTCTTGATTTAAAATATTTCTACACTGCACCTCTTCCTTTCCATTCCTTTGAGCACCAGACCAGTTTAGGCCCTTATCACCTCCTAGTTGTCCCACTGCTCTTCTCCCCACTTCTAGTCCCCCTCTCTGCTTTACCTTGTTCATGGCCACATCTTCTTTAAACACCTTGTTGGTCATGTCACTTCCATGGGTTCCCATGGCCCTGACACAAGCTCAGACTTCCCAGAGTGGCAGCTGAGGCAAAACCTAGTACATAACCTCTACTCCAGAAAAAACATTTCCCCAGCATCTCCTGATCTATTCCCATCTTCACTCTTTTGCTCTTTTTGTTACCCTCACTTGGATTGCCCTTTCATTTCCACATTTATCCAGGTCATTCTAGTGTTAAAGACCTGTCTTAGAGCCCACCCTTTTCCACAGAAATTTTCCCTGACCAGCCCAGTCTTCAATGACAGCTTTACTCTCTTAGTCCTGAGAGCAGTCCTTATCAGAGCAATTGATTTGGTAATTAATAATATATATTTCATCCAATATCTTTGATCGTTTAAATAAAATTTGAAGCATAAATGTTCTTTTTTTCCCAACTAGGTCCCAGGTTCTTTAAAGCCAGGAACAGTTTTATAGGCTTTTATTTGTACTTATTATAGGGACAAAAACAGTGCCTTGCGTATGACAGGTGCTCAAAAATAATTAGTTTGCTTAACTTGATGTGCCAATATATGTCATAGTCTGCTTTTTGTCTTAGATCATACACAGAGATATAAAGCCAGAGAATATATTAGTCTCCCAGTCTGGTGTTGTCAAGTTATGTGATTTTGGATTTGCGCGGACACTGGCAGCTCCTGGGGAGGTTTATACTGATTATGTGGCAACCCGATGGTACAGAGCTCCAGAACTATTGGTTGGTGATGTCAAGTATGGCAAGTAAGACATCAGCAAGGTGGGCGGTGGGTAGGGCAGATTTAACTCTCTTCCTTGATAAAATGGAACATGTTTTTAATATGATGAAAGATCCCTCTAACACTGAAAGGAAGTTTTCAGTTTAGAGAAATTTATAAAGTTATTTGTAAACATTTTTGGTGCTTCCCCTTTGAACATTCTTGTGAAAAAAGTTGGCGTGAGTATAATTATTTTAAAGGTAGGGAAATCAAGGTAAGTGGTCTGTTTTTAATAGTAAGTTAGAAATAGGTATATTTATCACTTGTAAAGAGAGGTAACATTGACCGGGTAAGTCTGACACTTGCAATGAGGCAAAGTAGCATGGGCAAGGGTGAGGGTAGAAATGGAACTGAGTGAATATTTTTAAAAACATAAATCATCTTCATAAATGAATTCTTCAAAGAAGAAGGGATTGGAAGTTTTACTGATTTTGATAGAAATCGTTCTAAAATATTTTTTGCAATTTCTCTGTTTTCAGAGTACATGTCATTTAATATTTTCTTAATTACTCTGAGCTCTCATTTTACCGCCATACTGTCACTTTTGTACCATGTTATAATTCCACTATGACGTTAAGCAATTTCAAGGTAGTTGTCCCTATGGTAATGATGCCGGAATATTCTTTAAGTTTTTGTGACCAATTTTTAAGACAGTTTTTCTATTTCCCCCTATTAGCTTTCAGTTCTCCTTGTTGTTTGTGTTCGCAACATCCATCTCCTTCTGGTATGCTGTTTTCAGCATATAGTGGGATAGACTGAGGAACCTTGTCGAAATTATGTGTGAACAAAAAATGAATAGCCACTGAATGGAAACCCAAAAGGCTTATTTTCAGAATAAAGTATACTTAACAACAAACTGTTTTGACTCTTCAGAAGTCTTTTCCCTCATGTCACATGATTGAAGTTTCTGGAAATTTGATTTATGTAAAATTGGAAATTAATACTTTAAGTTTATAGGGAAATGTATTTTGTAGAGTAATCTAAGGCTTACTACTACTTTTTTCAGTACCAAGAATACCAAATAGTAATATGCAGAACAGATTCAGTCATAATAAGCATATTAGGATGCCAGGTTTTATACCACATTGCTTTTCTTTCAGGGCTGTTGATGTGTGGGCCATTGGCTGTCTGGTAACTGAAATGCTCATGGGGGAACCCCTTTTTCCTGGAGATTCTGATATCGATCAGCTATATCGTATTATGGTGTGTTTGGGTAAGATTATATGTCTACATTTTAAATTTTAGTGATTTTTTCCCTATGTTTTTGTTTGTTTATATTTATTTTACAAGCTGTTGGTACATTAAAGGTGATACGTGTTTTCAATGGGTGTAGGGAGCAAGTCGGAAAAGCTCATCTATCTCTCTCTTTATATATATTCAGTCATTCTCAGTCTGGCTTTTGTCTATCTGACATATTGTCCTAATCATGCTCTCACCTGCCCTCCTGCCAACTCCCCCGCTAAAGCAAAGAGCAAACATTGTACATTCTCTCTGCACTTTTGCATTCAATAAATCACTCTACAAATCATCATTTGTAGAGAGAATACAAATGATCATCTTATCTTTAGGTCAGCAAGCATTTGGTGTTATATGACTATTACGCTCTTTCTCATCTTCAAACTGAGAGACACAGGGACTTCCAAAGTAATTTTTTTTTTGCGGTATGCGGGCCTCTCACTGCTGTGGCCTCTCCCGTTGCGGAGCACAGGCTCCGGACGCGCAGGCTCAGCGGCCATGGCTCACGGGCCCAGCCGCTCTGCGGCATGTGGGATCTTCCCAGATTGGGGCACGAACCCGTGTCCCCTGGATCGGCAGGCGGACTCTCAACCACTGCGCCACCAGGGAAGCCCCTTCCAAAGTAATTTAATCTTGCTGCAGTTCTGACTTTTGTTGCTAGTGCTTTGGACAGAATTTCAAAACTAGACTATCAAAGTCATCTTACATTTGTTGAAATATCAACTTTCTGTTGGGTGATGGAGTTTGTAAAATGGAAATAATGGGTAATTACTTGAGGGTTATTTAACTCTTAGATTTTAGTTTCCAGATTAGAAGTTCAATAAACAATACAATGGTTTCTTATAGCAGAATTTTCATATATATTTTATATTAGGTTAGGTATTACAGTTGAGAGAAAAGATAAAAGTGATCAAATCAGCCCTTAGATACAGACACACTGGGCAAAAATTAAATTCTTAAAGAGTGGAACTTATTTATCTAGATTAGATTTTGACCATATGACTATTAATATTTTCATCTTTGGCCAGCACTTTATGCTTTGTAGTTAGAAATGCAGTGCTGGTACTTATATCTAAGAAATTATGCAATGTTCTTTACCTGTGCTTTTCCTATGCTCCCTTTGTCTTCAGTTCTATGTATAGTAGCGTGTGAACTTTCCTGAATGAGTATGTTGAAATAAGAATGTTAATTTCTTTTGCGTTGACTTATGTCAAAGCCACCTAAAGACTGCCAGGTGCCACCACAATAAGAGCACTGTTGTGTTCGGTTATTTTTGCATGCGGAGAGAGTCCCCGCTCTACAAGCTGTGTTACACTCATCTCTACTCCACACCGTCTGTCCCATGATGCGTAATGACAGAGATGTGTGCCATTCTCACTGCCAGGTAATCTCATTCCAAGACATCAGGAGCTGTTTTATAAAAATCCTGTGTTTGCTGGAGTAAGGTTGGCTGAAATCAAAGAAAC
This sequence comes from Mesoplodon mirus, assembly GCF_964341445.2. Lineage (NCBI taxonomy): Eukaryota > Metazoa > Chordata > Mammalia > Artiodactyla > Ziphiidae > Mesoplodon > Mesoplodon mirus. The sequence goes on from NC_138977.1 coordinate 46,978,928, forward strand.
GGTTCCTCTTGAAAGACGCTATCCCAGGCTCCCTGAAGTTGTGATAGATTTAGCAAAGGTAATCGTACTTTTTCTTTGCACTTTCTGACAGGGAATTTACATTATGGAGATTTGATTTTCGCTTCTTTTTTTCTTGTCCAGTTGATCTTTTAGGACAGCAGTTTCCTCTGATGATTTAAATTTTTGTACATTTTAAGAGTTTTATTTGGTGGGCGGGGGGATGGAGGGACTTCAGAGATAAAGACCTGAAAATTTTTCTTGTTTTAAGAAACGATTTCATATTATCTGGCAAGTCTTAAGTGTGAAAACATTCTCATAATGACATGTTTTTAATGTTTAACATTTAAAATGCAAGCCTTGTGTAAGTGGAAAAGAGAAGAAAAATAGGTTAAGAAAATAAAAAGAAGGGTAGAAAAGCAGGAAAATATTAGAGTCTAAGGCATAGGATCATGGCCTGTAGTGTATTGTTAAAAAGGGGCTTTTGCTTAACCACTAGATTCACTGAAGCTAATTTTTAAATGATCATCACCTTTGCCTTGTATTTGATTGAGGAAGACATTAGGGAGATTCTCACTGGATCAAATTGTCTCTAAAAGTGGACCTTTTGGAATTATTAGCTCAAAAATTTCTTATTAGTTAGGATTGTCCAAAAATGTTGATAAACTAAGTATCTCTAAAAGAGCAGGGTCACATAACATTTACCCAAGATATTTTTTGCTTTTTTACTTCTTTAAATAACTCATTTAAAAAAAGCTCAGTAAGCTTATAACTAATTATAACAAGTTCTTAGAATAATACATTGTTATTTTTATACATAATCTAACAGATACAAATATTTTTCATTGAGACAAGCTTTATGATCTGTCTGTGAAGAGATTTAAAGGGAATAAAGGTAAAACAATATTGTCCAACTTTATTCCCTTATGGTAGAATTATATAACTTTTTAAACATTTTATTATAAGAAATCGCAAACATAGAAAAGAAAGTAGAGAAAGCAGTGGTGTAATGAACCCTCACGAGCTAGTCATTAGCTACAACAATTAACAATATTTGGAAAATATTTCATCTATCCTGTCCACACACTCAGCAACTTTTTTTTTTGGAGTATTTTGAAGCAAATTCCAGATATTATATTATTTCACTTATAAATGCCTTAATTATTTGTAGAATTTTCTTGTTCATTTAAAGCTATTTATTGATAAGTCCCTTCTATTCTTACTGGCAGTGAGTGGTTCCAGTGAATCAGAACAAGATATAGTAAAATCTATAATAAAATGAAAGAACATAGATAAAATAAAATCATCTATGTCAAGTATGTAGCACAGTAATAAGACAGAGTAGGTTCTTTCCCTTCCATTCTGTAAGTACTTTAAATTTTAAAAATCCACAAAAATTCTTTAATACCATAAAATATCTAATCAGTGCTCAAAATTTCATTAATTTTCTTAAAATTTCTTTTTATAGTTTGAATTAGGATCCACATGAAGACTAGAGTTCGCAATTGGTTGATATGTCTTTTAAGATTCCTAATCTACGAGCTCTTCTTCATCTCTGTTTTTTGTTTAAACCTTGCCATTTATCTGTTAAAGAAAATAGGTTGTTTGTCCCTTAGAATTTTCCACATAGTGTACTTTAATATGTTCCTTTGTGTCCTGTATTTTGTATAAACTCACAGCAGAGCTAGAGCTTGATCAGAATCGGGTTGATTTTTTGGCAGGACTACTTCATAAGAGGTTTGTATATTTCTGTCCAGAGACACTGAATGTCTGGTGTTCTTTCTTTTTGTGATATTAGCAATCATTGGTAGTCATTGTCTAGATTTGTGCTTTATTCTTTATCATTTATTATAGATGTTTAAAATTCATTGACTGTGAAAAGGAATTTTCTATACTTAGAAATGTAAATGTAGGCTGTTTTTCTTTGATATGAACTGTATGTATTCCTTGGTTTCCCAGAAATGCTTACATATTGACCCAGACAAAAGGCCCTTCTGTGCTGAGCTCCTGCACCATGATTTCTTTCATATGGATGGATTTGCTGAGAGGTATATTACTGTGTTTTCTAGGTCATACCAACCTAGAGTTAAAGTAAGACCCTCATAACAGTATATAACAGTAGCAAACAGTATTTCTCTTATTACTCTACCCACCTACTATTACAGGAGCTCAAATATTTACCATCCTACTTCCATTCACCCTTAGCAATAATGCTTTCCTAAGAGTGGTCCCCTGCATTCAGTAAATTAGGGCTCTTGGTTTTCACGAAGCAGTCCCTTCATGCTTTCTTTCTGTCTCCCCCTGGTGACATCTACCACTCAGGTCACTGATTTCTGTGTTGCTACCAGCTGTGTGATGACATCACCTTGGGTGCTGATGCATTTGCAATGGTGCCATCTCCTGTTGCTGCTGAACTCATACCACACCCAGTCCTATGACACTGCTGACACTGCTGATGTGCTGGAGACCTTCATGTGCCAAACCTGTAGGTGCCAGAGCGGCTGACATGGTCTCCTGTGCTGTTCCAGCTGCTGGCATCAGTGCAGCTGACAAAACAGAAAGTAGTGAGATGAGTGGCAATGACATTGCTTTATATTTTTGCAAATCTATTTACTATCTAGCTGAATAAAAGATAGCTGGGTTCTCATATTTGCTTCTGCATTCGATTAGTTGTGATATGTTGTTTTGGTTAAAATAAGTGGAGAAACTCTGGCCTTATACAAATATGTAGTTGGAAAATGAAAGAGTATTTTAATAGCTCTTTTAGATTACTGTGGGTATTCTTCTTTGATTCTATACCAAAACTGACAGTGGTAGTTTCTTTAACGTTGCTTGCATTGTGGAATCTGAAACCATACCAATGAACTTCTTATCCCGTTACATTAAAATCCACTTGTCTAACTTGCACTTTGAATTGACATTTTACCCATGCGTGCTTTTCTAGCATGATGCATTAGTCATTTGGAAAATATTGTTTTGCTAAGTTATGCAGAGCTTTAAAATGTTGACATTTCATTATACAATATCAAAAAGTCATATTCTCTCTCATCAGAGAAGTCTTTAGTATTAGGAATCTGCTAAGTTCATGGTAGTGGAGACAAGTTGAATAGAATTCTAATTTTGCATAAAAAATTGAATTTTATCATTGATGCAAATATTATCAGTTGTTTTCCTTGAAGTAACAATCTCCTTTGTTCATTTTTTAAAAAGAAAATATCTGCTGAATACCCCAAGTCTGAATAATAATAATAATTTTTTTTCTGTCAGTCTTTCAAGTAATAATGTTGTCCCATGAAAAAAGTGGCTAGTTTAGCTTGTATCTCAACCAGTTACACAAGTGCTTTTCTTCAGACAACCATTGCACTTTGATTTGTAGCAGAGGTACTTTATGCATATTCCTATTTTGTCACACAGAATGTGGAAAAAGATATGTTCAGGGGTTTCGATTTAATTAAATAAATATATATTTTTTTTACTGCTCCATCAGGGACATTCTTAAACAAAACTGCCCCCCACCCCTTTTAACCTGAGAATGTGTGGCTAAGAAGGATACAATAACTGCTAGTAAAGTTTGGTGCCGCTGCTTCAATTCTTGGTAAGGCACCTGCAATTTTACCCCCCACTGCTTTTTATACCATCAGTGCAAATGTCAACATGGTGAAAAAGAAGTCGCCTTCGTAATAGGATAAGAGCTTTGACCTCGTGAACCTCCTGAAATGTTCTCAGGGATTCCCAGTTCTGCAGACTACCTCATTTCTTGTTTTGAATAACACAGTTGAGTTTAATACTCAATTTTTAAAAATAAATATCTTGAAAACCATTTTTTTTCTAGATTTATCTGTCTCATACAATCTTATTTTATTGACAAATGTATTTTTATGTAGGTTTTCTCAGGCACTGCAGTTAAAAGTACAGAAAGATGCCAGAAACATTTCTTTATCTAAAAAACCCCAAAACAGAAAGAAGGAAAAGGAAAAAGATGATTCCTTGGGTGAAGAGAGAAAAACACTTGTGGTACAGGTAAATTTCCATGTTTTAATGTGTATTAAGTTTTAAATTTAATATATCCTTAAATTTGGGGGGTGGAGGGCAGGAAATAATGAAGATCTTAAAAGTTTCCTGAGTGGCTAACAAGTTAACTTTTAGCTTACTTGTAAAAATATATCTTTCCTGTAGACATTACCTGTTTAAAAAAAATCTTAGCATATCATGTACTGAATGCCTACTGTATGCCAGTCTGTGCAATAGGGCTTGTCAGGAGATCACACTCATCCAAGAGCATTTAGACACACGTGTGCACACCCACATGCAAACACATGGACACAAACCCATGCACACACCACTTTTTTGCCTTAAATGATAGGAAAGAAAAATATAATTTTTAGAATTTTATATAAAGCAGAGCATCTAAAAATTGAGATTTGGGTACTCAATTTATTTGAAGTTTACTTTTCTTGGTAATTTATCCAGAATCTGTTCTTGGTAAGATAATTCAAATCTACCACCAACCCACTCCCATTTTCTCAAGTGAACCCAAAGAAGAAAGAGTCCTCAATTCTGTGCTCCCTGACTCTAAATATATGAGAACAAAAGCAAGCATGTTTGAGTCCTCTTCCATTGTTTTCCACTGAAATATAAATGTGATATGTGTGTATATCATTAAATCTGATATATATATATCTATATATATATAGATAGATAGATATATATCTCAGAGCTAATGTGAGTTTCATTTTCATTTGAAATAGATATCTCACTAAGAATCCCGGGTTTAATTATAATTCCATAGGTAGAATAAGAAAAACTGGAGCACAAGAAGGTGATATCTCGGACTTCCCTGTCAGTCTAGTGGTTAAGACTTCCAATGCAGGGGGCCCTGGTTTGATCTCTGGTCAGGGAACTAAGATCTCACATGCTGCACAGCGTAGCCAAAAATTTTTTTTAAAAAGGGTGATATCTCTGGAATTCTGCTTTCGTTGATAAAGTACTTTATAGGAAAAGGTGATTTTTCATTCTCCTCAGATCATTAATGTTATTAACATTTTTGTAACAGGATACAAATGCTGATCCCAAAATTAAGGATTCTAAAGCATTTAAAATAAAAGGATCAAAAATGGATGGAGAAAAAGTTGAAAAAGTCAGTCGAGCTTCAAATGCCAGCTGTCTCAATGACAATGGGATGAGCCACATCAAAACAGTGCCTTCAACAAGCCTCCGAGATTGCAGCAATGGCAGCGTGGGCCACACAAGAAATCCAGGCATGGCAATTCCTCCACTTACGTACAACCTTCCTGCAGTGGCTCCCATTTCATACAGGTATGAAAATAAGAACAAAATGTTGTTTAAGGAAAGGACATCTTTACAAATTGCAAATATTTATCAATTCAGCCACATGTATTATTACTCTCAGGTTTCTGAATCCTATTCATTCTTGTCAGGTTACTGTTTCAAGAGACTTCTTGGCTAATGTGATAAAAATGATTAGCATTTGATCAAAAAATTTACCTGAGTCCTAAGAAAATAAGGTTGTATTATTTAAGGTGAAGGAATCTATAGCTATTTAGTCTAAGAACACAAAAGGAGTTTGTCATTATAAAAGAGATAATTGGTTTTGAGCGTCTGCTGCTTCATGGCATGGCTGTGGGCATGTAATTGTACAAAGGAGCTCCTGTTGGAAATTTCGCAGAAAGGAAGGTAATTTATTGGCATTGAAGGCTGGGTGGGAGGCGTATGAGGGTAGTGGTAAAGGACAGAGTGTTTCACCAGATCTGTGAGCATCGTATGTTTAAGAATAGGCATTAAATTCTGATTAAACTGCATGTCACTTGGTGCTGGGTCTTTTGATTTTGTGCTTGAAAAAAAAAATTACTGCTGGGTCTAACGCAAATTTTTTTGTTGCTTTTGTTACAGAGTGGATGAGAAAACCAAGAAGTATTGTATTCCATTTGCTAAACCAAATAAACATTCTCCAGCAGGAGTTTATAATATTAATGTGACCACATCGGTAAGTGAACTGTTTCAGAGGCAGAAGAGCAAACATTAGTCATTTCTAGACTTTTATTAACAGGAAATATGATAGTGAAGAACTGAGAGTTTTATTGAGAGACGTGTCATAAAGTGGAAAGTTAATTATGTATATATCATCCCAGCGTGTCAAAATCATAAGTGTGAGAGACAAGTTTAAGTTTCATAAGTCTGGAAATTTAAATATAAGATGTTATTATTATATAGAATGGATAAACAACAAGATCCTACTGTGTAGCACAGGGAACTATATTCAATATCCTGAGATAATGGAAAAGAATATAAAAAAGATATATATATGTATAACTGAATCACCTTGCTGTGCAGCAGAAATTAACCCAATATTGTAAATCAACTATACTTCAATAAAAAAAAGATGTTATTGTTAAAATGACATCTGTTTTCATTTCTTCAGTAATGGTAAAGTTTCTTAACCTAATGCTTGGTGATCAGTTCTGATGAGAAGATAAGTTGTCTTATCTCACCCACACCAGGTTTCTGGTGGAAATATTCTATTTATTCATTTAATAAATATTGATTATCTATTATGTTTAAGTCACTGAAGAAGAATAAGTCAGTCTTTCTCTTCAGGAATCTCATGGTTTAGTAGAGAATCAACACATTAAAACAGTGTCAGATTACAGTAGTAGAAGCATGTCAAGATTCGGAGGTCTTCTGAAGGTTCAGAGGAGCATTATTATGCTGACCACAGCTGCCAGAATGCTTCTTTTTAAAGTTAAGTTGAATCATCATCGTTCTTCCACTCAAAACCCTCCATTGGCTTCTCATCTCTGAGTAAAGACCAAAATGCTTTTAGGGCCTATTAGTCCCTGAGTGACTCACTCCCTCATCCCTCTATCCCACTCCTGGCTACTCTCTTTTTTTTTTTTTTTTTTGCGGTCCGCGGGCCTCTCACTGTTGTGGCCTCTCCCACTGCGGAGCACAGGCTCCAGACGTGCAGGCTCAGCGGCCATGGCTCACGGGCCCAGCCGCTCCGCGGCATGTGGGATCTTCCCAGATTGGGGCACGAACCCGTGTCCCCTGCATCGTCAGGCGGACTCTCAACCACTGCCCCACCGAGGAAGCCCTACTCTCATTTCTGATCACTCCATTCCAACCACATTGATTTCCTTGTTATTCCTGGAACATGGCAAGATATACTCCCACATATGGGTTTTTGCACCTGCTATTTCCTCTGTTTTAGAACACTCTTTCTCCAGATAATCCAAAGAATTTGCTTTTTCTCCTCCTTGGCTTACATGAAACCTTATTGTGAGGTCTTCCCAAATATTTTAACTCATTTTGTCTCCTATTATTCTCTCCCCTCCCTTTGCTTAATTGTTTTTTTCCGTTGCCTTACCCGACATCCTCTATTCTCTTATTTATATATGGTCTGTCTCTCCCTCACCCTGCCCACCACCCCGAATGTAAACTTCCAAGGAAGGATTTATGCTTTGTTTGTTTTCCCCACTGCTCTGCCCCACACCTAGAGCAGTGTCTAACGCATTGAAGCTGCTTAAGAAATGTGGTGAATAGATTTTTCTGCCAGGGAAGGGGAGGTATGGATGTATTCCCCAAAGAGGATTTTTCTCACACATTTCCCTTCTCTACCTCTCCCATTATCCTCAGAGCTGAAAAATATAGCCTTCTTTTCATCTCTCATGATTGCAATTGTTTTTCTTTTAACTATCCTTAGCCTATAATTTCTGTACCCATAATACTTTCCTTTTTGATATATCCTACTCATTTATTGTGGAGATTTTTGTGTTTTACATTCCTGGTCTGCTTTGGAAGATTATTTTGATCAGCAATTCTTTTCAAAGTAGCTGGCTCAATACCATTTTGCTGGAATTGATATTAGCCTTCTTTCAGGCATTGCATAATCAATGCTGGCTGATAATCTTAGATCTCATTTCTGTTTATCCTTCTTTGGAATAGGCAATCAAGAAAGGAGGTAAAGATTAGTAGGGAGAAGACCCACTGGAGTCTTTTCTTTCTTTTTTTTTTTTTTTTAAATCATAAAGGTTTATTACCCAAGAGAACAAACGTTAGGTTTTAAACCAAGACAAAAAAAGCATGTCCAAATACTTAACTACATAGCCCAGAAAACATGATCAATAACAAACTGAGAAAATGCTAAAGCAGAATCCCTATTAATTTTTTTTTAATTTTTAATTTTTTTTATTAGTTTCTGCTTTATAACAAAGTGAATCAGTCATACATATACATCTGTTCCCACATCCCTTCCCTCCTGTGTCTCCCTCCCTCCCACCCTCCCCATCCCACCCCTCCAGGCGGTCACAAAGCACCGAGCTGATCTCCCTGTGCTCTGCGGCTGCTTCCCACTATCTATCTACCTTACGTTTGGTAGTGTATATATGTCCATGCCTCTCTCTCGCTTTGTCACAGCTTACCCTTCCCCCTCCCCATATCCTCAAGTCCATTCTCAAGTAGGTCTGTGTCTTTATTCCTGTTTTACCCCTAGGTTCTTCATGACATTTTTTAAAATTCCATATATATGTGTTAGCATACGGTATTTGTCTTTCTCTTTCTGACTTACTTCACTCTGTATGACAGACTCTAAGTCTATCCACCTCCTTACAAATAGCTCAGTTTCGTTTCTTTTTATGGCTGAGTAATATTCCATTGTATATATGTGCCACATCTTCTTTATCCATCCATCCGATGATGGACACTTAGGTTGTTTCCATCTCCGGGCTATTGTGAATAGAGCTGCAATGAACATTTTGGTACATGTCTCTTTTTGAATTATGGTTTTCTCAGGGTATATGCCCAGTCCCACTGGAGTCTTTTCTTAATGAAAATTAACCCAGGCAGAACTAAGGCTAAACTTTCTTCAACTTCTAGGTTGAACATGAATAGCCTTCTCCCATGCTTTATGCCCTGATTCTGAGATGTGAATACATATATTATTATAAACATCTCTTATGTATTTTATGTGTCACTTTTTAAAAAAAATTTATTTATTTTTGGCTGCGTTGGGTCTTCATTGCTATGTGTGGGCTTCTCATCACGGTGGCTCCTCTTGTTGCAGAGCATGGGCTCTAGGCGCGCGGGCTTCAGTAGTTGTGGCTTTCAGGCTCTAGAACTCAGGATCAGTAGCTGTGGCGCACAGGCTTAGTTGCTCCGCAGCATGTGGGATCTTCCCAGACCAGGGCTCGAACCCGTGTCCCCTGCATTGGCAGCCAGATTCTTAACAACTGCACCACCAAGGAAGTCCATGTGTTATGTTTTGAGTATGTAAATCTAGTAGTTTGGACTCATTATTTTATTTTATTGTTTTATACTTGCAGATAGTTTTTTTTAAACTAATTATTTTATTTTACAGCTGATTTGAACCTTGAGCCTTAGCACTCAAGATAGAGGGGGCTTCCCTGGTGGCATGGTGGTTGAGAATCCACCTGCCAATGCAGGGGACACGGGTTCGAGCCCTGGTCCGGGAAGATCCCACATGCCATGGAGTAACCAAGCCCTTGTGCCACACTGCTGAGCCTGTGCTCTACAGCCTGTGAGCCACAACTACTGAACCCTTGTGCCACAACTGCTGAAGCCCACTTGCCTAGAGCCCGTGCTCCGCATCAAGAGAAGCCACTGCAGGGCCTCCCTGGTGGCACAGTGGTTGAGAGTCCGCCTGCCGATGCAGGGGATACGGGTTCGTGCCCCGGTCTGGGAGGATCCCATATGCCGCGGAGCGGCTGGGCCTGTGAGCCATGGCCGCTAAGCCTGCGCATCCGGAGCCTGTGCTCCGCAACGGGAGAGGCCACAACAGTGAGAGGCCCGCGTACCGCAAAAAAAAAAAAAAAAAAAAAAAAGAGAAGCCACTGCAATGAGAAGCCCACACACTGCAACGAAGAGTAGCCCCCGCTCTCTGCAACTAGAGAAAGCCCATGTGCAGCAACGAAGACCCAACGCAGCCATAAATAAATAAATAAATAAATAAATAAATAAATAAATAAATTTATTTTAAAAAAAGAGAGAGCAAATAGAAACAGCCAAAAGAAAGACACTCAAAAGCTCACTACAGGACTTCTGAAGACTTTCTGGGAGGCAGAGTAGCATAATTCACAGAACATTAAACTCGAGGTATTTGGAGTCTCAGTGGCTTAACACTGTATTATACTCTTTGTGTGTATATTTCAGTATACATACATATATGTGGATATACATGGACATACATAGGATTTCGTTATCTATATGTGGTTTCTTTCCTTTTAGTAAATCATATAATCTCTCTATGTATCATCTGTTTTGAAAATGTGGAAAAGAATGTAGAGTTTCTATGATTCTCAAGTGAAACAGATTGGGAAAATGTCAAATTCATAAAGGTGCAGAATTGAAGTGCTGCTGTGCTGTTCTTCTCTTTATTATTTTTCCAGACTTTATCAAATATGAAGGAATAGTGCTTAGAAAGATGAGGAATATGATTGAAGTTATAATTTTATACTTAATAAACTGTATTTCTAGGAAAATAATATTTGCTAACAGTGAGGAGTAAGACAAGGACAGATGTAAAAAAATGAGTCACGAGATTATTATTGGGAAAAGCGAAAAATGTGCTAGGAGATGTGACATACATGACAAGATGAGCTATTCAGAATTCATGTGGCAACAGCAACTATGCTGAAAAGCCCAGCAAGTGTCATAAGACCTGACCTTGCTGGCCTGAAAGACCAGGACACTGATGCCCATCTTTTAACCTTGTACTGCTTGCCAGGACTTACATTGAAGTTTGGTGGAGGGAGAAGGAGAAACTCATAGCAACCAACCAATCTGCTTGTTAGTAATTTTAATAGATTTAAAGAGGAAGAGGTTTGAAATAACTAGATGAAATTGTTTTGTATGTTATTAGTGTTTGTTTTGTTTGTTTGTTTTTGGGGTTTTTTGGGTTTTTTGTTTTTTTTTTACATCTTTATTGGAGTATAATTGCTTTACAATGGTGTGTTAGTTTCTGCTTTATTACAAAGTGAATCAGTTATACATATACATATGTTCCCATATCTCTTCCCTCTTGCGTCTCCCTCCCTCCCACCCTCCCTATCCCACCCCTCTAGGTGGTCACAAAGCACCGAGCTGATCTCTCTGTGCTCTGTGGCTGCTTTCCACTAGCTAGCTATTTTACATTTGGTAGTGTATATATGTCCATGCCACTCTCTCACTTTGTCACAGCTTACCCTTCCCCCTCCCTGTGTCCTCAAGTCCGTTCTCTAGTAGGTCTGTGTCTTTATTCCTGTCTTACCCCTAGGTTCTTCATGACATTTTTTCCCCCTAGATTCCATATATATGTGTTAGCATATGGTATTTGTCTTTCTCTTTCTGACTTACTTCACACTGTATGACAGACTCTAGGTCCATCCAGCTCACTACAAGTAACTCAATTTTGTTTCTTTTTATTAGTGGTCTTCAAATTTTGTCTTATTCTAGCTTTTCAATTCTATAAATTTTAGGATATGAACACAGTGATTATGAAAGGGGGCAAGCTTACCTGGAAGCTAATTCATTTGTGTTAACCATTCTGATGATATTAGGTTGCTAGTGAAAAGAGTCTACTTCAGGCAAATAAGAAAAGAAGGGAATACTCAAAGAGAGATGTCCGTTTGCCTGAACTCAACTATAATCATCTCCCTGAACTAAAAGCCTTGGAAGGCATCGGTATGTTTGTAACGCTTTTACTTTTTCAGCCCTTTTGTTTACATTATTTAAAATGTATGTTAAATAAACTAATAGAATATTAAAAATTTATAGTAACTTTACATATTTAAGTATGTGAAAATGTACAGACTTATGTACAATAAGTACATACCAAGGGACAGATACTGAATGTGAAGAACTAACAAAAACGTCTGATTTTCTCACTGTGTTTATGGTTATTTTTATCTAGCTCGAAATTCCAGGCTAATAAAGAAGGAGAACAAAAATCTTTCAGAATCTCGACTTCCTTCTCTGGTCGCTATTGACTTGCACACCTTCAATACTGCATTACATCAGGTATAGAAATACTCTCTGTAGGACGCATGGAACTCAGGTCTCTCTCATATTTCCTTTTAAAGTGTCCTATGGAGAGTTTGCTCTTAAGAATTGGGCAGGTTTATTAGTGGGATCTATAAAATTTTGCTTGTTAAATTTTGTTTTATGGTTCATTGCATTAAGTACCCTTATTACATATATATTTACATAAACATTTCCCAGCTTACAGTGATCAATCTTTTATAGATTAAAAAATTGTGTGTGTGTGTGTGTGTGCGTGTGTGTAGCCTAGCTATGGCTTTAATATAACTATAGGCTTTATGGTAGTTTATGATATTTCACTGCATTAATACCAAAGTTATTACCTTTCAAAGAATGAAACTCTGGAATAGTTTTTATTATCTTAAAATGTATTCTCCATTTGACACTTTTCCCCGGGACAATCCATTCCATCCAATGTAAAGATTTTCTATTCCTTATAGTCTTTTGCTATAATTCCTCTTATCTCTTCAGAATATTTACGTTTCTGCTACTTTTATATCAACAACAGTCATATCACTAAGAAAACTGGCAACCTTTTTAATCTCCTGAGCCATCCATAACTAACTACAAACTTGAGATATGAATCATTGAACTTTCCCTTTACTTCTTCAAACAGATTTTCACCTTTGCTTGTTGCTAGGCAACTCTTGTTTTGGAATTCTCCATCCTCCATCCTCATTGTTTAAGGATTTCCATTTCATACACAGCCCCTGTATGTAGCCTCCTTCTCTATGCCGATGCTTTTTCCTACTGTTACTCTTTAAATTATTTTGTAGAGCTCTGCAAACAAGAGGAATGACATTGTCGAGGATAACAAATTGCAGAGGCAGTTACCCAGTGATTCTGAAAAAAACATTTACAGACTGCTGCTGCTTTTGCCTTATCTCTTGCCAGCCGTTTCGGGAGCAACATCATCAAAGCTAAACAAATTCCTGTTGTGTGAAGATGAATCACTGCCACAGATTTTACATTTAGGGACTACAGAGTCTCAGGAAATTCCTGTATACTTCTAAACTTAAATATGGATTTTAAAGCTGCAGAATTTTCCACTTGCTCTTTGTGAGCACACTATTGTCCAAATCACTTTTCAGGGTTGACATAGCTCAATCTAGTTTCATGCAATGGAAGAAAGGCTTTGGCTGCCTTCCCACTTCTTCAATATTTTTATTTCTTGTTCAGAACTAACCCTTTTATATTTATAAACTGGTTCTGCATTTTTACTCTCAGTTTATTTGTTTAATTTCCATTTGCATTTAAAATAAAGAAGAAAGTAGGTGTAGGGAAAAACACAAATTAACACCAAAGTAACACGAGCTTATGTCTGGAAAATCTGAGTGGAAAGAGAACAGGAGACTGAAAGGAAAAGGCCTGCTGGCAGAGGCTGTGACCTGCCTTGCAGTCTTACTTTATGGTATTCATCTCTACACTGAACTACATTTTGTTTCTGTACATAACACAAACATTTTCACATTTATGAAACTCTATTATGTACCTCTGGAACAATCTGTAAGATAGATTTTGTAAGTAAAATATTATTTAATCTGTGGAATCTGTCTCCACTCCCTCACCCCCTACATGCTTACATGTCTTATGTACTTATATACATAGCTTCAGATTTTTTCCTCTAAGCACTGTTTTCTTCATCCCACAAATTTCAAAATGTTATATTTTCATTATCATTCCATTCAAACATTAAAACATTTTTCCTTGTAATTTCTTCTTTAACCCAGTAATTATTTAGAAATGTGTTGTTTAATAGTTAGATATTTGGACGTTCCTTAGATATTTTATTATTAATTTGTAATTTAATTCCATATGGTCAGAGAATATACTCTGTATGATTTTGATTTTTTTAGATTCACTGAGATGTGTTTTATGGCCCGGCATGTGGTCTATCTTGGTGAATGAACCTTGTTCTCTTGAAAATAATGTATATTCTTTAGTTGTCAGATATAGTATTCTATAAATGTGAAATCCAATTAAGGTTGATAGTGTTGTTTAGACATTCTATATCCTTGATGATTTTTTTGTTTAGTTCCGTCAGTTCCTGAAAGAGTGCTGTCAAAATCTTTTACTATGATTGTGGAATTGTCTATTTTTCTCTTACATCTGTCTGTTTTTGCTTCATGTATTTTAAATCTGTCTTATTAGGTAATACACATTTATACTTGCTTTGTCTTCCTGATACATTGTCCCTTTTATCATTATGAAATGTCTCTTTCTCTCATGGTGCTCTGTGCCTTAAAGTCTATTTTATCTGAGATTAAAGTAGTCACTCCAGCCTACTTCCACTTATTCGTTTCCATAGTATATCTTTCTACTTTCATTTACTTTCAGCCTATCTGGTTTTGTATTTAAAGTGTTTCTTTTGCCAACAGCATACAAATTAGGGTCTTCCCTTGGTAGCTATTCTCTCAATTCTGATTCTTTTAATTGGAATGTCTGTTTGTTTTCTATTTCTGCTAACAAATTACTACCAATTTAAAACAGTCTCCATTTATTATAGGTTCCATAGGTCAGAAGTCCAGGCACAGCTGCTGCTTTCCTTAAGAGTCTCATGGGCTGAAACCAAGATGTCAGCAGGGCTGCATTTCTTTCTGGAGGCTTGCGCGGGTATCCATTTCCAGGCTCATTCAAGTTGTTGGCAGCATCTAGTTCCATGTGGTTGTGGGACTGAGGTCTCTGTTTCCCTGCTGGCTGGCTCCTGGGCGTTGTTCTCATTCTCAGCTTCTTGAGGCCACTCACATTCCTTGGCTCATGGCCTAATTCCATGATCCTCAAAGCCAGCAACAGTGGTTGAACCTTTCTTACTCCTTGACTCTCTCTTACGTCCCCTTCTGCCTCATCTTTCTGACATTCTTCCCATTTTAAGGGCACATATGATTTCTTGGGTCCACCAGGATAATCTCTCTCTCTTAGGGTCAGCTGATTAATAGCATTAATTCCATGTGCAAAGTCCCTTCACAGCAATAGCTAAATTAGTTTGATTGACTAGCCAGGACAGGAATCTTAGTGAAATATCTTTAGAATCCTGCCTACCACTAAATATTTAGGCCATTAACATTAATGTGATTATTGATATGTTTGAATCTAGCTCTATCTTTTTATTAGTTGCTTTTTGTTCTTCTGTTTTCCCTTTCCAGCCTTCTTTTGTATTTGAATATTTTTAGTATTGGCTTTTTGGAGATACCTCTTTGCATTATTTTTTAGTGACTTCTCTAGGGATTACAGTATATATACCTAACCTTTCATAGTCTACTTAAATATTGTACCACTTATAAAATGTAGAAACCTTGCAAATGTATTTCCGTTCCTCCCACCTGAACTTTATGTTACAGTTTGCATTTGTATTTTGTTCACACATACATTGAAAACCTCACTATACTATGTTATACTTTTTGCTTTCAATAGTCATAAGTATTTTATGGGAAGAAAGTAGTTTTCTATGTTTACCTAGCTACTTACCGTTTCTGTTGTTTTTCGTCTTAAAGATTACAGTTTTATTTTCTGGTATTATTTTCCTTCAATCTGAAAGACCTCCTTTAGTGTTTCTTGCAGAGCAGGTTGGATGGTGACAAACTCTTTTAGTTTTCTTTCATTTGGGAATGACATTATTTTGCCTTCTTTCCTGAAATATATTTTCACTGGATATAGAATTTGAGTTGGTAGTTTTAAAAAATTTCTTTTTCTCTCAGGACTATAAAGGTATTATTTCTCTGTCTTCTGATCTCTACGATTTCTGGTGGGAAATTCTCAGGTATTTGAATTGTTACCCTGTAAGTAATGTTTCATTTTTCTCTAGCTGCTTTCAAGATCTAATCTTTACCTTTCGTGTTTATTAGTTTGAATATGATATGTCTAGGCATAGTTTTCTCTGAGTGGATCCTTTTGGAGTTTGCTAAGCTTCTTGAATCTGTAAATTTATCTCTATTACCAAATTTGGGAAGTTTTTGGTCACTATTTCTTCAAACATATTTTTCCTGCCTAATTTCTGTCTCTTCTCCTTCTGAAGTTCTAATGAATGACATATATGTTAGACCTTTTGGTAGGTATTTTCTCACAGGTTCCTGAGACTCTTCACTTTCTTCAATCTTTTTTCTCTCTACTTTTCAGACTGAGTAATTTCTATTGATCTTTCCTCAAGTTCTTTGACTACTTTGTCACTTCCTTTCTGCTATCAATTTTAAAATTTCAGATAATGTATTTTTTAGTTCTAAAATATCCACTTAGTTCTTTTTTAGAAATTCTATTTCTCTACTAAGAACTCCTGTCCCTTCATTTATTTCAAGTATGTATAAATTTCCAGCATCTGGGCCACCTCAGGATTGTCTTTACCTTTTGACTGCCTTTTCCCTTGAGAATGAATCACACTTTCCTGGATCTTTTTATGTCCAGTAATTTTGAATTGTATCTCAGATATTGTAAACATTGTATTGTATAGTCTCTGGGTCTTGTTATAATCTTCAGGAGAATGTTGAAATTTTTATTTTAGTAAGCAGTCACCCAAGTTTTGTTTACACTGTAAATTCTGCCTTACCTTCTGTGAGAGGTGGTTTAAATCTCAGTTCTCTAAGTCTTTGTCATCCTAGTTTGCATCTATCCTGCACTTGTGTAGTTCAGGGCTTAGTTGGAGACTTGTACAAGTGAGTATAATCTCATTCACTTCTCTAAATTGAATTTAGACAATTGCTATGCTGTTGGGAGCTATCCCATGCATGCATACCTCAGGAACTGGACTGAGACTTCTGTGGGTTTATACATAGAATTAGAGGGTCCCCTTCTCTAGTTCTCCTCCCTCCGGAGTCCCCGCCCCATACTTTTTGCCCTGCAGGGACCCCTTTTTCTGGTTTCTCTGACTATAAAGATGGAGTTCCTTTCAGACTTTTAGCTTCTTGCACTTCTTTACGACTCTGAGACTAGGACTTGCCCTTTGGGCAAAGTCACAGAAGTGAAAAACAAACAAAATTGGAAACCTACCCCCTTGTGAAGGGATACATCTCCAAGTTTTGACTCTTTTCCTTAATCCTCAGTTTTTCTATTTTTTCTAAAGGGTTTTGTTTTGTTTTGTTTGTTCATTTATTTTGGTGATAGGTAGACATGGGTTATAGTGGGTTTACATTGCCCTGGCACATCAGAAGTATCTTTTAACGTATGTATCAACAAAGAGGTCAAAGAGTAAGATGAAGCCCTTACTTCATCTTCTTCTGTGTAAGCAACTTGAGCTATGACTAGTTCTCAAATTTTAATCATCTGGTATTTGACCAAGAATTGGGATTTTGAGGAAGTAGGACTTTTACAATTACTGAGACTCTATAATGCTCAATTATTAACTTGTAGGTATCAGGATCTCCCCTGTCAGATGATTCAGAGGCCGATTTGCCACGAGTGGAACACCAGCACTGACTGTCATTTTGGTTCTGAGCTGGGTAGGTCTGATTTCTCACCCTTGAAGCTGTGTAACCTTTCATGGGAAATATTTTGTAGTTTGCTGAAGCAATAAATTCTACAGCTGAAACATTCTCCAATGATTGACTGTATGAGAACTCTTTTTTGTTTGTTTGTTTCTTTGTTTTTTTGCGGTACGCGGGCCTCTCACTGTTGTGGCCTCTCCCATTGCGGAGCACAGGCTCCGGACGCGCAGGCTCAGAGGCCATGGCTCACGGGCCCAGCCACTCCGCGGCATGTGGGATCCTCCCGGACCGGGGCACGAACCCGTGTCCCCTGCATTGGCAGGCGGACTCTCAACCACTGCGCCACCAGGGAAGCCCCTATGAGAACTCTTGATAGACAAAGAGTTGTACTACTTAAAAAAACAGGAGTAGCTTTTGTCTCTGTGATGAAATCCCTTTTCATAGCGCTTGAATCTCTTGCTTTTAAACTAATCTCCTGTATTTTATTGGATACAGTAATGTGAAATTAGGGTGACAAGTGCTCCAGAAGGATATATACTTATCTCCCGTATCAGTCATTTGCCCTTTGGGTTTGTAAAGCAAGAAAGAGTAAATGATTGCTTGGTAATCTTTTTCCTAATAAAGAGGGATCAGCACCATATCAAGTGATTGCCTTCCTTTTAAATATAACTTTTTAGTACTGAAAAACCAAAACCAAAAAAAAAAAAAGAGAAAAAATCAGACCTTTTTGGGTGATAATTTGCTATGTGAGCTCACCCAAGTCATTCAAAAATAAAATCCTGCATTCTTATAACTGTGTTGTTGGAATTAACCTGTTAACCTCCACAAAGCATTTTGAATGTCTGTGACATCAAATGTGAATTTACTGTGATGTGCACAAATCTTAAGTTTTTTTTTTTTTTTTTTTTTTTTTTTTCTTTTTGCGGTATGCGGGCCTCTCACTGTTGTGGCCTCCCCCGTTGCAGAGCACAGGCTCCGGATGCGCAGGCCCAGCGGCCATGGCTCACGGGCCCAGCCGCTCCGCGGCATATGGGATCCTCCCAGACCGGGGCACGAACCCGTATCCCCTGCATCGGCAGGCGGACTCTCAACCACTTGCGCCACCAGGGAGGCCCAAATCTTAAGTTTTAATTTCTCATTTTTACAGGTCCCTTCCAAGGGCCTAGTAGAAGTCATTGCAATGCATTTGCTATACATACTGCATAAACTGCAAGCTCTATAAAACTTATATCTATTTTGTCAAAATTAGTCATTATTTACACAAAAGGAGATGTTGTGCTACACATGGTAGTTTTGGTGGATAATTATCCTGAAGACTGTCTTTAAAATCTTGTTTTTTATACATATGGTCTAAGGTTTTCTTAGACCATGTAATACCTACCGATACTGTCAATATATACAATATGAGAAAGCAAGTGGGGTAGAAATCAATTTCTAGAAAGAATATATGTAAACTATTTGGTGGCATATATCCCCCTTTGCTTTTACTTATTTTTTTTTTTGCGGTACGTGGGCCTCTCACTGTTGTGGCCTCTCCCGTTGCGGAGCACAGGCTCCAGACGCGCAGGCTCAGCGGCCATGGCTGAGGGGCCCAGCCACTCCACGGCATGTGGGATCTTCCTGGACCGGGGCACGAACCCGTGTCCCCTGCACTGGCAAGCGGACTCTCAACCACTGCGCCACCAGGGAAGCCCCCCACCTTTGCTTTTAGATGCTGCCCTAGTACTTGAGATGACATCCTTGTGCAACGAAAGTGCTGATATCCTAGAAGCAGAGATTTGTGGTTTTGAGCCTTGACTTCTGAACTGACTACATTTTCTGAGAAAGGCCTTGCAGCAGAAGAAAAGACAAAGATATCCATGTGTTTCAAAGGAAAATTGAACAACTGTCCCTTCCCAACTGTTATCCCATCACTTTTCAAGTCCACTGATGCTATTTCAAGATGTATCCAATGAAAGAATAGTGATAGGGTTCTTGTGACATGAATGTGTATTTAATATTAGTAGATCATGTATTTAAAGTAAGTAAAAAAAAAGGGGAGAAAGAGAGAAGCATTTAAAAGGTCATGTTATTTATGCATTGAATCTTGTGTGTTATTTCTATAAATGTGTGCATTTATTTGGGAGTGGGTTTGGTGGCGGTAGGTGATAAAAACTAGGATCAGTTGAAGAAAATGAAAAAAAACCTAGGATCAGTAGGAGAAAATGTTTCCTTTACCCTAACTTAACTATAAAACACATTTAAAAATCTTGCTTGTTTCTAGGCTTTAAGGAGAAATTTAACTGCTCTCTATGGATAGATGTCTATCTTTGGTTTCTGTGATTATTGTTGATGTTTGATCAGTGTTATTGTGGGAATCTGGCCTCTCTGCTGATCTTCTAAGAACCACACTAAAGCAAACGTTGCAAAGAAACCTTTTATTTCTAATGACCTATTATGACTCTGGCATTGGATAGTCCTCTGTTTTATAAGATTCTGGTGCTAATGTTCTTGTGTGTAGGAACGTGATTGGAACAAGAGTGGTGAAAGAGAATTTTGTACGTTTAACTTGGAGCTGTGTACTGTGCTTCTCGTTAAAAAAAAAGAGGTAGACATACAAAATTTGGGGGTGGAAGCTGGGTTACCAATTGACTAGGGCTGATTACTCTTTTCTGGGCCAGTTGCTATGGAACTCCCCAGCTGGAGAAGTTTTGGGGAGGGAATATCCACTGTTAGGACTTCACTCTTGTCCCACTGATAGTTTGAAGGTGATATCAGACAGAACCTAGAAATGTTTCTGTCTCCTTGGGTCCTCCAAGGCCTCCCCCAAAGCTTTTCACAAGATGCAAAATCATTTACCTACAGCCCACGAATCTTTTCTAATGCACTGGTCCACAACTTTTAGGTGGGAGAATGAAACCAATTGGACTGCAGGTTTTGGTTTCTGGGTTGTAAGTCGTGCTCTGCATTCATTATCTTAGAGGATGGTTGTTAAGGGGACCAGAACTTGTGTGGACTTTTTTTTTTTGCCTTAACCAATGAGCAATATGTTGTTTTTCTAAAAGGCACTGGCTAGAACTTAGCCCAAACATTTAACTAGCACTTTTCTCTATTACTCTAAAGAGCTTAATATTGAAATTCTGACCTTAAACACTTGGGCTTTCAAAAGAGTAGGACATTCCAGAGGCAAAATAAGGGGCTCCAATGTAGAGTCTATAGGTGGTTCAACTGAAATTTGGTCTTGGTTTTGAAGCTCTATCTTTAAACTCTGACCAGGTGTTTGACTAGATTGGTGTGGCTAACATGCTGAACAAAATTAGTGTATAAGTATTTGTAGGCTTCACATTAAAATATTATTATTTTATTTTTACTCTGAAAAATATTGTCAGCAGACTCTAGCATGGAAAGCAGATAATACTTAAAAGCCAAGTGTTTCTCTAGCTTATTTCAATGTTATTTTTATTTAAAGATCAGTGTGAAAATATCACCCCGGTGTCTGAGGGTTCAAGGTCAATTACCTTCTCATTTGCTTTTGGTATTTTTTGTTTATGAAAACCTTTTGTGAACTTTAGAATTAAAGAACTAAAAGTTATTCACTATAAGTGCAACTTGAGACTTGAGGATCATATCTGGTTAGAATCATGGCAGAACTTGAAAAAGAAGAGTTTGCAAACTGGGGCCATAGACACTGAACCAAAATAATCCTTTTTTTCAGTTTAAGATTACTTTGTCTCACCTACAAGGATATGATTAAGCCACTTACTAATAGAAAATATGTGTATGTACTGGTGGGGGGAAGTGGGCTTGCTGTGTATATGTATGTTTTAAAATTAATAAATATTATATCTTACTGAGCTCCATACATGGTTTTTACTTGAATTTATTTAAGAGACCATGAATAATGTATACAACACAATACAGTTTTTTTTTTTTTTTTTTTTTTTTTCGGTACGCGGGCCTCTCACTGTTGTGGCCTCTCCCGTTGCGGAGCACAGGCTCCAGACGCGCAGGCCCAGCGGCCATGGCTCACGGACCCAGCCGCTCCGCGGCATGTGGGATCTTCCCGGACGGGGGCACGAACCCGTGTCCCCTGCATCGGCAGGCGGACTCTCAACCACTGCGCCACCAGGGAAGCCCCCACAATACAGTTTTAACAAATAAGTTTGAAATAATCTGTTAATTCTCTTTTTGAAATTTTGTATATAGGGGTGGCAAATTAATTTTCTTGTACAGCCAATGATACAAGCAACCTGGTCCTAAAGTAGCATGTCTTGTAAAGATGACTTGGTAAAAGTTGTGACAGACTTACGCTTAGAACCTGGTTCTCCTGATTGAGAATCCTTGCTTGGTTAGAATAGCTGACTTCCTATAGAAACGGGGACACAGAAGATGTGTTTTCTTATGTGGCTCTCTCATTATTGGTTCCTTTGTTTTAGTTGTGCTACAATATAAGGCTGGATCTGTACTAAATTATGAGTCAGACTAGACGGAAAAATGTGCTTCACTTGTTTTCTAAGTACTCTGTGTAACCGAACCACTGGCAGGAATTAGAAGCACCAGATCACTGCTTGTAAGGTTTTAAGGCTAGTCCTAGAGAATTGGACTAAATGGATTTTCCTCTATTGTTTTGTGTTGTGTTTTAGAATTAGAAATGGGTCCTTAACACTCCTCTATGTGAATGAAAAAGTATGTTCTCACATTGCTTTTTAAAGGGTCTTATTTTCTCTCTTTATAGCTTCAGACATGAAGTAACTTGAAAATGTAATTACCATAAAGCTTATCTATTTCTTAACATGTATTTCTGAGAAGTGCCTTCCCACAAATCACTCATCATCACTTGTAAGTAACTTGTGATTTAGAGCTTTGTGTTTGTAGATGTTTGTGGATATCTGATATCAACTCTATTATATGCTGAGAAACAGAAAACAAAACAAAAACCCATCCACCAAATGTCATTTTCCTTTGCTTTCAGTGAAATTTTATTTCCCCCCGTTGCGTAGCCTTATTTAATCTCTACTTGTTGTACTTTGGCATGCCAGATCATCTCCTGTAGAAGTGAGGAAGGTTCTAGCAAAATTTTGAAAACTGTATTGTTGGTTAACGTGAATTAAATGAGTCGGGTTTTCCTGGTGGTGCAGTGGTTAAGAATCTGCCTGCCAATGCAGGGGACATGGGTTCGAGCCCTGGTCTGGGAAGATCCCACATGCCATGGAGCAACGAAGCCCGTGAGCCACAACTACTGAGCCTGCGTGCCGCAACTACTGAAGCCCACGCACCTAGAGCCCGTGCTCCGCAACAAGAGAAGCCACCGCACGCAATAAGAAGCCCGCGCACCGAAGAGTAGCCCCTGCTTGCTGCAACTGGAGAGAGCCCGCGTGCAGCAACAAAGACCCAACACAGCCAAAGATAAATTTAAAAAAATTAAAAAAAATTAAATTAAATTAAAAAAAAAAAGAGTCAGGGAAATGAAACCAAAATATTTCAATTCAGCATGTCTTCCTGTCCCTACACTAGGGTAGTCTCTCTTATCAGTCAAGAGAACAGGTTTTTAATGTCAGTTTATCTCCATTTAGCTATCTCCATGCCTCTAGTTCTGGAAAGCGATCTCCATTAACATTGCCACTAGAATTTAAAACAATCCTTCCATCCCACAGCAATGTTCCCATTGGTTATTTCCCTCCTGAACCTGCATTTAATCTTCTTCCTTAGATCATCACTCCTTTTGCTTACATGTATACCTACCTGTCTGTCTCCTCCACTGTATATTTTTTAAGTAGAAAAGCTGTTTATTAAATTGCTCCTAGACCCTCCAGAAGAGTCAGGGCCAGATTCTGAAGGCACACGGACAAGTACAATACCCAGTGTCACTGCCCCCACCAAAATTTCTGTGTCTCTAAAGATTGGGAACTACATCTTGTTTGTCTATTTCTGTTCCACACCATCTAGCTCTGTGATTTCTACGTGACGATAATAACAGTAACCCTGTGAAGGTAGGAATGTTAGTCATGGTTTAGAGGCAAAGTGCAGTAAGTCCTCTACCTTCAATTTTTGAACTTTCAAAGTTGTAAACGTGCGTTCGTGTGTCCAGTCACGTAAGTTAGTTCACGTGTCTGGCGTACATTGTCACGTGCGTGCATCCTCTACAAGTGGTTGTGCTTTTGTGTGCTTCATTGTACAGTACTGTATAGAGTACAGTAGTACAGTATCTTTATTTTAAGCCCAGGATGCCTGGAAGCAAGCGTAAAAGCAGCAGTGATATAGCTGGTACTACTGTACTTTTCAAGGTACTGGACTGTAAGATTAAAAATGTCTTCTTTATTTTTTGTGTTTGTTTTTTTATGTGTTATTTGTGTGAAAAGTATTATAAACCTATTACAGTACAGTACTATATAGCCGATTGTGTTAGTTGGGCACCTAGGCTAACCCTGTTGGCTTTATGAACAAACAGGACTTAACGAACGCGCTCTTGGAACGGAACTCGTTCGTATGTAGGGGACTTACTGCATAGGCTTTGAAAGTTAAGAAGGTTACTCAGTGTCACTCAATAAATGATAGAGCCATAGGTGT
Source organism: Mesoplodon mirus (assembly GCF_964341445.2). NCBI lineage: Eukaryota > Metazoa > Chordata > Mammalia > Artiodactyla > Ziphiidae > Mesoplodon > Mesoplodon mirus. Next base: position 47,002,933 of record NC_138977.1, read on the forward strand.
TTGTTGAAATAGATATATGGTCATGATTACTTAGATCTGGAATCAATTAAAATTTTTTTTGTTTAGATAATAAAAACTTTGGGAGCTTAGGCTCCTGGAGCTAAATGCATCCTCATCCACTTACAGAGGAGGAAGCATGTTTCTCCAGCCATAAACAAAACTTCACTTTACTCTTATTAAGCCAGATTTGGATACCGCTCACCTTGAATCAAGCATTGTAGCCAGGGGAATGGTGTGCACTGATCGGCTTGGGGCTCTGTTAAATTCCTTTGCCTGAATTAATAACAAGAGCAAAAGGAAACAGGATTATACTGATTGGGTTAGGCTAATGACAGCCTACCCATTGGAACCACCAGGCTTCCGCATGGCTGGGGAGGCATACAAGACATGGATGCTGGAGAAACAGTCACAGTGCTCACCAGATAAGGATGTTTTGAAGCTGCAAATGTATGCTTCCTTTTAGATTTTCACCCATTCTGCCAAATTGTCCTCCAAAAATGCCGTACCAATTTCCATTCTCACCAACAGTGGCTGGGAAAGTACCTCCCCACTCCTGGACTATGTTAGATAATACTACTAATAATTTCCATGTGGACCAATCTGCTGAGTGAAAATTGTCTTGCTTTAGTTTACATTTTCTTGATTACTACTGAGGTTACACATAATTTCATATATTTTTTCTTTTTACATATTTATTGGTCATTTGGGTTCCTTCTTTGAATAAAGGATACTAAAGGTCTTAAAAAGTGAGGCAGATTTTAGCTTGAGTATTGGAGATTTTCCTTTGTAGATGTGTTTCATACTTCCTGAAAACAAAGGTAAACATCAGATTCAGATAATATAGTTTGGCTCAAAGTATATTGTAGATCAAAAATTATTTTAAACTGGGAAATGCAGCCCAGCCAGAAGAATGTATTTTAAATTATACTTGTCATCCTAAGTAAGGTGGTCAGATCCCCTTTCTTCTGCTGAGTCTTGGGAGGAAATAAGTTAATGCGAGAGAAGCACTTTTTCCCTTCTAGGGCAGAGGAATGAAGACGTCAGCTCTGTTCAGATGGACAGGAATTATTTAAGGAGGGTTGTGAAAGGTCTGAGCTCGCGGGTTGCTGCAGCTGGCCTTACATCCATTTCACTACGACGACACCTTACTCCTTTGGCTCCACCCAGGACTGCCCAGGGCTGCCAAGCGTGATCCAAGAGGGGGCGGTAGAGCCCCATTCACTGTAAGTGATTTCCTTCCCAAGGAGAGAAGCGCTAAAACCTGCGATGAATTTCACCTGAGGGGTATTATTTGCTCTTTTGTCCATGCAATAAGCCGTCTTCTTTCCCCGTTTTTAAGGGCCCAGTGTTAAGGATTGCGTAATCTATTTGAACCGCAGGGGTGGCAAGGAAGAACTGTAATAGACGGGCCATCAGGTGGTGCCGGCCGTGGAGTGGCGCGCCCTGGTGGACATTGATAGTTAAACTCTGTTAGTCCGGTCTTAAAGGTTTAGGAAGCATAGTGGGAGCACAGGAGACCCAACGCACGTGGCCTTTGTCTCTCTGATTGGACCAGGGCTCCCCTACTGTCAGCAGGTGGCTGGTGACTCAGAGGTCAGCAAGGCAGAACCAGTGGCTGGAGGAGAGCTAGGCTGGTGGGAGCGTGGGGGCAATGAGGAGCTGTGGACTTCACTGAGAATCCTGAGTAAAAGAAAAAGAACCTGAAGAGTTATGAAAGTAAATTTGCCTCACAACGATGAAATGGGAGCAGGTGGGCAAATGCAGAGTGGCAGGAAGGCTGATCAGACTACTTCCAAGAGAGCTAATCCAAAAAAAGGGCGCTGAACATCTTTGGAATGAATTGGAAATATGGTGGGTTTTTTTTTTGTTTGTTTGTTTTTTTGCGGTATGCGCAGGCTCAGCGGCCATGGCTCACGGGCCCAGTCACTCAGCGGCATGTAGGAGCCTCCCGGACCGGGGCACGAACCCGTGTCCCCTGCATCGGCAGGCGGACTCTCAACCACTGCGCCACCAGGGAAGCCCAGAAATATGGTTTTCGAGTGTGATTTACAAGCAGCAAAATGTAAGTTGATGCTCACAATGAATGGAAATTGAAAAATTAGTCCACACTGGCTCTGGCAATTTTTCTTGATTATATTGGAATGCAACATAGGGAGTCTGCATGGTACAGCCTGAGGCACATTTCCAACCTTGGTATCAGTCAGCTGACATGTATGTTAAGTCAGCAGTCAGTGCACTGGAGTTCTGAATTTACAAAAGTGTAGGGCATGTTGTTTAGGGGAAACAAGTTATCTATTATGTGTGTAAAAATAAAGTCCTCAATATACCTCTCAACATGCTGATTTGAAAAAAAAAATCACCAATGAAAACTGAAAAGAGGCTATAGAAAAAGGGAAATACTTTGCCAGCATGGAAACAGAAACTTAAAACACATTTTATGCACAATTCTATGACTATATGAAATCCACCTCTATTCTGAGTGATGGTGGGCATCTAATTCCCCAAGTGAAGGAAAATGGTGAAAGATATTTCCAAAAAAAGGTAGTGTTTACTATGTGCAGAACATGTAATAAATCTCCTATTTAGAGCATAAGCCAAGATATCTATAAATTTTGTTGTCAGAAAATCAGTTTCTCCTTGCTTGTTGAACAGATATTTAAAGAATAACAGGTTGAAGAGGCATCTCAAATAATAGCTTTCCCAGGAAATCTGTATGTCTTGACCTAGGCTGGAGAGATTTTACAAAGAGAATTGGACTCAGATTTTGAAAAAAGTGATAGATTCTACTAATAAAAGCCTGAAAAAATTACAGAATTAAGTGAGCAATTAAATTGGAGAATTCTCTGTCTCTGGTTACCATTCTGACCTATTTTCTAACGAACTACTAGAAGGGAAAAAATTTATCAGCACTGAAAAGAGAAAGACTCATGTTAAAATTCTTCAAAGAAGTTTGAAAGCATGCACCAGTGGCCAGTAACTGTTTTATTTGAGAGAGGTGTTTATACCTTATCTTTCTCTCCTCAATAGAAGTTCTTTTTTTGCTGGAGAAGATTTTAAAATCCTAAGACTTCCTCTGACATGTGGGAATTGATTTGGAAGCAAATAGGGTTAAAATACCAGGAGCCTTAAAAGTTCATTTATTTAACAAGTATTTATTGAATCCCTACTATATGCAAGGATTGTTTTAAGTCCTGGAGATAAAGGAATGAACACAATAGATACAAATCACTGCTTTTAAAGAGCTTACTTTCTGATGTGAAAGACAAATAATAAAAGAGGTAACTATGAATACATATAGAATGATTGAATGTGATTCATGCTAAGGATAAAAATAAAGCCAGGAATGGGAAGAGGAAGTAGGTCTGTGCATGCACATTTAATTAGGGTGGCCAGGAACTGAGAGGTGGCATTTTATGAAGGTCCTGAAAGGAGTGAGGGGAGGACCCCTATGGATAACCTGGATTATCTGGGTCAAAGGCACCATAACCAGAGGGACCACCAGGGCACAGGTCCTCAGGAGGGAGTACGTTTGGTTTGAGGACCAGCAAGGAGGGCAGTGTGTCTGGAGTGGAGTGAGAAGGGAAAAGAGTAGTGTGAGATGAGGTCAGAGAGGAAGAGGCTGGGGATGAGGCGTGGGGAGGCCGAGTCATGCAGGCCACTGTTAAGGACCTGGACGTCTGTGTCAAGAGGTTTCAGATGTATTAGTATAGATGGCCCCTTCTACACAAATCATTGAACTGCTACTGTCCAATTCATGCTTATCGTAAATTTCCAATGTCAACATTGTGGGAGATATCTTCTGTTCAGAACGTGTGTTTCTCTCTTTTTATGGTTCTTTTGATAGCCAACTATAGGGTTATATTTGAGGCTGTTAAAAAATTTCTGGTTTAAATTTGCCTTAGTTGGGAAAGACAAATACATATCACTTCGTGCTAAAAAATATGCAAAGTCTTCTGCTTACTGTTTTTTGTTTTTTTTAGTATTTATTTATTTGGTTGTGCTGGGTGTTAGTTGTGGTGCACAGGTTCCTTAGTTGAGGCACACAGGTTCCTTAGTTGTGGCATGTGAACTCTTAGTCGCAGCATGTGGGATCTAATTCCCTGACCATGGATCAGAACCTGGGCCCCCTGCATTGGAAGCATGGAGTCTTATCCACTGCGCCACCAGGGAAGTCCCTTCTGCTTACTGTTATGAGGTAATATTTCAGTGAAATAGTGCCTTCCCCCCCCCACCGCTTTATTGAGATGTAATTGACATATTACATTGTGTAAGTTTAAGGCGTACAACATATTAATTTTGTAACACTTACCTGTTGCAAAATGGTCACCACCAAAGCATTAGCTACCACCTCCATCCCGTTACACAATTACCATTTCTTTTTTGTGATGAGAACATTTAGGATCTACTCTTTTAGCAACTTTCAAATATATAATACAGTATTATTAGCTATAATCACCACACTGTACATTAGATCCCCAGGACTTGTTAATCTTGTAAGTGGAAGTTTGTGACTTTTGACCAATATCTCCACATTTCTCCACCTCTCCCAGTCACTCTACTCTCTGTGAATTTGGCTTTTTTAGATTCCACATATAAGTGATATTATACAGTATTTGTCTTTCTATGTCTGACTTATCAGTGAAATATTACTTAATATAACCTTGCTAACTACCAATGAAATATTTGAAAGCTTGTTTAACAAATTAAATCTACAGTTATAATTAGCATACCTTTACTGATTTCCTCTGCACTACAGCATTTAAAACATTTTCAATTGATATATAATTTACATATTGTAAAATACATAAATCTTAAACATACAGCTTGATGAACTTTTAGAAATGTGTACACCTTGTGTAACCATCACCCAGATTAAGAAATGGAATATTTTCAGCTCCCAGCAGGCTCCCTCTTGCCCTTACTCAGCCAATATCCCCTCAAAAGTCATCACTATTCTGACCTCTATCACCATGGGTTGGTTTTGCTTGTTCCTGAATTTCATATAAATGGAATCTTATTGTATGTATTCTTTTGTGTTTGGCTTCTTTCACTCAACACGAAATTGTGAGATTCATTTATGTTGTTGTGTGAAGCAGCAATCTGCTGTTTTTCATTGCTGTGTTGTATTCTAGGATATGATATGATAATTATTTACCCTTTCTACTGTTGGTGGACATTCATGCTGTTTCCAGTTTAGAGCTGTTTTTTTTTTTTTTTTTTTTTTTGCATTACATGGGCCTCTCACTGCTGTGGCCTCTCCCGTTGCAGAGCACAGGCTCCAGACGCGCAGGCCCAGCGGCCATGGCTCACGGGCCCAGCTGCTCCGTGGCATGTGGGATCCTCCCGGACCGGGGCACGAACCCACGTCCCCTGCATAGGCAGGCGGACTCTCAACCACTGCGCCACCAGGGAAGCCCTAGAGCTGTTTTATGATGACTCAGTGGTTTTACCTGGTGATAACTCTAGGAGTTGCTCAGGTATACAGAATTTATTGCCCCAAATACATTGTTTCAGTTGTGTCTGCTCGTTTGTACCTCCCACTCCTCAATTCTTTGGTCCTTCTGCTGTTTAGAACAAGGAAGTTCCTATTGGAACCTGATATTTACTTACATTTTATTATAAAAATTAGTCAAATATGCTCTGTGCTTGAAAAAGGAAAGAAGTGGTTTTCTTTATTTTTTTCTTATGTATAAAAGTACCTGAGCATTCATACAATTCAACATCAAAAAAACAAACAACTTGATTAAAAAATGGGCAGAACTGAATAGACATTTTTCCAAAGAAGACATGCAGATGGACAACAGGCACATGAAAAGATGCTCAACATCACTAATCATCAGGGAAATGCAAATCAAAACCACGATGAGATATCACCTCACACCTGTCAGAATAGCTATCATCAAAAAGAACACTAATAACAAATGTTGATGAGGATGTGGAGAAAAGGGAACCCTCCTACACTGTTGGTGGGAATGTAAATTGGTACAGCTGCTGTGGAAAACAGTATGGAGGTTCCTTAAAAAACTAAAAAAAAAGCTACCAGATGTTCCAGCAATCCAACTCCTGGGTATATACCTGAAAAAAACAAAAACACTAATTTGAAAAGATACATGTACCCCAATGTTCATAGCAGCATTATTTACAATTGCCAAGATATGGAAGCAGCCTAAGTGTCCATCAACAGATGAATAGAGAAAGAAGATGTGTTGGGCCTTCCCTGGTGGCACAGTGGTTAAGAGTCCGTCTGCCGATACAGGGGACATGGGTTCGAGCCCTGGTCCGGGAAGATCCCACATGCTGCGGAGCAACTAAGTCCGCGCGCCACAACTACTGAGCCTGCATTCTAGAACCCGCGAGCCACAACTACTGAGCCCGCATGCCACAACTACTGAAGCCCATGTGCCCTAGAGCCTGTGCTCCACAACAAGAGAAGCCACCGCAATGAGAAGCCCACTCACCGCAATGAAGAGTAGTACCCCTTCACTGCAACTAGAGAAAAGGCCGCGCACAGCGATGAAGACCCAACACAGACAAAAATTAATAAATAAAATAAATAAATAAATAAAAAAGATGTGGTATACATATGTACAATGGAATACTATTCAGCCATAAAAAAGAATGAAATTTTGCCATTTGCAGTAACATGGATGGACTTGGAGAGCATTTTGCTAAGTGAAATAAGTCAGACAGGAAAGACAAATACTGTATGATATTACTTATATGTGGAATCTAAAAAATACAGCAAACTAGTGACTATAACAAAAATGAAGCACAGATATAGAGAATGAACTAGTGGTTACCAGTGGGGAGAGGGAGCGGGGGAGGGGCAATATAGGGGGAGGGGAATAAGAGGTCCAAACTATTAGGTATAAAATAAGCTACAAGGATATATTGTACAACATGGGGAATATAGCCAATGTTTTATAATAACTATAAATGGAGTATAACCTTTAAAAATTGTGAATCACTGTATCATACACCTGTAATTTATATAATATTGTACAGCAACTATATTTCAATAAAAAATACCTGAGCATTGTAACCCCTGTTTTCTTTAGAATCAGAGGCAGCTCTCTCTAGATTATGCAGCTCTTCTGGGAGTTTGTAATTACTATTATCAAATTTGGATACCTGCTCTTATGGGCTGAATTTATCCCCTTCAAATTCACATGCTGAAACCCTAACCACCAGTACTTCAGGATGTGATATATTTGGAGATAGTACCTTTGGAAAGATGATTCAGGCCCATTATGGTGGGCCCTAATCCAATCTGACTGATGTCCTTATTGAGAAGAGAATATTTGGACACACAAGATAGACACCAGGGGCACACAGGCACAGAGAAAAGGCCATGTGAAGAGGCAGCAAGAGGGTGGCCATCTGCAAGCCAAGGAGAGAGGCCTCAGAGGAAACTCATCCTGCTGATGTCTGGATCTTAGACTTTCAGCCTTCAGAACTGTGAGAAAATAAATTTCTATTGCTTAAGCCAACCCGTCTGTGGTATTTTGTAAAAGCAGTCCAAGCAAACTAACACACCTCCTCAAATAATTTTCCAAACACCATAGGGTAACATTTACAAAATAAGATGGCTCTTTCTAAATTTTTCATTTTTAATCAGGAACTTAGCAAACCCCAGTGTGTGAATGTGCCACAAACCAATCATTCAGTAGCAGATCCATGCAGCCTGCGTAGCCTTCCTTTCTGATTTGGCTGTCCCTCGTCGACACCTGCTGCCCACAGAGCCCCAGAAGGCGCTTCATCACTGCTGAGGTTTACAGCACACCACCCTACCCCCAACCGTGATGAAACCACCACCTAGTGCGAGAATGCTTCTGTCTCCTGACTTTCCAAAAGTAGCGGCTATCTTCCAGAGAAGGAGTGAGTTCTGTGCAGAGGTGGGGAGAAGGGCCCCCTTCTCAAATCTGTGTGACACTTTGTCACGTTGGCCCCAAAGCAGCTCTGCTATGTTCAGAGGCTCCTAAAGTTTCTTTTAAAGACATTTTGATCAGCTTCTGCTGCTGACTCTGACTATGCTCCAGTTCAATCCAAGTGGTGGTTGTGGAAGTACGTGCCATCTTATACCTTTGATTTCTCCCATGGAGACCCAAACTTCCAAACAAACTCCCCCTCCTTCCCCAATTAAAATCTACCCTCCACAAGTATCAGGGAACATGAGTCCCAGATCAACCAGTCTACATGCCCTGTGACTCTTGTAACCAATGTGTGAATCATTACAAGGTTGGTGGTACTGTGGGCTGTAGGAATAGGATTATGCTTTTTAAATTTTATTTATTTATTTATTTATTTATTGGCTGCATGGGGTCTTAGTTGCAGCACGCGGGATCTTTCATTGCGGTGCACGGGGCTCTTCCTTGCGGTGTGTGGGCTTCTCTCCAGTTGTGGCATGCGGGCTCAGTAGTTGCGGCGCACGGGCTTAGTTGCCCTGAGGCATGTGGGATCTTAGTTCCCCGACCAGGGATTGAACCGGCGTCCCCTGCATTGCAAGATGGATTCTTAACCACTGGACCACCAGGGAAGTCCCGTAGAATTTTATTTTTAACTTATCTTTAAGACATGGATAAATTCAAGATTAATTTTTTGTGTTTTATTCTGGGGGTGGTTTAGAACTCAAACGTTTATTTATTCTGTCAAAGGGAAGAAAATGATTAGTAATTACGTTGAAAGAAGCACTTTCAACGCAGCTTTTCCCAGGATATTTCCTCCAAGATCTAGTCTTCTTTTTAACCTTCCTTCTCTTTGCCCCCCCCCCCCAAGTCTCTTCTAACTCTGTCACCTCCCCATCTGTCCCCTGAGGTCCTGAACTGGCCACTTCCTCCTCCACAACTAAACCCCTGTGGCTAAATCCTATATTGTTTTTAATAATGTCTTTTTACTTTCATTTTGAAATAATTTCAAACTACAGAAGAGTTGCAAGAATGGTACAAAGAAAGGCCATATGCCTTTCACCCAAATACATCAATTGTAAAAATATCTTGCCACTTTCTTTACTTTCCCTCTCTCTCTCTCTCTCTCTCTCTCACACACACACACACACAGGTTTTTTTTCCTGAATAATTTAAGACAGTTGCAGAAATCATATTCCTTTACCTCCAAATACTACAGATTTTTATATAAGGATCTTCTCTTACATAATTATCAAAAAATTTAACACTGATATAAGACTATTACCTAAAACATGGTTCACATAAAAAATTTGCTAGTTGTCCCAATTTGCTAGTTGTCCCTTTCCTCCTTACCTCCAGGACCATGTTACATTTAGTTGTCACGTCTCTTTAATCGCCTTTAAAACTTTGTCTACCATGAAATCTACATTGTTTGGAGATTACAGGGCAGTTGTTTTATAAATGTTTTCAATTTGGGTTTGCTGGATGATTCTATTCAGGTTATGCCTTTTTAGCATAATTAGAACTTTAGACTTACATACGCTATTTCTGCCACAAAGCAAAAGATGCATTTAAGCGTGTATAAAAGATCATAAAAGATGCATAAAAAAATCACACACTCTCAACAGGCTGCCATTGCTTCAAAAGCAGACAATCCCACCTATATGCTAAGAGGAACACATGTGATAAACTAGTTCACTTTGACATATTAGTGCTTGAAAACTATCCCCCCAAGTCAATAAACCTTCTAGGTACCACTGTATTTTAAAAGAAAAATTTACTAACCCAAAGTCACAAAGGCATATGCTTTTCATTGCAGTTGTGGGGTGCTTTTCATGCAGGAAACTCTCTGCATGTTCAAGGGCGGGAATGATGTAATTTTACCTGGAGTTATTTTGAAAAAGGCCCTCACTAGGAAACACGCCAGGAGTAGCCCACTTTCTATAATAGTTGCACCGAAGCTGTTACTCCCTCTTTGGTTTGTCTTGGTTTTCCTGAGGTTTATATATCACCTAGCAAGGTCTTTAGGGACTGGACTGCAGAGCAGTTAAATTTTGGGTTGCAAAAGTTCAAATGTTTGGGGAGAGAAAGCCCAATCAGAGCCGGGCTGGTTTGGGGCAGTGGAGAGCCATGAACTCACTGAACAGCTGTGAGAGGTGAGCGTGTTGTAATGAAGGAGGGGTCCAGGGAGGGAGGTGAGGTTCAAACACAGCACTGAGCTGTCTTCAAGTTTGCCCAAGGTTGGCCCTTTTCTGATTATGCCCCACGAACCAAAAAGAAAGCAAAAGAGAAAGCAAGTTTATTACAAAATATAGAATTTTATACTTAGTGAGGATTTCAAATACAGGTTTTATTTAAGCCTGGCTGTTCTTAGAATGAAAATTTGCTATGAAGTGAGTAAAGGAAATATTGTTTTTCTTTTTATCTTTTAATATAGTGAAGAAACAGAGCATGACGGTTTTCTCTCTCTCCATTTCCCAGGTAACATTCCCAGTGTCTTCATGTCTTTATGTCCCCTCCCTCCCTTTTTTTTTCCTTTGTAGAAGCAGCAGCAGCAACTTTGCACACAGATTTTGAGAGCAACAGGTGTAAGCCACTGATTGCATATGAGAAACCAAAGTTCCTATGTTACAGGCAAGGTGAGTAGCACGAACAGGAGGCAGTATTGTACAGAATGGCTAAAGAAATAACCAGTGAATGCAGCCTGTGGGATTTTTTACTTATATTGCATCCTCAGAATACAAGGTTCCTATAGCTGAGTGAACTGAGTGTCTGTGGAGTTCTAGAGTTATAGGAACATCCCTGTAAACTTTTAATTGGAATTTTGAGCCTGGAATCATGTTGAAAGTTTTAGGGGAAGTACATCATTTAAACTAGTATCTATATGATGATACTGGGAGAAACAGTGAGATACTTATCAAACTAATTTTCATCGGTTGCTGAAACAGTTAACATTGAAGTACATATTACAGTTAAAAAATAGTTTTTTGGTTATAGGTAATTTAGCTTATAATACCTTTAAAGTATTACTTATAGTCAGACTCCCCATAACTTTGTTTTGTTTTAATCTTTATAATTTCTTTTGTTGTTGTTGTTGTTAGAAAGCTGAGTGGATTTTGAAAGTTCTCATCAAAAGAAAACAGTTTTGGGGCTTCCCTGGTGGCGCAGTGGTTCAGAGTCTGCCTGCCGATGCAGGGGACACGGGTTCGTGCCCCGGTCCGGGAAGATCCCACATGCCGTGGAGCGGCTGGGCCCGTGAGCCATGGCTGCTAAGCCTGCGCGTCCGGAGCCTGTGCTCCGCAATGGGAGAGGCCACAGCAGTGAGAGGCCCGCGTACCGCAAAAAAAAAAAAAGAAGAAAAAAAAAAAAAGAAAAAAGGTCTGGTAACTATGTGTGGTGATGGATGTTAACTGAACTTACTGTGGTGATCATTTTGAAATATATACAAATATCGAGTCATTATGTTATATGACCTGAAACTAATATAGTATGTCAATTATATCTCCATTAAAAATGAACAAATAACCATTGCCAGAGAATAAAATAAAGCTTTCAGTTTTTTATAATTTCTTTCAAAGCTCACTTTGTAAATACGCCTTGCTTTGTAAGTTTTCCAGTGAGTATAAAAGGGTGTCATTAATGTCTCCATTTGGTTTATAACAATCTCAATTTATTTAAATGCTCTTCGTTGTAATTTAGAAGATGGAGCTGATTCTTCTGGTATTGCAGGATGATAGGTATTATTGGAACCACCTGTTTTAGAACTTTTCTTGCGTAAGTATCCTGTGATCATAAAAACTAAGAGGTAAGAATAATGTAGTTATTGCTTCTATTTTGCAAACATGAATAACCTATAAACCAATATGTTCACTGCCGACAAGGAGAACAATTTCTAGTCGGTGGAGTTTAAGATGCTTTATTTTCCAGTCCAATAGGTTTAGGTTAGTAACTGAAAACAGAAATCTTTTTCAGCACGTTTGGGGCTTCTCTCTTTTCTCTGCTTTCCTCAGAGGAGCTTCCTCTCCAGAGTCTTCTTCTGGGGAAATAATAATAAGGAGGAAGGCGACTGTGCGGCCGAAAAAGTGGATGGAACTGAAAAGGGTGGTAGCACATCGGAGGGAGGAAAGGTCTGTATGGGAACCTAATGTGGACTCTGGGCCTTTGTGGCGGGAAAAAATGGAAGGGACACCTAGGTGTCCTGGTGATGGGCTGGATCCTCGTCACTGGGTTCCTTGTGGTGGGAGGAGGGGTAAGTGTAAAGATCTGGCAGTCTGTAGGCTCTGCATTATTTTGTGAGTCTCCAGGAGGGGTGAATACCTCTTCCTGTCCTGTGGGGAGAAAAGCGCAAGTCAGGAAACAGGCCTGATGACAGGAGCAGAGGGGAGAGTCTTCAGGTGGAGGCAGGGGAGAAAGAGGGGAAGAGAGAATTCTAGAGTCTCAAAACATGTTTGAGAGAACTGCCCAGGCCAGTAAAATGAGACACGGACACTCCTTATGACCCAGGAATTCCACTCGGGGGAATTTACCCAAGAGAAATGAGTGCTTATATCTACAAAAGACTAGTTCAATAACGTTCACAACAGTCTTATTCATATTAACCCAAACCTGCAAACAATGCCAGTGTCCATCAATAGGAGAATGGATAAACAAACTGTGTATTCATACAATGAAAGAATACTCAGCATGGAAAGGAAGAATTACTAATACAACAACATGGATGTATCCTATGATGTTATGTTGAGCAAAGAAGTTAGACGCAAAAGAGTACATACTGTGAGATTCCATTTTTATGAAGTTCAAGAACAAGCAAAACTAATCTATGGTAAAAAAAAAAAAGTCAAAAATAGCTTAGGGTTAGCGTAGGTGTTATTTAGTGGAAAAAGTAACTAGTGAATTCTTTAGATCTCGATCTGGGTGGTTGTTACATGAATATGGAGATAGATATACACACACATTTACATTTGCACATACATACATATATACACAAAAATACAAATGTACACACATATGTATACACACACACATATCTAAAATGTGATCAATATATACCTTTAAGATTTGTGCATTTTATTGTGTATAAATTACAAATAAATAAAGAAAATTTGATGGAAAAAAAGTAATGTAAAGAAAAGGCCTGCTTCACTTCCCCAGCAGTGAAATCATTCCCTGAAGAGGAAGGGAGGGAACATCTACTTGCTCCAGGGGAATGAGCACTGAGGACCAGGATGACATTAATTTCTGAGAAGAAATTTGGATCAACCTCCAGTGTCAAGGTCTTCCCTCTAGCTGTATCATACAATCAAACTGGCTACGAAAAAGCAAGCTTTCCTTTAGGAAATTATTTCTTCACTCCCTTAGAGACTTACCAAAACAGGCCTGGAAAGGGTTGCTGAGTGTGAATGATGGAAAAATGAATTCCTCACAGTAAGTTAAGAGCTAGATTCCCCTCACCTTTAAAACAGTTGAATTCAGGTTTCTTGGTTGTACTGGGTATGCTTATTCATAGCCCCTTCTAGAGATTCTGTTTCACCCATAATACCTGGAAAGGTCAGTACTACACTCCTTTGGCTATGGCTGATGGGACTGTTGTTAGACACTCAACTCATTCATTGGCTGGCCAGTGACCAATCAGCTTCTCACTCAAGAATTTCAACAAAGAGACACAGCTAGTGGAAAATGTTAGTGGAAGTGGTAGGGCGGGGGCTGGAGTGTCAGATATTAGCCAGTTGAATGTTGAATAAACAGAGAAACCAATATTTCCATAGCTGTAAAATGGGGAAAGCCTCTCAAAGAGAAAAAGAGGCAAGTGCCTATGTGGTAACAGAGTGATGATGAGAGTAACCTTGGCTCTTGACTTTCTCAGGGCTGGTCTTTTTGAGGGCTGGCTGTACTTAAGGTCCTTGGAAATATCTTTATAATAATCACCCCACCTCCAGCTCTATTCTTTTTCTTCTAAGCCAGCTTGAATGGGTGTCTGTTTATTGAATTAAATACTGACTCTTTCTCCCATACCCACCCAGGCTACTGAGTATTAAAATCTTATGGCTGAAACTGGATTAAGACATTTCACACTACAGAAGATGATTAAATCCCATATTACTCATTCTTTCTTCTACACAATCAGATCAATTCTGAACCTTTATAACATGAAAACTTTCTGCTGAGAATCCAGTCACTAGGGGAGAAGCTAGCCTTATTCTTAAATTAAAAAAATTTTTTTATATATTATTAACTGCGTTGGGTCTTCGTTGCTGTGCACAGGCTTTCTCTAGTTGCAGCGAGCAGGGGCTACTCTTCGTTGTGGTGTGTGGGCTTCTCATCGCGGTGGCTTCTTTTGTTGCAGAGCATGGGCTCTAGGCATGCAGGCCTCAGTAGTTGTGGCTCGCGGGCTCTAGAGCGCAGGCTCAGTAGTTGTGGCGCATGGGGTTAGTTGCTCTGCGGAATGTGAGATCTTCCTGTACCAGGGCTCAAACCCGTATCCCCTGCACTGGCAGGCAGATTCTTAACCACTGTGCCACCAGGGAAATCTGAAGCTAGCCTTATTCTTAAGCTCCATCTTGACATTTTGCTATCAGATCAGGCTTAGCTAGGTCTTGGGCTCTGCCATTCAGTAAGCTGGGCTCCGGTTTTTAAAAACACCCACCCCTTGTGCTTTTTCCATTTCTTAAAACTGAGGCTACTCTCCAAATCCTCCTGACAATGGTGCTCTAGGCATCTGGAACCAGCTTTTTAAAAGCCCAGGGCCATGAATGACTTTTTTGAAGTAGTTTTTGTGGAATGGAGGAAACCGAGTCAGACTCCAGTGGATTAAATAGGTGGGGAAAAAAAGACTCAGAAGTGTGTAGAGTTCTCTTTGAAGTGAGAGAAGTAGATCCAAAGAAGTTTACGGTAGATCATGTCTCATTTCCTCAGGGAGGCCTTCCCTCCCTTGAGGCTGGCTTAAGGCCCCTGACAATATGCTTCCCTCGCACCCTGTGAGTCCACTTTCATCATATTCATCAGTCATGTGATTACTATTCAGCGGTTATATTCCTCCTCCATGGAAGTATCTGCCTGATCATTCTCTATACCTGGTCTCATTGCTAGCCCAGTGCCTACAGTGGACCTGAACAGACTGAGAGAAATCTCAGTTTCCATAATTTTCAAAAGTTACCACATTCCTACCTCTCAGGGATAATGTGATCATTAATAAGCAAATATTTCTCATTATGTAACATACTGACATGACACCGAAGATACTGAATATCAAACACAAAGAGCTCTTTTGCAGCCCTAATTAGACCAAAGTAGGTCAAATATTTAAGTGCAGATTGGAAACATTTTGAGAGGCAGAACGGCATAGGATCCCTGAGCTCTGCTGTTTAATAATTGTGTGACCATTGACAGCTTCCTTAACTTCTCCCAGTCTTCTTTTCCTTATTTGTAAAATGGAGAAAATAATACTACCTATCTCACTGGCTTGTTGTAGTGTCTAAAATAAGATATGTAAAGTGCTGAGAACACGCCTGACATATGCATTTGGTAGGTCTTAGCTGCTGTTATTGGGCCTCCATCAAGACAAGGCCTGTTGACTCTGTTGGTCATTGCTATGTCCCTAGTACCCAGAACAGTCCCTGGCTTAGCTTCGTGCCCAGTACATAGCTGATTAATTGAATGAGGCAGATGTTGAGTGTAGATGCTGAGTTTCTCTCTGCAGATTTTTGTGAAGCTCAGTATTTCATTCCAGTACCAGAAAAAAATTAAAAAAAAATTTTTTTTGGCCTCGCTGCCTAGCATGCAGGATCTTAGTTCCCCCACCAGGGGGCGAACCTGTGCCCCCTGAAGTGGAAGTGCAGAGTCTTACCCACTGGACCACTAGGGAAGTCCTTCCAGTCCCAGGAAAATTGCAATAACTTACATTCAGAATTAGAGGATAGGGCTTCCCTGGTGGCGCAGTGGTTAAGAATCCACCTGCTAATTCAGGGGACACGGGTTCCAGCCCTGATCAGGGAAGATCCCACATGCCCCGGAACAACTAAGCCCGTGTGCCACAACTCCTGAGCCTGTGCTCTAGAGCCCGCGAGCCACAATTACTGAAGCCCGTGCACCTAGAGCCTGTGCTCCCCAACAAGAGAAGCCACTGCAAAGAGAAGCCTACGCACCGCAACGAAGAGTAGCCCCCGCTTGCTGCAACTAGAGAAAGCCCTCACTCAGCAACGAAGACCCAATGCAGCCAAAAATAAAATAAATAAAATAAATAAAATAAATTAAAGGATAATAAAATAATCAAGACCCAAAATATTGCTTGGAGTTTGGACATCAATTTTAAGTGGGTTTACTATAGTCTAGACATGAAATTCATCGTATGCTAACAACTAGTACTTTAAAAAAAAAAAGTAAGGGTGAGATGACCTTTTTTTAAAAAATATAATTATCTGTAGTCTATGGTTATTTGGGCAGACAATAGCTGGTTTGTAGTGAACTACCCTGATTTCTAAGAGAAGTAAGTTTTATACTTGATGTATAAGTATGCAGTTCTTCTTTTACACTTGGAGTATCACAGAAATTCTCAGGTGCCTTTAGAGTCGAACCAAAAAGAAATATGTCCTGTGATTAATTTGCTCACAGTAACTGCGACTTAATTCATTTTGTAGACTCACAGAATAACTGGCTATTTTAGCCAACTCTCTAATTTTACAGGTAAAGACGTTGGAGTCCAGTTCATACAAGTTTACACAGGCCTCTTTCAATCCTATGCTATAAGTCTAGTAGTTTCAACAGTGTGCAGGTTACTTTGTTTCGTGCTGTGACAAATGCAGAGATGATAAAGACATGGGGCCTGCCCTTGAGAGGTGGGGAGACGCTACAAATACATGGATCTATAATGCAGAGAAGAATGCAGTATGGACCATGGGTGATATACAAATTGCTATAAGAACTCAAAGATGTCAGAGGAGGAAGACTGCAATTTTAAAGCTATGTGTCTTAAGAAAGCCTTATGTGAAGGTAATACTATAGTGACATTAAACGTCACCATGTGAAGCAGAATTTCAATAAACAGAGGTGAAATCAGGAGGGGGGGCAGCCATAGCTGCTGCTGTGGAGGAGAGAGAGAACAGGGTGGGTTTGGAGACCCACACATGACCCCGTCTGGCAGAGCCAGGGCATGTGTAAGTGGGTGATGGCCTGGAGCCAGGGCTGCCTGGAGAGAGTGAAGCTGCATTTGAAGATCTTTGAGGCTAGTCTGAGGGATAGTGGGGAAGAGTGAGCCTAAATCAGAAATCACATTTTAATGGTGTTTTTTTTTTTTAAAATGTGAATAAACCTCTAATCTCATTATAACTTATTTAGCTACGTATTTACAAGGTTTCCTGAAGAGTGGTTGACTTTCTGGAAAGGTGTCCGGTGTCAGGTTTTGTTTTATGGTGCCACTTTCAGATGTCACTTTTAGTGGGTGATGTTTGCAGGTCTTGTCTTGGGAATCGGGCAGGTGTTCTTTGCAGTCTGTCTCCTTGCCCTCTGATCTCCTGAGTTCATGCAGAGATTGGACAAGGTGATCTCTGGTGGCCTCACCACCACCTCTGATGTCCCTGCCCCTTTCTGTTCTGTTGTGAGCTTTGGTGGATGGGCGCAGGGAACTTGCTAGGGGATGACTAGGGTCTGACTGAGCCCCTGCAAAGCCCCAGGCCACGTGAAAGTGGTGGAGGACTCAGTTTGACTGCTGGGGCTCTCCCCCTTTTCTTTCCTGTCCCCAGGGTTTGCAAACCAATGCTCTGGCTCAGGCCATCTGGAAATTTTGTAGTGGGGGAAAAGGAAAGAGAAAGGAGTAGGGGAGAAATTGAATCTAATAGAATCTTAAAGAAAGAAGTCTAGGCTAACCTCCGCAGCACCAAGACACAACTGACAAGGTGTGATTAACTAAAGCAGTTAATAAACAGAGACGGAACACCCACCATGGGCAAAATACCGTGCTGTTGAGCATATAAGAGGTGGACACTGCTGTAATTCAGGGTGGAAATTGTTAGCTCTATATCAATAATAACTAGTATTCATATAGTGCTTGAAGGATGAAGAGCTTTTCTTGCATGATAGCTCATTTGGTCCCCACGACCCCATAATGGACATCATTAATGCTGTCACTTCACACTTGAGGAAATGGATATCAGAGCAGTTAAGTGTGTCTAAAGTCACATAGCTAGGGCTGAGACTAGGACCTTCCGATGGTCTTCCGATGATAAAATTCAGCCTCTTTCTCTTTAACCACACAGGCTGATGAAAGCTGACATAAATATTTCCAATTCATGATATGTATAATCATGGAGCCAAATTTTGTCTTTTCACACAACTTATTAATTACTGGACCCACAGTAGAATAAAAACAAAACCCTTACCTTCTGCCACAGTTACCACCAAACAGCAGACCAGCAGCCAGTAGGAGAAGCAGAGTCTGTGAGCCATGGCTTCTACCCCAAGCAGTCGCTGCCTTGAACCCAACGTGGCTTAAAAGGGGTTGGTGAGTCACCGGCCGCCTGATTCAGGGAGTTTTCATTTGCATAGTGGACCACAGGGATTAGGGCCTGCGGTGTGAGGGTAAGAAATCAGCAAGGAAATACCAGACAGTATTTGTCAACCAGAGCTTCTTGTAATGACAGCCAAACATCATTCATCTGTCCTTGGTTGGAGTTGGATTGTGGACAACCACGCCCTCACTATCCTTTTAATTCCTTCAAATCTTTCCCTCTTAGTGCCTTCTCATTACTTGTGTATATAGGTCTCCCTCAGCAAGAGAAAGAATCTGTCCAGGAAATATTCAGCACTGCTTCCCTCTGTGTAGCTTACTTACTTAACAAAACCAAACAGGACAGGGAGGACATTATCTAAAGGCCTTGTGACCCCGGCAGTTTGAAGAGGCTGTTCACAGATCTCGGATCAGGGATTAAGGCTTCTTCTCTGCTTTTGTCAAGGAGCCAAGAGCAGCAGAGTCAGAAAACGATCTTCTCTAGTAACCATCATGGTCACTGTCTAAATAAACATGAAAATTTTGGGAGATTAACTTAGTGATTTGTCCTTCCAAGTCCCCCTCTGATTCATCAAATTGCCCTAAGATGCCTGGTTTGTTTCCTGTCAGCTGCTGGAGGAATGGGAGTGGGCGGTCACAAGTGCTTAAAAGCACGGACGTTGGAGTTAGAGATGATCATACTAAGTGAAGTAGATCAGAAAGAGAAAGACACGGGCTTCCCTGGTGGCACAGTGGTTGGGAGTCCGCCTGCCAATGCAGGGGACACAGGTTCGTGCCCCGGTCTGGGAGGATCCCACATGCTGCGGAGCGGCTGGGCCCGTGAGCCATGGCCGCTGAGCTTGCGCGTCCAGAGCCTGTGCTCCGCAACGGGAGAGGCCACAGCAGTGAGAGGCCCGCGTACCGCAAAAAAAAAAAAAAAAAGAGAAAGACAAACACCATATGACATCACTTATATGTGGAATCTAAAATACGACACAACTGAACTTATCTATGAAACAGAAACAGACTCAAAGACACAGAGAACAGATTTGTGACTGCCAGAGGGGAGGGGGATTGGGGGAGGGATGAATTGGGAGTTTGAGATTAGCAGATGCAAACTTATATATAGAATGGATAAACAACAAAGTCCTACTGTATAGCACAGGGAACTATATTCAGTATCCTGTGATAAACCATAATGGAAAAGAATATGGGGCTTCCCTGGTGGCACAGTGGTTAAGAATCCGCCTGCGAATGCAGGGGACACGGGTTCGATCCCTGGTCCGGGAAGATCTCACATGTCACAGAGCAACTAAGCCCGTGGGCCACAACTACTAGAGCCCACGCTCTGCAACAAGAGAAGCCACCGCAATGAGAAGCCTGCGTACCACAACGAAGAGTAGCCCCCACTCTCTGCAACTAGAAGAAGACCGCAAGCAGCAACGAAGACCCAATATAGCCAAAAATAAATAAATAATTTAAAAAAAAAGAATATGAAAAAGAATGTATATATAACTGAATCACTTTGCTGTACAGTAGAAATTAATGCAACATTGTAAGTCAACTATACCTCAATAAAATAAATTTAAAAAGAAAAAAGAGCATGGACCTTGGAATTAGGACAAACTGGTTCCAACCTTGGTTCCTTTTCTTACTAGCTGGGTGACTTGAAGCCTCAGGTGCCTCATCTGTAAAATGTGGCTTGTAGTATTTCCCTCAGAGGAGTGTTGTGATGAATAAAAGAGGTAATTGACATAAAGCTCCAACCACAGTGCCTGGCACATGAAAGGGAGTTGTTGTGGCAGTTGTGGCAGTTAAATCACAGTGACTCCAATTCTTTGTTCTCTTAGGAGGTTATACTTGCCAACTCATTCGATCACTCAAAGGCCTTTACATCGAGCAGCCCTTCAAAGCCAGGACCTGCGTTCTCTTTTGTTCCTTCTGCAACAGCCAGGAAAATATTCTGCTCAACGTGGCATGGCAATGTGATTCCAATGCAGAGGGCAAAGTAGTATATGTAATACACCCCAACTGACATAAAGTTAATTATGTTTCTCTGCTTCGTAGCCCCCAGTACTTCCTTTATTGTAACACTCAAACCCTTTCCTGTTATTCCTTAGTTAATATTTAATGTCCTTGCCAGACTGAAAGCTCCATGACAGCAGGAACCCTATCTTTAGCCCCAGCACCTACACCAGAGCTAGATGTGGCACAGGACACGACGTCAACAGAGCCACTGAATCTAAGGAACTGAGCTTGTTCCCTACTTCCTTTCCAAACTGCTGACCAATCGTCCATTTAATCATCTGTTTCTAGAATTTTGCCTAGGATTATCATCAAGCCTGTGGAATTTACCATTTCCTAGTTGGTGAGTGTTTGCATCCTTACATTGCCATGCCAATAAAATTAGATCCACATACTCTCTTTACTACCCAGTGTTCTGTTTTATGGATTTATTGCAAATTATTTAACCAAACATTTTGTTGATGGACATTTGTATTATTTCTTCTGATCCTCTTTCTTTTCTGTATTGGATTTCTGATGACCTTTCACTTGAAATGCTGATGAAAATAAATAAGAAAAGCAAAATTGTATATATATTTTTTCTGTTCGCATCTATTGTCCTGAAATTTATAAAGGAATAAAACTTCAAAGGGAACGAAATTTTTTAAAGTTTCATCGAATTCTTTTTTTTTTTCCTGATTTTTTTTTTTTTTTTTGGCTGTGTGGCATGCGGGATCTTATTTCCCCAACCAGGGATTGAACCTGTGCCCCCTGCAATGGAAGCGCAGAGTTTCACCACTGGACCGCCAGGGAAGTCCCTCATCGAATTCTTATTTGACAGAAAATTCTAACTTATGTATTTACTGTTGGTGTATAGAGTAAGTCTTGACAGTCTTATTTATTTGTATATTGCAGTTTAGCCCAGTGATGTTGAGAAAGGCTGGACTGCTCTGTCCATCTGCAGCTTTGAGGGCCGCTCTGCAGAACTGCCTCTCACATGCTCAGGGACCCCCAGGTTATCTGCTTGAGGGATGATCAGCTGCACCTTGCCTCGCTCATCTCTGCAGTCCTATTGGGATGAAGTCCCCATTTTGCTTCCAAGCCTTAGAGAACCAAAGGCAAGCTACAGTTATGTCCAGTGAGGCTGGTCTCCTGCTGCAGAAACCGCTGAAGCTGTCTGGAGGAGGCGTTCCCCTTACATGGCCGTGTGAATAATCTGGGAAGCTGCCATCAGGACTCCCACGAATCAGGATTACAGGTAGAATGGGGAGTGATTGGTATCGGGCCTGCACCCTGAGTCAGGCTGAGAGAGTAGCGGCTGGCGCTGCGAGGCTTATTTCCCGGTGGCCTGGGGGTGGCGTTCTCTGTCAGAAGGAATGGGGCACATACTCCTTCAGGGAATCTATAAGTTCTGTGGTTCGCGCCGATTTGAAGGTGCCGCTTCTGGAATGGCCTGTATGACTCTCCTGCTAGGCTTGCTAGGGCGTCTTCTGCTGGGATTTCTCCTAAAAGGGATTTCAGGCACTTGAGACATATTTCCAACTCCACCATTTTGCAGATCAGAGACTGAGGCCTGGAGAAGGTTCCTAACATCATCCTAGTGATTAACAACAGAAAGGCAATAACATCCTGCTCAGGATCAGAGTGATGCCCAAGACATGAGAGCCCTCATTTATCAATGGTTTGAAACAGTATTAAAACAGTGGGATAAATCAGTGTTCTAGTCTCTGTCTTGCCACCCATTAACTGTGAGACCTTGGACCAGTCGGCCTCACTGACCCTCAATTTCCTCATCTGTATAATATATCATTTGCTGTATTCTAAGCATCACTGTTCTAATTATTGTACATACATTAAGCCATTTAATTCTCAAAATAACCCAATGGGGTAGGTACTATTGTCATCCCCACTTACAGATGAGAAAATTGAGGCACAGAGAGGTTAAGTCACGTGGCTGGTACGTGGCAGAGCCGTGATATGGACACAGGCAATACGGCTCTAGAATTCTTGCTCTAATCACTGTGCTAGGTGGGCTCTGATCCCCTGGGCATCAACTTGCTGCTGTAAAAGCTCTGTGAAACTATCCTGAAAATTCACCAATGTACTGTAGGGCAAAAGACTTGGTTTGTTAAAACAATGTTTTTTCCAAGGCAAAATAAATAAAGAAAAAAAGGTAGAGGGACAATTTACAGATTAAAAGAGATTTAAGAGACATAGCAAACAATTACAACGTTTGGACCTTATTTGTATTTTTTTTTTTTTTCTTTTCTGCCATACGCGGGCCTCTCACTGTTGTGGCCTCTCCCGTTGCGGAGCACAGGCTCCGGACACGCAGGCTCAGCGGCCACGGCTCACGGGCCCAGCCGCTCCGTGGCATGTGGGATCTTCCCGGACCAGGGCATGAACCCGTGTCCCCTGCATCGGCAGGTGGACTCCCAACCACTGCGCCACCAGGGAAGCCCTGGACCTTATTTGGATCCTGCTTCAAATAAACAAATCATTAAAGAAAATACAATTGGGGAAATGTAAACACCTACTGGATATTTGATGATATTAAGTGATTATTGTAAGTGTGATAATGATAGATGACTGTCAAAAAAAAAAAGTAGAGTCCTTACCTTTCAGAGATGGATGCTGAAATATTGACAGATTATAAGTTGTCTGGGATTTAGTTCAAAATAATCAGAGGATGGGGAGTGAGTGAGGGCATTAGATAAAACAAGATTGTCCATGTTTAATAATTGTTTAAGCTGGGTGATGGGTGCATGTGAGCTTATTACACTCTCTACTTTTGTTTGGAACTTTCCATTATAAAAAGTTAAAAAAAATCACTGTGTATAAGTTTTTGTTTTATTCTCTCAGAAATGTCAAAGCCCCATGGACCTACTTCTCAGGGCTGGTGGGAAGAATGACAGCCCATAGGGAGACAGGGGGTGGGACACTGTTTCAGAGGCTTGCCTTCCAGGGGGTCATTGATTTGAGGGTGACCCCCAGTGCTTCCCACATGGCAGACTCTTAGTGGATTCTTTATGGACTATGTGAATGCATGAGCATATGGGTGAATGAATGGGAATGAATCCTATTCACAATGAGTTGGAGAAATATTCTGTCACAAGATCAGGAAATAGAATCTAATTTCTGGGCCAAATATAATGATGAATGATTCTGTATGTTTCTCAGTTAACCAAATTGTGCATTTAAAGGCATCTTTATCTATCACCATCATACCAAGGACCAAAATACTCCTATACCTTATCCTGGTGGACAAATGTACATGAAGAGATTTACTGACACAGAAACCTTCACTCTGAAGCTATGTCCCCACCACCACACCTCTCAGAGACAACACTGCTCTGAGCTCCATTGCCACTGTTTTTGCTTGCCCAGCCAGCCCAGGATACTTCCCAGTTCTCCTGATTACCCTGAGTTCCTTCTGGGGAACCATCATTTCCCTACTTTCCCTGGCTTCAGGATTGTCTGTAACGTACATTTGCCAGTCACAAAGTAGCTTTCCTATGGTCACAGCGACTGGGTTAGGGATGGGTGTTTGACTCAAGCCAAGTCAATCAGGCCCAGTCAAAACTAGTCCTGGGGGGCTTCCCTGGTGGTGCAGTGGTTGAGAGCCCGCCTGCCGATGCAGGGGACACGGGTTCATGCCCCGGTCCGGGAAGATCCCACATGCCGCGGAGCGGCTGGGCCCATGAGCCATGGCTGCTGAGCCTGCACGTCCGGAGCCTGTGCTCCCCAACAGGAGAGGCCACAACAGTGAGAGGCCCGTGTATGGCAGAAAAGAAAAAAAAAAAAAAGGAAAAAAAAACTAGTCCTAGGTCTTTTGTATAAGTGACTGGAAAAGAGGCACACATTTTGCCTTTGGACTTGAAGTTGGGAAGGGACATGAAGAGAGAGTCTGCTCAATAAAACAGAGTGCAGAGATATCCGATTCTGACAACATCATTTGAACCTCTGAATCCAGCTATACCTGAAGCCATACACAGTGCACGGCATGTGGTATGCTAAAATGGATTTTAAAGTATTCCCAACATAGACTTATAGAAACAAATCACATAGAGAATAAAGATTCTAAGTCTACTGCTGCTTGCTAAATGGAAAGAAGAGCTATTAACTTTTATATTCTTGTATTTGATTAACAACTATAGAAGTAGACAGGGAGTAGAAAATTATGTCAGTTCCAGTGGCTGGGTAAGGCATTTGCAGAGATCAAGACCAATCTTTTTCTCATTCCATGCATTCTTCCTGAGAGCTGAGAGAAACCCGGTGACTAGACAGACTCTCAAGCAGGTGGAAGCTGTGGATACCTGAATGTCTTGGCTATATATGCGGTGAGGTGACTTCACCCTGCGTGCTCAGCCACCCTGTTTATGCTTGGCGGTAGCATCAGACAGATCCAGATTGTGGTGATGAGTCACTATGGGCTTTCCCCAGCTTCAGACATAGGGTGAGTTCACATTTTATCCTTTAGCCTCTAACTGCCCCAGTAGGAGCTCCTGAATGGAATGATTTAAGTCTGGCCTTCAGGTGTTTTGAATATTCAATAGTAATTCAGCATTCAGTGAATCGAAATCTCTGGGTCTGGCGTTGTAGATCAGGGTCGACAACGTGTCTCTGTATAATAGCAAGAAAATATGTCATTATACCAGCTGTGAGACCATGAGCAAGTTATCTGACTTTTCTGTCTAATTTCCTCATCTATAAAATGAGAATAATAAGACTACATACCTCATAGGTTTGCTGGGAGATTAAATGAGTTAATACCATTTAAGCACTTTCAGTGGAGACTGGTGCCATGTAAATGTTAGCTATCATTACTACTGAAAAATAATAACTTTCTGTCTTGGACAAACATCTCTAGAACCTGGATATCTGAAACAAAACAAAGAAAAGGCAGAATGTTAGGATTTATGAAAATTGTGAAAAGTTCTATGAGAGTGTGCAATACTTCTCAGGTAGCAGTACTTTGAAGTCCAGTTTTTTAGTTTTTTGAGGTATTGAGTCAGTTGGCAAGCTGAATGGGAAATTTCTCAACAGGAAATGAAGGGGGTTTTCTTTGGGCTTCTGCTAGGTGATCAGTCACAGGCAAGCTAACTAAAATCTTGTCATCATACCTTCCCAGACAGTGGTTTCTGTAACTAGCAATAGTAAAGCTGGCAGGGGGTTGAGAGAGTTCTTTGAAATATCCAGGAGTTACAGGAAATGGTAGTAATTTAAGACTTGGATCCAACTTTAGCCAATGTCTCCAGGAGATGATGAGGGTAATGGTAACAAGCAACTACTAGTTTGTCAGAAATGGCATAGTTTTGATTTAAATTTGTAGAATGCTGTTAACATTTTATTTTCTCTCCCCCACCCCCGCCTGCCTTTTTCCTTCCTCTCCTTTCTCTCTCTCTCTCACACCACCCCCTGCCCCCACAGGAAGTATATGCTCCCTTCTCTAGAACTAAGCACTTTTAACAGTTTGCCATATATCCTTCCATTCCTTTTTCTATATATTTACATACACGCACACTCAGAAACGGTTCTGTAGGTGGCTTTAAAAAATTTTTATATAAATGGGATATTTTGTGTTGCCTTCTAAATTTCTTTTTCACTTAAAATGTCTTTTCTTTCCATGCCAATCCATATAGATTGATCTCTTTCTTTCGAATTGTTGCTTGTTATTGCCTTGTATGGGTGCACCATAGTTTGATTTATTGATTCACCACTTGGTGGAATTTGGGTTGCTTTCCATTTTCTGCTCTTACAAACAATCCTCCCATAGCCCTCTCTGGGCACATGCAGAGTGCCTTTGCTATAAGGTACATTTAAAAATAACTTGCTGAAACTGTTTTTAGATTTAAATTATAGAATATGTTTTCATTTCACTCTAAAATTTTCCAGTCCCTATGGGCCTTGGTGAGTTTGATCCTTTGGATAGCCACATTTCATTGCTGGCTAAAACCATTTCCTATCTTTTCAACAAAATATGTCCAGGTAATGGTGACAGCCATAGAAAGGTGAAATGTACATCTCAATAAGGCATTCCCTACTTTTAAGACCCACCCACAAGTCATAGTCACTCATAGAGTGGCAGCCAAAACATTTTTTTAATAAATTCTTTTTTTTTTTTTTATTTTTTATTTTTTTGCGGTACGCGGGCCTCTCACTGTTGTGGCCTCTCCCTGGCCTCTCCCGTTGCGGAGCACCGGCTCCGGACGCGCAAGCTCCGCTCACAGGCCCAGCCGCTCCATGGCGGCATATGGGATCCTCCCGGACCGGGAGCACGAACCCATGTCCCCTGCATCGGCAGGCGGACTCCCAACCACTGCGCCACCAGGGAAGCCCCAAAACATTTTTTTAAATCCTCAGGATTTCAGAGGTCATTCCCTTCAGCTGTAAAGCCTGGCAGCACTTTGTACCATTATAAAGTCTACCTCTTTTATAAGCACCAGTCCCTTCATTTCTAATTAAATTCTATGTTGAGTACACTTTGCTGGCAAGACTGCCACTGACGCCCATCTCCACAAGGTGCTCACCTCTAGTATTTGTGGTTAGCATTCTGCACAGCCTGTATGCTTCATTACCTTTGTTTGATAAAACACTTCTCTTTTTAAAAGCATGAGGCCAGATTTGCTGAGTCATATGTGATGTTATTTTTTTAACTGCACAAGCTCTACCACAAGGATTTGGGAAATTTATCATCTGACACAAATCTGTCGGGGACTCCTCAGCTAAGGTTAGTTCAAAGACTGTCTATTTAGTAAGTGACTGGGTACTCTGAGACAGTGCTACTCGAAGTAGCTAGTCCAGAATGAGATAAGGTGCTCGTCGTTCTACAATGTAAATCAACATGTTGTTTCATTCAGGGAGAAAATCTTGCTGTGAAAAAAATGTTGACTAAATAGTGGGCTTGGTGATGTAGCTGATTTGCTTTCTGGTACCAGCTCCTTCACTTGGACACTGGTTTCTGAACCACATGATGAGTAGCACTGTTTAAAGTGCTTTATGAAATCGAATGAATAAATGAATGAATGAGACATATCTAAGATAGATTAAATGACTTTTCAGGGTTGATGTGGGAGGATATGATTAAATAAAATTTTCCCTTTCAGTGGGACAATGTTCCTTGCCTGCTTTTGAGCTGCCACAGAGAGGGAAAGTTTATTTAAGGCACAAATAGCTCAACTGGCCACTGTTGCCTGTACTACTATTATTCCCTATCTCCCTATCAAGTTTATTTTCCCTTCTTGTGTTTTGCCCTTCTTACTGTTCTTATCTCCTTTTCCCATGCTCCTGCCATGGAATTTAAAGAGAGAAAAATAATGTATGGAAAGCTCATTGTATGGTCTCTGTTTTACAACCAGTTAAATATAATTCTCACTACAACAGGGTGAGGAAGGTATTACTGTCCACTTTGTAAATACTCAGAGAAGCTCAGTAACTTGGCCCAGGTCCCATATGTAATAAACTGACTGGCTTGAGAATTGAACCCAGGTTTGTTTGGTTCTCCCCAGGTGGTTGGGTCTCCTACTCTCACATCTGAGGAGGGTGCTAACAGAATCCAGGCCCTGGACAGAACCTTTTAAGGTGCCCACACTGACACACTTAAGTTCCATTTTGGAACTTGGAGGCTCCATTAATTTCAGTCACCTACTTTAATTGCCACGGTCCTACCACGTTGCCCACTTCTCTGTGTTTGTGTTACATACACGTGCGTCCCTGTAGGCTGTGAATTCCTTCATCTAATCATCTTTGTATCCCTCGCAACAGTGTATGGGGCTTTGAAAGTGGCACACTCGATGGGTTATGATATTAAATATGTTAGTCTATAAACTTCTTTATATGCCTAAGATAAATATTAAATGAATGAGACTGAGACTGAAGCGCTTATACTTTAAGATGTTGCGGTATGAATTCTATTGCACATGTGTGTCTACTAATAAAGCAGGGCACAGTGAGGAGAAAGGCATCAGGCAGCCCATCCTCCTGAAACGCACTCCTTGGTGTCCCTGGATTATGACTTTTGGAACGTCTTACTAGTCTCTAGCTTCCTTGAGGGTAGGAACTGGTCTTTTCTTTATAGGTTCTCTAGTGCCTACATTTTCTGGCATACAGTTCCTAAAACTTGAAAAATACTTGTGAAATTGTTGAATGTGCTAAGTTCTCAGCATTTCCTCTTAAACTGCTGTTACTGGTGCTCACTATGGACCCCCACGCGGTTCTTAGATGACAGATTGTATCTGGCTTCTGCTTCTGAGGTTTCCTTGTACTGGTCCGACATTTTCTTCTCCCTACTCCATCTCTTCCAGCTCCTGCTTTGCATCAGGCACAATTCTATGAGCAGAAGTACAGCTGGGAGGAAGGTGAGGGATGTGGGAGCATGGGCACCATGGTTTCTCCTGAGCAAATCTCCAAACGGGAGATGTGACAGTTCTTAGAAGTATGGTGAAATGCAGTCTGAGGAATCAAAGTCTGAAGGTAATCAGGTGTAAGCTTCCAAGAGTCCTCTCTCAGTGCAGTACTTAATGCCTGTAGCATGGAATTGTGACAACACATAGGAAACGCTGCCTACCAGGGAAGCTCATGTCCAAATTTCCCTGGGGCTGCTCACGTAGGTACTCTTTGCCTAAGATATTCCCCAATATCAGCACATTATCAAATGTGCTCGGCATAAACCACATTGTTTCTACAAACTGTTGAGGCACAGAGAGCCCCTCTTATCAGCTAGGGAATGGTGGAAACCCTTCTGAAATCCAAATTCCCAGATGCCAGCCAAGAGCCAACCTTGCAATCAGGTCTTTCTATGGACAGCAGTCTCAGGCCTGCTATGCTGATTCCTTTTTTTCAGACCCCTCAGCTTCAGATTTGTGTGTGGGGTGTGCCACCTTTACAGATCTTATAGGATGTCGGAGCAGTGGCCCCCATCATATCTCCATTTAACTCACCACTCTGGCTCCTGCATATTTAGATAGATGCTGCACGATGACAGCAGACGAAAGCAAATTCAGCCAAGTAGTAGCCCTGACTACGGCTGTGTGCCAGATGTGACATCTTGCCAGAGTCAATTAACATGGCTCTGGGTACGTGGTATGCGATCAGTGATCGGTTGGGTGCATGCTTTCCCATCCCTATTAAAAAACAAGATCAGAAACAGTTCACATTCACATGGAATTAATAAAAAGTGATGTTAACAGCCTACGTTATAACTCTCCTGCTTCTGTTATAATTGAAAGAGACCTAATCCAGGTAGATATTCTACAGAAAATCACTTAGTTCACTATATTGATGGATTATGTTAATCAAATGGGATGAGCAAGATGTGACCAGTAAATTTGAGGCCTTGATAAAGTACATATGCTCTAGAAGGTGAGATAAAACTCATGAAATTCAGGGGCCTACTTACCACATGAGTAAAATTTTGGGGGAGGAGTGTCCAGTGACCAGGGACAGGCTAGGACATGCCCTCTGAAGTAAAAGACAAATTAGTAAAACTTGCATCTCCTACTACGAATAAGGAAGCACAATGCCTAATAAGCCTCTCTGGGTTCTGGCGGCAGTGTATTACAAATCTAAGAATACTGCTCTCAGTTATATACTGGTGACATGAGGCTGCCAGTTTCGAGCGAGGCTGAAAGGAAAGAGGTCTATGGCAGATTCATATTGTGGTGGAAGCAGGCCTGCTACTTGGGTCACCTAACCTAGCAGACTCTAAGATATTACAGTTATTGGTGGAGGAAAAAATGTAGCAGAAGTTAAAGCAAAACCACTGTATACATACTCTCAATTTTTCTCTGCTCATTTTATTGAATAACTGAATGTATAAAAACCACGTAGAGAACATTACTGGAAAAAAATTTTATTCTTCAACTATATAATGGATTCTTCACCACTCAAATTGTTTCTATAATAATTTTATCTTTTTATTAAAACTAAATATATATTTTTAATACATTTCATCTTTTCTCAAATGAATGACTATGGTATAATTGTGATTATCTTTAGCAACCAAAATCCATTTCAAGAAATTTAAACTTGATATGGAGAAAAATGCCATATCAAGTCCTTTGTACCTGATTTGGTGCTGAGGTTGAACCGGTGTATTGGTTTGTTCCAGGATCCAGAGGCTATTCCAAGCTTGAAAGCAAAGTGATATCCTTAGGTTGGCCTTGGCTGCTTAAGGAACCTCTGGATGGGGGATGACTGGCTCTGCTCTGCACAGGACAGTTCCTTCTCAGGCTAAGCTGGAATCTCTGGGGACAGTGGACTGAGGTATGTACCGTGTTCAGGCATCTGTTTGGGTGGCAGGTAGGGAGGACCCTATCTCTTATGTCAGATTTCTATCTATTGGTAATCATTTCTCCATAAAAATAAATGGCAAGTGGGCAGCTCTGGGTTCTTGATGATACCAATACTTTGCCCACAGTTCTCTCTCTCTTGATGATACTAAGACCAATGAAAAAGAACACAAAAGCTGAGTTCACTGTGAACACTAGTAGTAGAAGTGACTGCGGCAACTGTGACGATAGTGGCAGAAACTGGGAACAGATTCTTGGAAAGGTCTTCTGGGCTTGATTTATTCTAAGCAGCCAGTAGAGATCTAGGATTTGGACATACTGTGCTTGGATCTATCCTCTTAGTTTTCTCCACTGTTGACTGACTTTAATTTTTTTTAAATTCAAAAACAGGTTGAGGGAAAGAGTCTCCATCTCTCTCACAGAATCTCCATAAAACTTAAGATCATACCCAAACTTCCCATTAGAGTGTCCACTATGAATTCAAAATTAAATAACTCAAATAAATATGGGTAGGTAATGAGTTTTTTTTAAGGTAGTAAAAAGATAGGGCCCCCATGATTTCTTCTTAGCATAATGCTAATCTTTCAAATGTGGGTAAAATCTCATTTAGAGGGAAGGTTTGGAATCCTATATGAAAATGTAACGTGTTAAAACAGAAAATTCTTAAATATAAAAAAATTCAAGTGACCATATCCTTAATGATATTAATATAACACAAATAAAATTACAATGAACATTAGCAAAAAATGCAGCTCATTTCTAGTTAACACATTGAAATAACTGATATTCAAATTGTAACTATTATAGCATGGACGTGTGAATGAAGTTCATGAATGTACACGTTTCAAAGTAGAATTTGGCTTTGGGCTAGTAATTTTGTTCTGATCCACAGTGTTTATGACTCTTCATTTCAGTTGTTTTTACTAAGAAATTAGGAGATGAACCTAAATTTCTGACCCTTGGATTAATCAGAAAATAACTAAGAGTTATTCCTTTGTAACTTCAGTAAGAAGTTATTCTAAAATTGCTGTTTACTTATCTATTTCTCTAAATAAAAGCTCTTGGATAGTAATCTACTCTCCTAATTAAAGGAAAATATTATAACTCTCTCCAATTCCTATTTTAACTAGAAGAGCCACATCATTATTTTTAATGGTTTCTTCTGCATTTCATATTTTAAAAAACGTTAGTAACACTACCTTCTGTAAAATACAAAACAGTATCCAGTTACTACTGGCATTCAGATTTTGAAGATATACCTTTATGATGAAATAACAGTCATGAAACAAACTGTTCAGAACTGTCAGAGTAACCATTTGAAAATCAGATTTATGACCCTCTTTAAAAATTTGTTAAAGCTATGCTGGTTTACATCAAAGTACTCCTAGTGAGGAGAAATGATGTACTGTACCGAAAAAACAAGACCTCATCAGGGGTCTTCTTAACTTGGCTCTGAACAACTTTAAAAGCCAAAAGATCTGCACCATATGTTGTTCTCAAGGTCAGTACCATGGGATGCCCTGTAAAAAGATCTTTTGGTATTACTGATAACAAAAGCACCTTGGATTGGATCCACAATGGACATGTGTTATAAATGAATTCTGCTTTGTGGTAAAATACAGTTAAAGTACAATTCAACGTACTTACCATAAAGCCTACATAAGCAAAGGTACTCCTTTGAAGCCAAAAATCTGATGCTGCTAAAGTGTCCAGTTTCTACTATTACAGCTTAATGTGGCTGATTTGAAATCATTTCCTTAGTCCTACAGAATCTTCTTGATTTTTAACATCTGACAATAGTGACCTGGCACTAGTTTAGGTCTATAAAAACATAATTGTCCCAAGTCACCCAAAAACATGACAACCAGCACAAATTTCTGCACATCTTAAAAAAAAAAAAAAGCCTTTGGGTAATAACACTAATGCGTAACGCTGCGGAGGATCCAAAGAAGCACTCTAAATGATGGATATTATTTAATGATGGTAATCATTTTCTGAAAAGCTGTACCAATAACAATTTCAGGTAGAACATAACATGAAATTATTTCAGGAAATATAGTCTTGTTCTATGCTCTCCTGACACCACTCCCAACAGAAAGCTTCCAGTCTATTTGCTGTTTCTTGGCTGATGAGACATTCATCCTTTAATTCCCTGATTGTCTTTCTCAATGATTTTTGTAAACGTCTTTCTCGGCCTAATACATTCCGCAGACTTTTCTTGGTATCCTCTAGCTCGCTGATCACTTGATCTAATTTATGCTTAAGTTTCTTTGGACTGTCCATCACACTGTAGCTATGTTCCTAAAAACATAAACACCAAGTTATTAAACCAGACAGACAAGCAGTGAGATAAAAAACTATAACTAGGCCTCAGCTATTTCTCCACTTACTATACTTAGAGAAGATCTTTAAGTTGGTGATACTAAGAGGTTTAAAGAACACAGGAAGAGGATGGGGGTAGAACAGTATTTCAGGCGCCTAGGGCCTCCCTCTTTGTCTAAGGCCAGGCATACACGAGGAGTACAGAATCCTGTGGATGGGAAGTACTTCTCACCTGGAGGTAGGTATCTGCTTATGAACAGCATGACATTCACAATGACTATACAGCTTTTGGTCCCTAAGTGTGCAGCTGCTAAGTTTAAGTTTTACCTATCACAAAAACTTAAATTTTTTAACTTTTAACTGAATTGCTTTATTTTGATGAATATTTCACTTTATAAGGTATGACAGGAAAGGAGCACTGAAGCAGGTCCTCAGGCTGGGTGTTATGGATTTAGAGAGGACTCTGGTCTTGGGGTTTTAAAGAGATAATTTAAGTTCTCAGTATTTATTGTGGTTACGTTTATGTCTGCTGGATAGACTTTTCTTCATCCAAAAACAACACTGGCATATCTTATAAATGTAACATAAAATAATTTTGAAAAGCTGTTACTTAATATTAAAATTAGTGAAGAGGACTTTGCTCTCAGCCAAGATGAGATAACAGACTGGATTGACTCCTATCTAAAAAAACCCCAACACACGGCCAAAAGATGTAAAACTGTTTGAAGATAAACAGGCATCAGGCAACGAAGA
The DNA here is from genome assembly GCF_964341445.2 of Mesoplodon mirus. Classification (NCBI taxonomy): domain Eukaryota; kingdom Metazoa; phylum Chordata; class Mammalia; order Artiodactyla; family Ziphiidae; genus Mesoplodon; species Mesoplodon mirus. The sequence goes on from NC_138977.1 coordinate 47,036,682, forward strand.
CAGATACTGCAGAGAGCTGGGAAACAAAGAGGTGAGTCCTATGATTGCCCAGCTTACTGCCTTGAGAGAGTTCTAGGCCTCAGTGCAAGGGGAGGAAACCCAGGTAGAGTTTGGTAGATAGAGTTGAGGAGATAGTGCAAAGTATCCAGGGAGACCAAGGTGGCTACAGTTCATAGGGCAAAGTATTAGAGAGGAAAGAGCTACACACAGAGAGAAACTTGGAGATCTTCAGAGGCTCCCGCTCCAGTATTTCCTTGTAGGAAACTGCTCGAGGTTGAGGAAAGAGTGACCAGAAAAGATCAGGAGTGCCCTGAGCTCACAGGGCATAGACACTACTCCCACCAGGCAGACCAGATTCATGGGGCACTGAGCAGAGTATACAAAAGTCTTGCCTCAGTGGTGGAGAACAAATAGCCTGAGACTGAGCACTGTTCTAGTCCTGCCTAATAAAGCAAAACCTGAAAGGATCAAATTGTTTTCAAATAACCAAACTCCATAACCAAGCTCAAGAAAACAGGACAGAAAACTATCCAACATCCAGCAAAGTAAAATCCGGCACTCAAAATCTACCAGGCACACAAAGCAGCAGGAAAATACAAGCCATAATAAGAGATAAACCAATCAATAGAAACCAACCCAGAACTCACAAATGTTAGAATTAGCAGACAAGGGAATTAACAAAGTTATTAAAACTGTATTATATATGTTTAAAAGTTAAGCAGGGACAAGAAAGATATTAAAAAAGAATCAAATAGGATACCCGGACATAAAACTTACAATTTAAATTTATTTATAATAAAGTTAATAGATTTATTATCATAATAAATAATATATATTTAAATATTATATTATTTAAATATCTTTAAGAGATAATTTATTGTTTAAACAAAAATAATAAAATATAGTGTGGGGTTCATAGCATATGTAAAGTGAAATGTATGATAGCAGTAGCAAAAAAGGTTGGAGAGGAGAAATAAAGTATATTATGATAAGATTCATATACTATATGCTAAGTGGAATAATATCACTTATCATGTAGCCTGTGGTAAATTAAAGATGGATGCTATAAACTCAAAAGCAACTATCAAAGAGTTATGGCTGATGAGTGAAAAAAAGGAGATAAAATGGAATTGTAAAAAAAATTCAGTTAATCCAAAAGAAGGCAAAAAAAGAAGAAAATGAGAACAAAGAACAAATGGAACAGGAAATAAGTAAGATGACAGATTTAAACCAAACCATATCACATTAAGTAATGTGATATAAAAAAATTTAAAGTAATGTAATAATAATCACATTAAGTATAGAGTTTAAATAATCCAATTAAAAGGCAGAAACGATCAGGTTATATTAAAAAAATCAAGACCCAAGAGTACATGCTGCCCAGAAAAAAAGCACTTTAAAGATAAAAAGACACAAACAGGTTGAAAGTAAAGGAGTTGAAAAAGATATACTACAACAACACTAATAAACAAAGAACTAGAGTGGATATGTTACTATCAAAGTAGACTTCAGAGCAATGAATATTACCAGGGATAAAGAAGGCCATTTCTTAAAAATAAAGGGGTTAATTTATCAAGACATAAGAATACTAAATATTTAGTACCTAATAACAGCTGCAAAATGTAACACGCAAAAACTGACAATTTAAGGAGAATTACACAAATCCACAGGTATACTAGATTAACAGCTCTCTCTCAATAAAAGATAGAACAAGTAGACAAAAATTAATTAAGAATGCAGGTTTGAACATTATCAATTTGACCTAATTGACACTTATAGAACATTCTGGCTAATATCAGCAAACTATACATTCTTTGCAAACGCATGCAGAACGTTTACCATGACAGACCATACTGTAGGCTATAAGTCTCAAAAAAAAGAATTAAAAGCATTCAAGTCACACAATGTATATTCTCTGACCACAACAGAATTAAGTTAGAAATTAATAATAGAAAGATATCAGGGAAATTCCCCAATATTTGAAAACTATATAGCACACTTCCAAACAACCCATGGATCAAAGAACAAATCAAAATGGAATTTGGAAGTATTTTGAACTAAATGAAAATGAAAACACATTTAATTTGTGGAATGCCGCTAAAGCAATACTTAAGGAGAAATTAATATCACTAAATGCCAACGTTAGAAAGGAAGAAGCCTCAAATCTATGACCTCAGCTTCCATCTTAAGAAACTAGAAAGATGAGGGCTTCCCTGGTAGCGCAGTGGTTGAGAGTCTGCCTGCTGATGCAGGGGACACGGGTTCGTGCCCTGGTCCAGGAGGATCCCACATGCCGTGGAGCGTCTGGGCCCATGAGCCATGGCCGCTGAGCCTGTGCATCCGGAGCCTGCGCTCTGCAACAGGAGAGGCCACGGCAGTGAGAGGCCCACGTACCGCAAAAAAAAAAAAAAAAAAAGAAAAAAGAAACTAGAAAGATGAGCACATTTTACTGAAATAAGTAAAAGGAAATAATAAAGATGAGTGGAAATCAGTGAAGTAGAAAATAAAAACAACAAAAAAGAAAAATGAGAAAAATCAGTGAAAGCTAGTTCTTGACAAGATCAACAAAACTGACAAATCTCTAGGCAGACGGATCAGCAATAAAAGAAAACAAACAAATTACTGATATCAGAAATGAGACAGATGGTATCACTACAGATTCTATAGATATTGAAAAGATAATAAGGAAATGTTTTGAATAATTTTAAGCTAATAAACTTGACAACTGAAATAAAATGGAAAAATCCCTTGGAAGATAACATGCTCCTTAAAAAACTTTCCCACAAAGAAAATTACAGTCCCAGATAGTTTTACTGGGGAATTCTACCAAATATTTGTAGAAGAAATAACTGCAAATCTATACAAACTTTTCTAGAAAATTGAAAAATAAGGCAACATTTTCTAACTCGTTCTTTGAGGTTAGCATTATTCTGATACTGAAACCAGACAAAGACATTCAAAGGAAAGGAAACTACAGGCCAATATTCTTTGTGAACATACAAGGAAAGATTCTAAACAAAATTTTAAATCTAATCCAACAATATATAAAAGGGATAACATCATGAAGAAGTAGGGTTTATTCCAGAATGCAAGGCTGGTTTAACATTAAGAAATTAACTGGGGAATTCCCTGGAGGTCCAGTGGTTGGGACTCTGCTTTCACTGCCAAGGGCCCAGGTTCAAATTCCTGGTGGGGTAACTAAGATCCCACAAGCCAGGTGGTGTGGCCAAAAAAAAAATAAAAACAAATCAATCAACGTAATTAATCATACTAACAAACTAAAAAATAAAACCCAAATGATCTCTCAACAGACACAGAAAAAGCATCTGACAAAACTAACATTCCTTTCTGATAAAAATTCTCAGCAAAGTAGGAACAGAAAGGCACTTCCTATGTAACAGTATGGATGGACCTAGAGGGTATTATGCTAAGTGAATTTAAGTCAGACAGAGAAGGACAAATACTGTATGATTTCACTTATACGTGGAATCTAAAAAACAAAACAAATGAACAAACATGAAGCAGAAACAAAGTTGTAGATACAGAGAATAAACAGGTGATTGCTAGAAGGGGTGGGGAGGAAAGAAACAGGTGATGAAGTAGGAGGAACAAACTTCCAGTTACAAAGTAAATGAGTCAAAGGTATGAAATGTACAAGTGTTGGGAATACAGTCAATAACTATGTAATATCTTCGTATGGTGACATATTGTAACTATACTTATTGTGATCAGTTTGAAATGTATAGAAATATGGAATCACTATGTTGCATAACAGGAAATAACATAATGTTGTAGGTCAATTATACTTCAAAAACAGACAAACAAACTCAGAAAAAGAGTTCAGATTTCTGGTTATCAGAAGCAGGGGTTAGGAGGAGGGAGAATTGGATGAAGGCAGTCAAAAGGTAAGAACTTCCAGTTACAAGAGAAATAAGTACTAGGGATATAATGTACAACATGACAAATATAATTAACACTGCTGTGTTATATATGAAAGTTGTTAAGAGAGTATATCCTAAGACTTCTCATCACAGGAAAAAATTTTTTTTTCTATTTCTTTAACTTTGTTTATATGAGATGAGATGATGGATGTTCACTAAACTCAACTGTGATAATCATTTCCTGATATGTATAAATCAAACCATTACTGTACACTTTAAACTTATACAGAGCTATATGTCAATTATATCTCAGTAAAACTGAAAGAAAAAAATTGAAAGGTACTTCCTCAATCTGATAAAGGGCAGTTATGAAAAACCTACAGTTAACATCATATTTAATATCATATGAATATCTTTAATAGTGAAAGACTGAACAACTTCCTCCTAAGATCAGGAGCAAAGCATAAAGATCATTTCTCAGTACTTCTCTTCAGCATAACCTTGGAGGTTCAAGGTAGTGCAATAAAGCAAGAAAAAGAAATGAAAGGCACTCATATTGGAAAGGAAGAATTAACACTGTTCTTGTTTTTTGTCCATGCCACGTGGCTTGTGGGATCATAGTTCCCCAACCAGGAACTGAACCTGTGCCCTCAGCAATGCAAGCATGGAGTCCTAACCACTGGACCGCCAGGGATACCATAAAACTGTTTTTAATGACAGACACCATGATTGTCTATGTAGAAAATCTGATAACCTCTTTAAAAAAGCTTTGATAATTAATATGTGAGTTTAGCAAGTTTGACAGATACAAGATTCATATACAAAAGTCAATTTATTTAACAGAGAGCAGACAGCAGAAGCAAGAAGAACTACAATCCTGCAGCCTGTGGAACAAAAACCACATTCACAGAAAGATAAGACAAGATGAAAAGGCAGTGGGATATGTACCAGATGAAGGAACAAGATAAAACCCCATAGAAACAACAAAATGAAGTGGAGATAGGCAACCTTCCAGAAAAAGAATTCAGAATAATGACGGTGATGATGATCCAGGACTGTGGAAAAAGAATGAAGGCAAAGACCAAGAAGATGCAAGAAATGTTTAACAAAGACCTAGAAGAATTAAAGAACAAACACCTAGAAGAATTAAAAAACAAACAAACAGAGATGGACAATACAATAACTGAAATCAAAAATACACTAGAAGGAATCAATAGCAGAATAACTGAGGCAGAAGAACAGATAAGTTACTTGGAAGACAAAATGGTGGAATTCACCGCCATGGAACAGAATAAAGAAAAAAGAATGAAAAGAAATGAAGACAGCCTTAGAGACCTCTGGGACAACATTAAATGCAACAACATTCACATTATAGGGGTCCCAGAAGGAGAAGCGAGAGAGAAAGGACCCGAGAAAATATTTGAAGAGATTATGGTAGAAAACTTCCCTAACATGGGAAAGGAAAGAGCCACCCAAGTCCAGGAAACACAGAGAGTCCCATACAGGAAAAACCCAAGGAGAAACACACTGAGACACACAGTAATCAACTGGCAAAAATTAAAGACAGGGTATCCCTGGTGGCGCAGTGGTTGGGAGTCCGCCTGCCGATGCAGGGGACACAGGTTTGTGCCCCGGTTCGGGAAGATCCCACATGCCGCGGAGCGGCTAGGCCCGTGAGCCATGGCCGCTGAGCCTGCGCGTCCGGAGCCTGTGCTCCGCAACGGGAGAGGCCACAGCAGTGAGAGGCCCGCGTACCGCAAAAAAAAAAAAAAAAAAACAAAAATTAAAGACAAAGAAAAGTTACTGAAAGCAGCAAGGGAAAAAGGAAAAATAATGTACAAGGGAACTCTCATAAGGTTAACAGCTGATTTCTCAGCAGAAACTCTACAAGTCAGAAGGGAGTGGCATAATATACTTAAAGTGATGAAAGGGAAGAACCTACAACCAAGATTACTCTACCTGGCAAGGACCTAATTCAGATTCTATGGAGAAATCAAAAGCTTTACAGACAAGCAAAAGCTAAGAGAATTAAGCACCACCAAACCAGCTCTACAACAAATGCTAAAGGAACTTCTTTAAGTGGGAGACACAAGAGAAGAAAAGGACCTACAAAAACAAACTCAAAACAATTAAGAAAATGGTCATAGGAACATACATATCGATAATTACCTTAAATGTGAATGGATTAAGTGCCCCAACCAAAAGACACAGGCTTGCTGAATGGATACAAAAACAAAACCCATATATATGCTGTCTACAGGAGACCCACTTCAGACCTAGGAACACATACAGACTGAAAGTGAGGGGATGGAAAAAGATATTCCATGCAAATGGAAATCAAAGAAAGCTGGAGTAGCAATACTCATATCAGATAAAATAGACTCTAAAATAAAGAATGTTACAAGAGACAAGGAAGGACACTACATAATGATCAAGGGATCAATCTAAGAAGAAGATATAACAATTATTAATATATATGCACCTAACATAGAAGCACCTAAATACATAAGGCAACTACTAACAGCTCTAAAAGAGGAAATCGGGGCTTCCCTGGTGGTGCAGTGGTTGAGAGTCCGCCTGCCGATGCAGGAGACACAGGTTCGTGCCCCGATCTGGGAAGATCCCACATGCCGCGGAGCGGCTGGGCCCGTGAGCCATGGCCGCTGAGCCTGCGCGTCCGGAGCCTGTGCTCCGCAATGGGAGAGGCCACAACCGTGAGAGGCCTGCATATCGCAAAAAAAAAAAAAAAGAGGAAATCGACAGTAACACAGTAATAGTGGGGGACTTCAACACCTCACTTACATCAATGGACAGATCATCCAAACAGAAAATTAATAAGGAAACAGAAGCTTTAAAATGACACAATAGACCAGATAGATTTAATTGATATTTAGAGGACATTCCATCCAAAAACAGCAGATTACACTTTCTTCTCAAGTGTGCACAGAACATTCTCCAGGATAGATCACATCTTGGGTCACAAATCGAGCCTCAGCAAATTTAAGAAAACTGAAATCATATCAAGCATCTTTTCTGACCACAACGCTAGGAGATTAGAAATGAATTACACAGAAAAAACATAAAAAACACAAACACATGGAGGCTAAACAATACGTTACTAAATAACCAAGAGATCACTAAAGAAATAAAAGAGGAAACCAAAAATTACCTAGAGACAAATGACAATGCAAACACGACGATCCAAAACCTATGGGATGCAGCAAAAGCAGTTCTAAGAGGGAAGTTTATAGCTATACAAGCCTACCTCAAGAAACAAGAAATATCTCAAACAATCTAACCTTACACCTAAAGGAACTAGAGAAAGAAGAAAAAACAAAACCCAAAGTTAGCAGAAGGAAAGGAATCATAAAGATCAGAGCAGAAAAAAATGAAATAGAAACAAAGAAAACAATAGCAAAGATCAATAACACTAAAAGCTGGTTCTGTGAGAAGATAAACAAAATTGATAAACCATTAGCCAGACTCATCAAGAAAAGGAGGATGAGGACTCAATAAAATTAGAAATGAAAAAGGAGAAGAGACTAAGAGACTACTACAAGCAACTCTATGCCAATAAAATGGACAACCTGGAAGAAATGGACAAATTCTTAGAAAGGTATAACCTTCCAAGACTGAACCAGGAGGAAATAGAGAATATGAACAGACCACTCACAAGTAATGAAATTGAAACTGTGATAAAAAATCTTCCAACAAACAAAAGTCCAAGACCAGATGGCTTCACAGGTGAATTCTTTCAAACATTTAGAGAAGAGCTAACACCCATCCTTCTCAAACTCTTCCAAAAAATTGCAGAGGAAGGAACACTCCCAAACTCATTCTATGAGGCCACCATCACCCTGATACCAAAACCAGACAAAGATACTACAAAAAAAGATAATTACAGACCAATATCACTGATGAATATAGATGCAGAAATCCTCAACAAAATACTAGCAAACAGAATCCAACAGCACATTAAAAGGATCATACACCATGATCAAGTGGGATTTATCCCAGGGATGCAAGGATTCTTCAATATATGCAAATCAATCAACGTGATACACCATATTAACAAATTGAAGAATAAAAACCATATGATCATCTCAATAGATGCAGAAAAAGCTTTTGACAAAATTCAACACCCATTTATGATAAAAACTCTCCAGAAAGTGGGCAGAGAGGGAACCTACCTCAACATAATACAGGCCATATATGACAAACCCACAGCAAACATCATTCTCAATGGTGAAAAAGTGAAGCATTTCCTCTAAGATCAGGAACAAGACAAGGATGTCCACTTTCACCACTATTATTCAACACAGTTTTGGTAGTCCTAGCCATAGCAATCAGAGAGGAAAAAGAAATAAAAGGAATACAAATAAGAAAAGAAGAAGTAAAACCGTCACTGTTTGCAGATGACATGATAGTATACATTGAGAATCCTAAAGATGCCACCAGAAAACTACTAGAGCTAATCAATGAATTTGGTAAAGTTGCAGGACACAAAATTAATGCACAGAAATCTCTTGCATTCCTACACACTAATGATGAAAAATCTGTAAGAGAAATTAAGGAAACACTCCCATTTACCACTGCACGAAAAAGAATAAAATACCTAGGAATAAACCTACCTAAGGAGACAAAAGACCTGTATGCAGAAAAGTATAAAACAATGATGAAAGAAATTAAAGATGATACCAACAGATGGAGAGATATAACACGTTCTTGGATTGCAAGAATCAATATGGTGAAAATGACTATACTACCGAAAGCCATCTACAGATTCAATGCAATCCCTATCAAACTACCAATGGCATTTTTTATGGAACTAGAACAAAAAATCTTAAAATCTGTATGGAGACACAAAAGACCCCGAATAGCCAAAGCAGTCTTGAGGGAAAAAAACGGAGCTGGAGGAATCAGACTCCCTGACTTCAGACTATACTACAAAGGCTACAGTAATCAAGACAATATGGTACTGGCACCAACATAGAAACATAAATCAATGGAACAAGATAGAAAGCCCAGAGATAAACCCACGCACCTATGGTCAACTAATCTATGACAAAGGAGGCAAGGATATACAATGGAGAAAAGAAAGTCTCTTCAATAAGTGGTGCTGGGAAAACTGGACAGCTACACGTAAAAGACTGTAATTAGAACACTCCGTAACACCATACACAAAAATAAACTCAAAATGGATTTGAGACCTAAATGTAAGACCAGACACTATAAAACACTTAGAGGAAAACATAGGAAGAACACTCTTTGACATAAATCACAGCAAGATCATTTTTGATCCACCTCCTAGCGTAATGGAAATAAAAACAAAAATAAACAAATGGGACCTAATGAAACTTCAAAGGTTTTGCACAGTACAGGAAACTATAAACAAGACGAAAAGACAACCCTCAGAATGGCAGAAAATATTTGCAAACGAATCAACGGACACAAGAGTAATCTCCAAAATATATAAACAGCTCATGCAGCTCAATATTAGAAACGAACAACCCAATCCAAAAATGGGCAGAAGACCTAAATAGACATTTTTCCAAAGAAGATATACAGATGGGCAAGAAGCACATGAAAAGCTGCTCAACATCACTAATTATTAGAGAAATGCAAATCAAAACTACAATTAAGTATCACCTCACACCAGTCAGAATAGGCATCATCAGAAAATCTACAAACAACAAATGCTGGAGAGGGTGTGGAGAAAAGGGAACCCTCTTGCACTGTTGTTGGGAATGTAAATTGATACAGCCACTATGGAGAACAGTATGGGGGTCCTTAAAAAACTAAAAATAGAATTACTATATGAAACAGCAATCCCACTAGGCATATACCCAGAGGAGACCATAATTCAAGAAGACACATGCACCCCAATGTTCACTGAACCACTATTTACAATGGCCAGGTCATGGAAGCAATCTAAATGCCCATCGAAAGACGAATGGATAAAGAAGATGTGGTACGTATATAGAATGGAACATTACTCAGCCAAAAAAAGGAACGAAATTTGGTCATTTGTTGAGATGTGGATGGTTCTAGAGACTGTCATACAGAGTGAAGGAAGTCAGAAAGAGAAAAACAAATATCGTATATTAATGCAAATATGTGGAACCTAGAAAAATGGTACAGATGAACCGGTTTGCAGGGCAGAAATTGAGACACAGATGTAGAGAAGAAACGTATGGACACCAAGGGGGGAAAGTGTGGGGGGGGTGGTGGTGTGATGAATTGGGAGTTTGGGATTGACATGTATACACTGATGTGTATAAAATTGATGACTAATAAGAACCTGCTGTATAAAAAAAAGTAAAAAAAAAAAAGTCAATTTATTTCCCCACATTAACAGTAAATAAAACAACACTGTCTATAATAGCATCCAAATATATAAAATATTTAGGGATAAATCTGATAAGAGGAGTGAAAGACCTGTACACTGAAAACTACAAAACACTGCTGAGAGAATTTAAAGGTCTAAATAAATGATGTGATACAATGAATTCATGGGTTGGAAGACATAAAATAGTCTTATTAAGATGTCAATTCTTCCCAAATAGATCTGTAGGTTCAACATAATCCCAGTCAAAACTCCAGCAGGATTTTTGTAGAAATTTATAAAGTAATTCTAAAATTCATATGAACATGCAAAGGACCCAGAATATCCAAAACAACTTTGAAAAAGAACAAAGTTGGAAGATTAACACTGTCTGATTTCAAGAATTATTATAAAGCTATAGTAATCAAGACAGTAAAACAGATCCGGATTCCAGGCCTGGTTCTAACATCAACAGGCAATGAGATGAATAAAGCTTCAATAATGTGTGTGTACGACTGTCCTTTAAGAAAACCTAAAGACATAACTATTTTTTAAATTAGATATTTCCATATAGAAACTATAATACCCATAGGGAAGAATTAATTATTGTATTTTATTGGTTGAAATATCCTAGTGAAAGCACTCTTTGAACCATGTAACAAAAGATTAACTACCTGTGGATCATTATTGCAAATATATAAATTATAATGCCCCTGGGAAGAAGTATTTCTGGATATTACATATTGAAAAAAAATCTCGAACACCTAAACTCCTAGTTTTTCAATAAGATTTTGAAAACTTAATCCTAATAGAGAGGACATGGTCATCTTAATAATATTAACATTAGCCCAGTAGGTAATTTTACTTACAAAAATGAACTGGGACTGGACTTCTTCGATACACGAGGAAGCACCAACAAGCTGGTGATTGTGGTTTGTGACTGGAAGGGGTTTGAGGGTGAAGTTTTTCCTACAATGAAGCTTTTCTCTTTTCCCCTGTTAAGAATAGTTAATAACAATCATTGAAGATTTTCTGTCCTTTTGAAAAATTTTAACCTTCTTAACTGTATGTAGTAAAATTAATATATTTCTTTTTATGGAAATTGCTTTTAAAAGTCAGTAAAATTTAGGGGCTTCCCTGGTGGTGCAGTGGTTGGGAGTCCACCTGCCGATGCAGGGGACACGGGTTCGAGCCCCGGTCCGGGAAGATCCCACATGCCGCGGAGCGGCTGGGCCCATGAGCCATGGCCGCTGAGCCTGCGCGTCCGGAGCCTGTGCTCCGCAACGGGAGAGGCCACAACAGTGAGAGGCCCGTGTACCGCCAAAAAAAAAAAAAAAAAAAAGTCAGTAAAATTTAAATTTACTGAGAGTACTTTAAAGGAACTTCCCCAAAGTAACTCTAAAGTTGATCTGGAAACATGAATTTTTCTGGAAAAAAAAAAAAAAGAGTGATAATGAGGGAAGATATACGCTACAAAGTATTAAAAATACCCTACTCAGTAACAATAGTTTAAAAAGTGTACTACTCTCTTAGAAAAATCTGAATAGATCATGTAGATAAGAGCCTTTAGGATAAAAAGTGTCATTCTAAATAAGTGGAGAAAGGCTATAAATCATGAAAAAATGAACTAATTATGAAAAGTTATATCCTTTATGTATAATAAGTCAAAATGAAATTCTATATACTGAAAATTTATGTAAGAATGAAAACAATGAGGAAGTAGAAAAATACATGGGAAATATTTACATAATCTTAAAGGGGAAGGCTAAAGTCAGATAGCACAAGAGAAAATATAGGACTACTCAAAAAAAAGTCTGAATTTCAAACAAAACAAAACAAAACAACACAACCCTATAATGTGAGCTAAAGACAAATAACAAAAAGTAACTGCAACATAGATGGCAGTTGAATGATCCATAGCTTCAATATCTAGTGTTGTTCCAAAACAGCTTAGAAAAAGACAAAAATAGAAGAGGACCTGAATAAGTAATTCACATAAGAAATAAAAACGTCTAATAAACATATGAAAAAATGCAGAAACACATTTTCTAATATTCATATTAGAAATATTCATATTCTAATATTTTCTAATATTCAGAGATAAATTAAAACAATAAGATGCCATTTTTGCCTATCAATTTTACCAAAGGTTAAAATCACAACTTACACTGAGGATTAGGGGGGAACAGACACTTTTATGCATAACTAGTAGGTAGTAGGTAAGCAGATTGGTATAAGTTTTATGGTGGGCCTTTATATATGTTGACTTCACTATAAAGTTTAGTTAAAAAATTGATGTTCCATATAGGTTTCTCTTAAAAACGTGATCCCTTGAGCTGCAACACAATCATGCATGGTGCTTGTTAAAAAGTGCAGATTCCTAGACTCCAAACCAAACTTGCTGAATCAAATTCTTTGGGAGAGGGGCACAGGATTCTGCATTTTAAGCAAGCTCCCTGGATAATACTTATGTAGACTAAAGTTTGAAAGCCATTGTTGTGGAAAAAAAAATATTTTTAAGAGGACATTTGTCACACTGTCCTTGTGTCTTTTTTTTTTTCTTTTGGCCATGCCACATGGCTTGCAGGATCTGATCAGGGATCGAACCACTGCCCCCTGCAGTGGAAGCGTGGAGTCTTAACCAGTGGACCACCAGGGAAGTCTCCTTGTGGAAAAATATTTAACATCATGGAAAACAGTAGTTAAGAGTGAACTTTGAAGCCAAAATGGCTGGGTTCAAATCCAGCCTCTACCATTTAACAGCAGTGCGACTTGGGGAATGTATTCCAGCTTTCTGAGCCTAAGTTTTCTCAAGTGGTTAAATGAGAATAATAATAGTATTTAACTCTTATGGCTGTTTTGAGGACTAAAAGAGTTAATATATATGCAAAGTGCTTAGAATAGTGCCTGGCACACAGCCAGCACTATATGAATGTTGAAAGAACGAAAGAGTGAAGCAAAAAATAAAAAGGATATACAGTATAATTCTATTTTGTAAGAATACATATAGATGAATTTATATAGAATTTATATAGAAACATACACATACAAATGACTGGAAAGATACACATCAGAGTGTTAACAGTATTATTTCTGGATTACGTGATTATTGTTAATTTTAATTTTCTTTTTGATTGTATCATCTAATTTCCTATAATAAAAAATTTACTTGTTATTAGGAAATAGTTTTTGAAAGTTAGTAATTTATCGTTTATTTGATTTAGTATGTCCATATTTCTTAAGGTCTTCCTAACATTACAGATGACTCCCTGCTATAGGAAACAAACCCTTGAGAGCAAGTTGCACAAGATATTGTACACTTATTAATATGGAAGAAAGTGAGGCAGCCTCCACTGGATAGCTCAGGTACTGCAATATGAACACCCGCGAACGTGACCCAGACCACCTGGGAGCAGGCACTCTTCTGGACTACTTCCCTCGTTTCCAGCTGTCAGGAAGGAGACACCTTTCAATGGAGGTTCACGACTATTGTTGTGGGAACCCACAGGCTCTCCCTGAATTCTCCACATTGGAATCAGTCAGTCTCTATAGTTCCTGGATGCGAATACACTTCCAGGTATACGAAGTCCAGTGAGATACTGAGGGTGAAGCAGCCCACCCACGGCACTAATATCACTGAGGAAAAAACACAGAATTCAACCAGAGTTTACTTCAACAATCCTTTAATTGTCTTTTTCTGACCTCTCTTCTCCTTTCCTAATCCTGTTTTGGTTTGCTACCTTCTAGTCCTACCTAGGCTTTAAGCTTGAATGTATCAGGCTCTAAAAGTATACTTTGGGGCTGTCAGAGGCTCTGCTCTTGACTTCTGCTGCAGTGTGAGGAGCACTGCCAGCTTGGAACTTCAGTTCAACCCTCTCATGTTCCTCCAGTTTTCAGACACGAATCTTGAGCTATACCAACTCCTAAGGTAGGCCGCTTCACCAAACCCTAGTAATATACAGATATTTCTGAGTGGATACTGGCAAAATTCTCCTACTACTCATTACAAGAGCTTAAGCAGCAGTTTACAAACCTAAAAACTTCAAGAATGGGCTTCAAATTAATAAGCAAACAATAAAAATGGTAGCAAGTGTGGTGAAGTTTCTTAAATAGTACCATAAAAAGTGGGTAATGGGGCTTCCCTGGTGGCGCAGTGGTTGAGAGTCCGCCTGCCGATGCAGGGGACACGGGTTCGTGCCCCGGTCCGGGAAGATCCCACATGCCGCGGAGCGGCTGGGCCCGTGAGCTACGGCCACTGAGCCTGCGCGTCCGGAGCCTGTGCTCCACACGGGAGAGGCCATGGCAGTGAGAGGCCCGCGTACCGCAAAAAAAAAAAAAAAAGTGGGTAATGATGGTAAGCAGTATCTCATAAACAAACCTGTGAGTGAGATGGGGAATCAAAGATAGAAGGTATGACTCCAGGTTTCAGTTTAATATTTGGAGCACTTCTGTCAAAATCTGTCTTCTTAAAGTGCCTTGAACACAACACATCTCCTTTTTTAGGCTCCCAAATGTCTACAGTATTCACATCAAGTCTTTTCATTGCTAATACCCATTTTCTTTTGACGTTTTCATCTGTGGGGAATCTAGAAAAACATACAAGAAGTATTTTAAAATTAAACACTACAGATATATACTTGAATTAAGGCTGTGCCTAAATTGATTCTTGGTATTACTCTTGGGAACTGGAATATTGAGGAAACCATCATGACTCATGCTTTCTTAACTTTCAGTTTTCATAGTCAGATTTTTCTACCAAACATGCTGCAGGCATATGGCCCTCATTTACATCTTTCTCATATTATAAAGAAGGAAAGTTTCAAACGACATTTAACACCTTTTAGTAAGATCCACAATTGAGGGTTTTTCTTCATCTGTAGATGATAAAGAATATCACTTGGGCCTTTTCCTATCTGAGGAATTTATCACAGATGAACAGAGATACTTGTACTTTCATTCTTCTGTAGGCATCAAAAAAGTTGCTTAGTACAGCATTTAATGCAAAACAGGGGTATAAATGTTTAGTGAATGAATGCAGAGAACACCTGCAGAGTTTGGAATTTTGGAGATCAGAATTATTTTGAGATCTGGAAGCCAATAACCATATCTTTTCCAATTTTTCCAGCTGGTTCAAATCCTTTTTGGAATACAGTAGGGTACACATACTCATTTTTGATTTCCTTATACCTAGCAAAGTAGTTAGCAGGTCTTTCTCTGGCACACAGCACAGTGCCTGGCCCAAAAGCAGCAAAATAAACCTTTAGCAAATGCATAATTATTAAATCTTATTGCTCCTTCTTTCCTATTCTGTCAGAAGAATGACTAAAATTTTAAATTAGGACCATCTTGGTTGTAATTTGGTTCAGGACCATCCTGAACTTGTAATTTATATTTTTTCTCTACAACATAGGCTTGATCTATTTCTAAAGGACAGAATATATTTAAGCAAAGATCCTTCAGATTGTAAACTATACGTAAACAACACTGAACTTCTTAGAAGCTATGTTAAAATACAAAGTAATAATATTAGCAAAAATGAGGTTGATGATATTTTTGTTAATCAGCCTGTGATACCTTTGCAGGTATCTTAAGCTTCTAAACGAAATGATAAAAGTGTAAAAGTATCACTGTCATTTCAAATTCAACTCAAAAGGCTATTTAAAAAGAACCTGAGCACTAAAGTTCAAAATTGAACGTCTAGGGCGTATAGCTCAGGGGTAGAGCATTTGGCTGCAAAACTGATGATTTAAGTAGAACTATCTTTTGCTTTTTCTAACAGTCAGAAGTACTTGGCTTAACTACAGCAGAATCTTACACGTGAAATGTCAGTCCTTTTAGCTTGGAATTTGGTAAACAGCGAGAAGCACATCCAATGGCCGAGCAACATTTCACCATGGTTTTAGCAACTCATACCAGAACTGAAAGAAAATTAAAAGGGTAAGCGTTAGTTAACTCCAAAGCTAAGGGTAACATAGTTACCTTTCCCGGTACCTTACAGTATGTTTTAGGTAACATGAAATCATGTTAGAAAGCCAAAGGGAAATATTTTCTTCCAAAACCTGCAGCTCTGCTCATACAATTTTCTAGGGGTTTGGCTCTTTAATAAGGCAAGTCATATTTAGCGATGCACTGAGGCGCCCGATTTCCATTTAGGAGGCCGGTACGTGTCCCTTCCACCGCTTCGTACAGGCACCATGTTCCCTCGCCACCACACCTTGGCACACTGACTCCTCCTGGTACCCTAACCTAGGCTGAGCTCCCAGCCCAAGCGTTGCTTCCCCAGGGAAACCTTCCCTGACAGCCAGATTAAGTCAGATCCCTTCTAGGATTAGCTCTCGGGGAACACACACGTCTCCTTCCTAGCACTTCTCAAAACTGTAATCCTCCATTTATTTCAGTCCCCGATGAACGTCTTTCTCGACACCAGTCTGTGAGCTCCCTGAGGGCACGGTGGGGAGTGCGTTTTTTCTCACTTTTGTCCCCACGGCGTAGCTGCTGACTGGCACAAAGTAAATGTTAGGATATATACTGAAGGAATGAAGAGGAAGTAAAGGAGAAGAGGACGTAAGAAAGGAGCTCTAGACGCTGAGAAGCGCCTGGGTGCCTACCTGCCGGCTGTGCACGCTCCGGACCAGCTCAGAGCCAGGAGGCCGGGCCGAGCTCCGCCCCTTTCTCGAGGCTCCGGCCGCCTCCGGGAGAGGGAGGGGCCGCCCTGTCACAGGTGCGGATGCGGCCGGAGAGCGGCCCTTCCTCTGGGGCCTTCCTCCTCGCCCCGAACCACGCCCAGGGTGTGGGCGGGTAGCTAAGGGGGGAAAAGGGGAGGCAACCTAAGAGTCATTGCCTTTAGAGGCGAACAGAGACTAATGCAGACAACAGAGATTGCGCTTTCCCTCGCTTCCGTCTCGTCAGCTCGGGAACCGGAAGTCCGACTGCCCCGGGTCACGTGCCTAGCCGCCATCTTGGCTCCGGTGGGAGCTGTACTCGGGAGCGGGTAGGGTAGAGCTGCTATGCTCCTCAGGGCGTAGCTTTCGTCCGGGGAGAAGGGTCCGTGGAATTTGAGGGGAGGTGGAGGAGATGGCGGCCTCGGCGCGGGAAGACGGCGCCCGCGGGCAAGCGCAAGTGCGGCGGGGCTGCGAACACTATGACAGAGGATGTCTCCTGAAGGTGAGGATTTCAGTGGGCTCTTCCCCTACGAGCTTCCGCCGGGCTGGGCTGAGGGCGGGGTGGGCAGGCAGGGCGGTTTTAGGCTTTTGGGCTCAAGTTTGAGGTTAAGCTGTTGTCAGGATACCTTCCCCTCTCACTGGGTTCCTGCTGTAGAGAACGTTTTTGGCAAGGCGACCACAGGCCCCACTTATTCTCTTGTGTTGTGCCTTGCGAGCAAAGCTCGTCTTGCTTGGGAAGAGCCTGGCCTTGCACATTGGTTAGTTTATCAGTAGGTTCATTTATTTAGTCTTTCGCTGCTAGAAGTAGACTGAGGCAGCCTCAGGCTTGTGCCGGCTTTTCTCCAGGATCACTTTCAGGTGTGGGATGAAATAAGCGAAGAGGGGTAAGCAGGTGTAGAATCAATACGATTTCATCTCCTGTCGTAAGTAAGTTTTACAGCTTGCCAGCTTCGTTTTAGAGTCAGTGAGTATGCCTAAGCCTGCCAAGGAGGAAACGTATGTGTAATAGGAAGACAGTCATGTAATTGCCACTAATTAGGGAATTATGTGTAGGAGAGTGGCTAGTATGCATATACTGTTACTTTAGCTGTTTGAGAAAAATTCCTAGTCGAATTTTAAAAATTCGCATCCATCCAATTAAAGTTCATTAATTTTTCTTGCAAGAAGCGGTTTAAAGATTTTGCTTAGAAAGCTTGAGCTTTGGAGTCCCACAACCCTACCCCCCAAATTTTAGCTCTGCTCTTTGCTAACTCAGTACTTTTTTTTTTTTTTTTTTTTTGCGGTACACGGGCCTCTCACTGTTGTGGCCTCTCCCGTTGCGGAGCACAGGCTCCGGACGCGCAGGCTCAGCGGCCATGGCTCACGGGCCCAGCCGCTCCGCGGCATGTGGGATCTTCCTGAACCGGGGCACGAACCCGTGTCCTCTGCCTCGGCAGGCGGACTCTCAACCACTGCGCCACCAGGGAAGCCCGATAACTCAGTACTTTTGAGAAAACTACTGGTTAATGCCCCACATATAAAATATGGGTGATAGAAGTTCCTGTTTCATAAAAAAGTATGAGGCCTGTAAGGATAACCTAAAGCCTTTTTTGTAGGCGGTGGTTTGGTGACCATTCCTCCACTGCACTGGATAAAGCTGTTTCAAAGGTGGTCATTCACCAGGTGTTGTTTAAGGAGAGTGAGTGCTATCCGTATGATTCCATTTCCATCGAGATGTGTTAGAGTTTCAAACTTCAGGTCTAAAACTGAATTCAACATCCTCGTCCTCCTCTCCTCTCTCCCCAAGAAATCACACAAATACCTCTGTGTTTCATAGCACTCAGGTAGTTGACCCTGAGTATCAAATGCTTTTTTGCCCCCCGCCTCCCTTCCCTTAAATACCAGAGACCAAGTGAAGAGTTTTAAGGAGGAAGTAATCAGCTAAATTAAAAGCTGCTGTTTGCCTTTAAATTTGGCAAGGAGGAGGTCACTGGTGATCTTCACGAGAAAAGTTTCTGTGGAGAGGTTGGGACAGTGTGATTGGAGTGGATTCAAGAGAGAATGGGATTAGTGGAAATGGACATAGCCTTTATAGACAATTGTTGGAGTTGTGCTGTAAAAGAGAGAAAAAAAATTGAGGCTGTGGTTGTTGGGAGATGTGGGATCATGGGATTTTATTTTTTCCCATGGGAGGGAAGGATGGGAGGTGTTGCAGCATGTATGTATATTCTTTGAAGTGACCCCCCAAAATGAGAACATTTATCATGCAGGAGGGAGGGGGAAAACTGTAGGAGCCCTGTCTTTGAGTAGCCAAACTGAAGATGGGATCCAGTGTACAAGGAGAGGAGTTGGCCTTAGATAAAAACATGGGCTGTAGGCTGTAACAGAAGGACAGTGTGAGGTACATTTGCAAGTAGGTTGACAGAGTTTGTGGGAGAATGTTCTCTTTTGATTATTTCTGTTTTCATAGGGGAAGAAGAGGTTTTTGAGGTTTGAAGAGAGAGGAGAAGATATGAAATAATCATCTAGGTGTTCAGTCCTAGACGGTGGAAGAATAAAGGAATTGACTAGGGAAACATGGTAGTAAGAGCCCACTTTTTATTAGGGGTTATGACTTAAACGTGAGAACAGCCACTGTGGTGGTGCTTTTGCTTGGAGAGAATTGGATTTAACCAGAGTTGGGGTTCTGGGTAGGTGAGTATGTAAATAGAGAAGGAAGGAACTAGGGTGTGTGCAAGGGAAGAAGCGGAATTAGTTGGAAAAGGAGGAGGTAGTGGTTAGAGAATTTAATGCTTGAAATTAAGATACAAACAGGATTCAGTTCTTGTTCTAAGCAGTTGTTCTTAAAGTGTCGGTGATTGGACCCCTGGGAATTCCTGAGGCCCATTAGAAGACTACTTTGTACTGCTAAGACATTATTGTCTTTTTTAGCATGTGTGAAACTAATGACTAAAACTGCTAGCACCTTAACATGGATCAACGCAGTGGCACTGAACTGTACTAAACCTATAGTTTAAAAAAAAAAAAAAAAGCCAGTTTCACTTAATAATGTTATTGATAGAATTAAAGCAGTAAAATTATTAATTGTATAAAATACCAACCATTGAATACATGTCTTTTTTGTATGTTTGAAATGGGATGTTTTCATCAGGCACTTTTGCAGACTTATATTAGGTGCTTGTTATGAGGAAAAGCTCTGTGCAATTGGATTATGAACTGAATGAGTTTCTTTTTTAATGGGACATTTTTTTACTTGAACTATGATTATCAGACTTGAGTATTTGCTGGACATTTTCTCGACTAGGAGGGAAGTGAGACTGTCATTGCAAGGAAAACAATCAGCAGTGATAAAATTCAAGCTTTCATGTAAAAATTAGAGTTTTGGAAAACCTGTGTTAGCTTCTGTGAGCTTGAAAGCTTCACAATACTTAGTTTTCTGATAAGATGGTTAGTGATGTTAGCAAATGTGATTTTTTGATATTGCATGTCAAATGTGGAAACATTGGGAAGAGCTACATAATTCAGTGAACTGATATTTTCCAAATGACCAGTGGATGGAAAAGGTCCATTCACAATGCAAGATAGATCAATGGAAGGGAGAAAAGTTCACTGACTAGTTTCAGATTTCATGTTGCAACTACCTGTTCTTAAGATTTGTTGAGTTTTGGTGTAGTATCAGAAGAATATCCATAATTTTCTAAGAAGGTTATTAAAATACCCCTCCCTTTTCCAACTACATATTTGTGTGAGCCCAAAATTTCTTCATATACTTCAGCCAAAACTGAGTGGATACAGAAGCACATATGAGAATCTACCTATTTGGGGGGGAAATATAGCTGTTTTTCATTAAAATATGTTATTTATGTTAACATGTAATTCATTTGTTGCTATTATTTTAAAAATAAGTAATATTTTAAAAACCTGTAAGTTTTAATTTATAATATGGTAGGTGTCAATAGATAATAATTTCACAGAAACAAAAGCTCTTTGGGATCCTTCATAATTTTTAAGACTATATGTAAAGGGGTTGAGACCAAAATATTTGAGAACCACTGTTTTGCGGCATGACTGAGAATATGTGGCTGAGGAGGGTTGGAGGACAAGGCCATTGGAAGTGAGAAAGGGAGCTGAGAGTTCAGGGTATTGGAGGGATTATCACTGTTGGATGTGCAGTTAAGATTTAGGACAAGAGTAATATTGGAAAGAAGAGGAGCCAGTTGAGTGTTAAAATAAGAAAGGAATGAGCTATGTTATGGGAAGTTATGGCATAGGAAGTCTTCAGAAATGAGAGGATCTGAAAGGTCACAGTGTACTGCAAAGTATCAGGTTAGCTTACTGGCCTGCAGACTTCTCCATGTACTGGTTTAGGGTAAGGTCTGCAAAAAGACCCAGTAGTAATGTGAGTTAAAGAATAAAGAGTTTATTTCTTCTCACCTAACAATTCAAGGTGAATGATGCAGTTTGGTAATGAGGCTCTGTTTCACATGATCATCCTAGGGACAAGTTTTTTCCATTGTATTATTTTGCCATGGAGGAAGAGGCATGCCCTGTGTCTTAATACGCAGGCCCAGGAGTGGCACTGATTTCTTCCGTGTGTATTCTGTTTGTAAGAACTTAGTCATTTGGTCACAGGTAACAGCAAGGAAACTGTAGTGTAGCTGGGCAGTCATGTGCCCGGGAAGAAGGAGACAGTAGATTTTGTTGGACAACTGGCAGTCTTTGCTGCTCTTGAAAACAAGGACTGTTTTTTACGTTTATTGCATCTTCTAAAGTATCAGATACATAGTTGATGGTTAGTAAACTTAAGAGGACTAAAATATAATCTTTATAGTATTTAATGCTTCGGGTTTGAAGTTGGTAAATGAATTTATCTGGAATGTTTAGGTAGAAGTTGCCTGCCTGCCATTTAGGCTGAGAATGAGTTTAGGGTGTTGTGGGATTAGTTTTGCAATCTAGGGAATTGCATCCTTCACGGTTCTTCTGTCTTTAACTACAAGGTTGTGTTCAGCTTGATACAGAAATTTAGATGTTGAAGGAAAAACAGTGAAATGTCATGTTCAGTGTCAGTTTACCAAATGATCTATTGGTTGTAATCTTTTGACTTTGTTCCAAGGAGGAGGAGGAAGGAAATTTCTTTTTGCATTGCAAACTTGTCTATTCTTGCTTCTTATAACTGTTTTTCTCCCTTGGGGATTAGGCACCATGCTGTGACAAGCTTTATTCTTGCCGGTTGTGTCATGATAACAATGAAGATCATCTGCTAGATCGCTTTAAAGTAAAGGAAGTGCAGTGCATAAACTGTGAAAAAATCCAACGTGTAAGATTTTATCACAAATTTCTACTTTCTTTCTTTTTAAAAAAATTATCCTAAGGTGGTTTTAAAATTTTAATCAAGAGTATTGCCAGTATGGCTTCTTTAGCTCTTAAAGTAAGCGTTATCTTGGATTTCAGTATATAAAAACTTGTCAAGATAAAACTGCATGTACATTAATAAAAATTCTGGATATTTAAATAGTAATTCAGAATGTTTTGGTAAACTCTAATTTTTTAGTTACATGTGTGTTTTTTTAGGCACAACAGACTTGTGAAGAATGTAGCACATTGTTTGGAGAATATTATTGCAGTTTGTGCCATCTGTTTGACAAAGACAAGAAACAGTATCATTGTGAAAACTGTGGAATTTGTAGGTACTGTATGCATTCTTTTCTAATTGCTTTTGATATATCTGAGGAATAGTAGTTTTTAAAATAAACTTAGTTGGAATATAATTATTGATACATCTTATAAAATACATTCATTTTAAGTATCCAGTTCAGTAACTTTTGACAAATATATATACTGTGTTACTACCAACACAAATCAAGATAAAAAAAATTTCCATTATTCTAAAAAGTTTCTTCATGCCTTCATCATTTAACTAGGCCATCAACAATTGTGTGCCTATTTAAATTTTAACTTTGGGGTAGAAAATACGCTTTTATATGAAGTGTTTTGTAGGCAACGAAGGTAAAAAATTAGGGTAGATATTTTTCCTTTTTGAAGATTAATTTAAAAAAAGTTGTCAAAAGTTTTGATAAAATCACTACAGACTTAAAAATTGGAAAATACAGAAAAGTAGAAAGAATGAAAGTATTGATAAAACAGCCTGAAATCCAATCACGCACTGACAAGGTACTATTGACATGTTGGTATATAGGACTTTTTTTCTTTCTAAAAATCCTGAAGTGTTAGATGTATACATAAGCATATATGTAACATGTGTACGTTTTAAAGTATACTAATACAACAAGCCACTCATTTTAAGAAATAGAACGTTACCAATACTGCTGGAGCTCTTAAGTATTCTCTGTTAATCCTTTCTCCTTGATCCCACTGGAGAATTTTAAATCGCTTTCTTTTCTTTTATGTAGTTGTTTTTAAGGAAGGATAACAAACATACCAAAAGATGTACCAATCATAAGCAAACAACCTTTTCTAGTTTTTAACTCAAGAAGTTTGATTTGGGTCTTTTTTATATCTTTCATGTCTATAGTATTTGAACGTATGGAATATAGTAATAATAATTGGTTTAATGTTCTCTGCTAATTCTAACATCTGTGTCAGTTCTGGATTGATTCTGATTGATGGATTATTCTTTTTTGGTTGGGTTTTCCTGCTGCTTTGTGTCACTGATCGTTGTTGGATACCAGACATTGTGATTTTTACCTTGTTGGGATATTTTCATATTCCTACAAATCTTCGTGAGCTTTATTTTGAGATGCAGTTAAGTTACTTGGAAACAGTTTGGTACTTCTGGGACTTGCTTTTATAATTTGTTAGATGGATCTGGAGGTGTGCTTATTCTAGGAATAATTATTCCTCACTACTGAGGTATTACTCAGTACCTTCCTGAGTACTCTGCCCAGTATCCCATGAGTTCTAAGGTTTTCCAATCTGGCTGATGGGAGTAAGCACTGATCCTGGCCATGTCTGAATGCTGAGCACTGTTCCTTCTAGTTCTCTTGGATGGTTCTCTCTCTGGCCTTGGGTAGTTTCCTCACATGCACGCACTGATGTGTATCCTGCTAAATACCTGAGGGGCTCCCCTGTGCAGCTCTGTCCTCTCTGGTACTCTGTCCTGTGAACTCCAGCCATCTTCTCAGTCAGGAAGTCTTTTTGACTCTGCCTTACTTCCTTCAACTTGTTTGGCCTGGAGGTGCTCTAAGCAGTAAACTGGGGCAATTGTAGGGCTCACTTAATTTGCTTCCTGTATCTCACAGATCACTGTCCTTCATTGCCTGATGTTCAGTGAAACTTGTTTCATATATTTTGTTTGGGTTTTGTGGTGGTTGTTTTAGGCAGGAGGGTAGATCCAGTCTCTCTTATTCTGTCTTGGGCAGTAGTGGAAGCCTCCCTGCAGGGTTTTACCTGTGGAATTTGACAGGCTGATTCTAAATTTCACCTGGCAGAGAAAATGCACATAGCTAAGCAGATTTTGAAAAGGAAGAATAACAAGGAGGGGGTGCCTTTCCACATAATCAAAACATGATAAAGTTAGAGTAATTCAAATGGTGTGTTCTTTGTACAGGAATAGACAAATAGATAAAGGGAAGAACAGTGTGTTTGTGAGTGTGTGTGTGTACATTCACATATTTATACATATGAATTTATAACAAAAGTGGCATTTCAGATCAGGGGAAAGGGCATTAGGAAAATTGATTATCCATTTGGGAACAAAAAATTGATTACTAAAACTGCATTCATTAGAATATGGTTTTAGCATGTTGTGACAGAAACTCTGAATAACAAGTGCTTCAAAAAAGGTAGACATTTATGTTTCTTATGGAAAAGTCTGAACCATGTAGTTAATTAAACAGAAGTCCAGGTTCCTCTTATTTTTTTGCCATCCATAAGGTATTTTCTTGCCTACATAGTTTAGAAAAGTCCATATTCTGGTCAGTGGAAAGGGGGAAATAGGTGAAGGGAAGGTATACCCTTTTCTCCTAAGGGCATGAGACAGAATTTTCATTTGTCTCTATTGTTCATACCTTCAGAGAAGTTAGAAAATAGTTTTTATTCTGGACAGCCCTGTGCCTAGCTAAATGTTCTGTTGTTGTGCAAGAAGAGGTATGAGAGAAATTTGGGGACAACTAGCAATCTCACCTTTGCCATACCTAATACATTTCAAATGGATGAAAGAAAAATATAAAAATTATAAGCCATAGTATCAGAAGTATATAGAGGAATATGTTCATGACTTATGGGTTTCAAAAGTCTTTTCAAGACCAGAGGCAGAAGCATAAGGCATAAAGGGAAATATGTCTTTTTATTACATAAGAATTAAAATGACTGTATGACAAAAGATGACATACCAGAAAAATAATGGTGACATGCAAGTGAAAACGATTAATACCCAAGATATGTGAAGAGCTCCTTTAAATAATGTTCCTCAAAAAAACTAAAAGTAGAACTACCATATGATACTATATGCAATTCCACTCTTAGGTACATATTCAAAAAAAATGAAAACACTAATTTGAAAAGGTACATGCACCCCAAGTGGTACTGTTCATAACAGTAACACACACACACACACACACACACACACACACACACACACACACACACACACACACACACACACACACACACACACACACACACGAATATTACTCAGCCACAGAAAAAGAATGAAATTCTGCCATTTGCAATGCCATGGGTGGACCTAAAGAGTATTATGCTTAGTGAAAAGCCAGACAAAGACAAATGCTGTATGTTATCACTTATATGTAGAATCTAAAAAAAAAAAACAATGTATATAACAAGACAGAAACAGACTCACAGATATAGAAAACAAACTAGTGGATACCAGTGGGAAGAGAGAGGGGAGGGAGGGGCAAGATACAGGGGTAAGGGATTAAGAGGTGCAAACTACTATGTATAAAATAGATAAGGAAGAAGGATATATTGTACAGCACAGGGAAATAATAGCCATTATTTTGTAATAACTTTTTTTTTTTTCTTTTTGCGGTATGCGGGCCTCTCACTGTTGTGGCCTCTCCCGTTGTGGAGCACAGGCTCCGGACGTGTAGGCTCAGTGGCCATGGCTCACGGGCCCACTCCGCGGCATGTGGGATCTTCCTGGACTGGGGCACGAACCTGTGTCCCCTGCATTGGCAGGCAGACTCTCAACCACTGCGCCACCGGGGAAGCCCTGTAATAACTTTAAATGGAGTATAATCTATGAAATGTTTTTTTTTAATTTTAATTTATTTTTGGCTGCTTTGGGTCTTCGTTGCTGCACACGGGCTTTCTCTAGTTGCAGTGAGCGGGGGCTACTCTTCGCTGCGGTGCACGGGCTTCTCATTGCGGTGGCTTCTCTTATTGCGGAGCATGGGCTCTAGGTGTGCAGGCTTCAGTACTTGCAGCATGCGGACTCAGTAGTTGTGGCTTGCAAGCTCTAGAGCTCAGGCTCAGTAGTTGTGGCGCACGTGCTTAGTTGCTCCACAGCATGTGGGATCTTCCCGGACCAGGGATCGAACCCGTGTCCCCTGCGTTGGCTGGCAGATTCTCAACCACTGTGCCACCAGGGGAGTCCTCTATGAAAATATTGAATCACTATGCTGTATATTTGAAAGTAATATAATATTGTAAATCAAGTATATACTTCAGTTTAAAAAAGGAGCTTTTAAAAAAATATTTATGTATTTGCTGTGCTGGGCCTTAGTTGCGGCACACAGGATCTTTGTTGCCGCGTGTGGGATCTTTGTTGTGTCATGCGGGATCTAGTTCCCTGACCAGGGATTGAACCTGGTCCCCCTGCATTGGGAGCATGGAGCCTTAACCACTGGACCACCATGGGAGTCCCAAAAAGACCTCTTTTAAATTGATGAAAGACAAATACCCTAGTAGAAAAATGAACCAAGCACATGAACAGGCAATCCATGGGAGAAATCCAAATGGTTCATAAACATTAAAATATGCTCCCTGTCTCATCATTTGAGAAATGCAAATTAAAAAGACTTTTCAAATTCGTCTGTCATATAGGTAACCAGCGTTGGCTAGGTTGTGGGGAACATGGGTGCTGTCACACATTGTTGGTGGGAGTATGAACTGTACTGTCTTTGGAGGTCAGTTTGGCAGCATCAGAACTGATGATGCAATGCCCTCTGACCCCATAGTTTCACTTTTAGGAATCTTACAAAAAGTCATCAACATGTAGGTTGAGTGATGTCTGTATACAGATATTTACTGTATCATGGTATTAACTAAAGATAGTAAATTATATCAATAGAAGAATATTTAAAAAATTATGATCTATCCATACCATGTAATATTATGAAACTGTGGAGAGGAATAAAGTGGTTCTATGTATTCATACATAGAATACTCTTCAGGAAATAATTGTTTTCTTCAGAAAGTTGCAGAACAGGATATATAGAAAGAATCCATCTATGTAAAAAACAAAACCCAAAGTGTGTGTGTCTGTATATATATATGGGCAATTTTATAGGAAAAAAAGACATGGAAGGGTAGGTACCATTCTGCTTATAGTGCTTTTACATTTGGGGAACGCTGTTGGGGAGGTAGGGGTTTACCTCATTTATTCAGTGTGGTTTGAACTTTCTTTGCAGTGAAACTAAACTCATATATGATGAACAGATTATCACTGTAGTAAAAAATGTGTTTGTTTTTCATACTTTTTTTAGGATTGGTCCAAAGGAAGATTTTTTCCACTGTCTGAAATGTAACTTATGCCTCACAATAAATCTCCAAGGAAAGCACAAGGTATATAATTCAGTTTGCATGATTTAAAAAGTATTACAGTGTTTTTGAAAACAGCTCAAATCCTAATTTGTTTAAAAGCATGCTCATTTTCAGATATTACCGAGTACAGTCATGTCGCTTTTTATCTTTCAGCAGTATTAAGTAGATATTCTAAAGTATACACCTTAGAATATCTGATCTATAAGAATACTTCCATCAGTTATTAGTATAATGTAGACAACTTCTAAATTGGCTTATGGATTCTTATCATTGATATTGGTTTTAAGAATAGCTTTTAAAAAGTGTGGTACAGGAGAAATACAGAGCAGTGTAACCTTTTGTTAACACAGCATTCCAAGAAAATTCAGTATTCCTTTCATAATTAGACAAATATTTTTCATTTGGATGTAGAAATTTTATGTCATGATCCTAGGCCTGTTAAAAATTATTTTTCATTACTTAGGAGAAAATCTAATAAACTATCATTTATAGTACTGTTTCTATCCAGGAATTTAGAGAATGGAGAGACTAACGAGGGTGTTTTAAAAATAGATACTAGATAATAACTGGTCTAAAATACTGAGGTGGTGAGATGAATAATGAACATAGGGGATATTGTGATGAGTATAAGGGAGAAACAATGGGGCTGAATAAAGATGACACCCAAGGTTTTTAGTGCTGGCTTAAAGTACTTGATTAATAGATTGTGAATTTGTAGGAGATGAAATATTGGGTTTGGTTTTACCGTCTTGAGTTTAGGGTGATAGCAAGATATGCTTGCTGTGTTGTCTTTAGAAAACTGTATACTCATTTTCTCTTGTGGTATTTTTATTTTGTTTCTCAGTTATTTTTTATTGTTTATATTAGTAAATGGTCGTATCATCTACTCAGGTGCTTAGTTAAAAAACCTGGGCATCATCCATGGCTTGGTGCTTTTTCTCTTACCTCCTCACACCTAATTAGACACTGTCTTGTCCAGTTAAGAACTCAGGCCTTGTGGGCACCGTGTTGGAGCTCAAATATATTTCCACCTCTTGCTACCGTATAATTTTGGGAGTTCTTTAGCTTCTCTAGGCCTCAAATACATCATCTGTAAAATGGGGTAATAATTGTACCTGTTTCATTTAGTGTTGTGGGAATTAATTGAGGTAATACAGGTAATGAACTTGGCATATGGCATGTAGTACAATCTCTATAATATGAACTGTTATTATTTATTTAAAAAATGAAGATAATTTGAATAATTAAGACATATTAAGCAATTTCATTGTTTCAGGTAACGTGCAAAGCCATAGTTGTGAGAGTTAACTTCAATTTTTGTCTGACATATAAGAAATGTGTATTAATGTTCATTATTATCTTTAATAAGTTGGTATTGTTTCCTTAGTTTTTATTATTAATACTATAGTTATATCATTTCCATCTAGTTAAGCTTTGATAATTTTAGTTTTGCTTTTAAACAGTGTATTGAAAATGTTTCCCGGCAGAATTGTCCAATATGTTTGGAGGTAAGCTTAAAATATTTTTTGTTTTGGAGATATCCCCTCTTGAATTTAAAATACTGGGTATTTATACTGTCTTCATGTAATTAAGCACTAACATTTATTTTCTTTTACAGGACATTCACACATCCCGTATTGTTGCTCATGTCTTGCCATGTGGACACCTTTTACACAGGTAAAGTAACTTTGTTTTTTTTCCTAAAAAATGTTTGGAAATAGTGGAGGTACTTTTTGCTTTATTAAAATAATGTTATATTTTTCAGAACGTGTTATGAAGAAATGTTGAAAGAGTGAGTGTTTCATGGGATTTAAAAAACTGTAATTGTAAGACCTCTGTTTTCTTTTCTTTTCTTTCCTTTTTTTTTTGTTTTTTTGAGGGGAGGGGGAAATGGGCAAACCTTGCAGTTACTTGCACCATATTGGACATGGTAGATATTTCTCTCGAGATGGGTTGGGTAGATGGGTAGTGTTAAATTGAGCAAAAAGCATGGTGGGGGCATAGGACTATACCTTTGTCCTCATGTTTCTGCTATGCCTTATCTCATCCCGCAACTTGAGACAGATAACTCTCATTTTCTGGCTATACTTATTGGGGAGCTCAGTCTCTGCCAGAGGCAGTCATAGCGTTGGAAAAAATAAAAATGCTGAGGCATGTTGCTCAAAATTCTTAGTTGTTTTATTGGCTCAGTAAAAAAAGCTAAAGCTGATAACAAGATTTATCTAATGCTGATTTTGTTGTGGGGAAAGGATGCTAAAGTGGGATGCAAATAGTTAGGAAAGAGGAGACTGTGTAAATGTATTTTGGTCTTGCAAACTAATGAGTAGAAACTTTAAGAGCCAGATAGAAGGGAACTTTTTCAGAATTTTTAGAAAGGAAATAATATGATCTGAATAAGTTTTAAGGAATACAATCTCCTTTGCTTGAATAGATTAAGAAATTGAGGCTGTTTAGCTAAAAAGCAGTTTAATTGGTTTTTAAAATATATTGAGTATATTCTACAGAGAATATTGAGTAATTCCTCTTCATTTTAGAGAACTGAGGAAAAAGAAGTAGGTTTAAAAAATACCCTATGACACAGGATTTAATTGAAAACTTTTATATTATGAAAGTTTCCAGATTTGTAAGATGATCTTGAAATATAAAATAATACCTATCTTGGATGGTTTATGTACCAGTTAGCATGCATCTTCTTGTATACCTGAGTTGATATACTCCCCATTTAATGTTTGGGAAATAACTTTTATCTCTCCTAGAGGCTACAGATGTCCATTATGTATGCACTCTGCTTTAGATATGACTAGGTACTGGAGACAGCTGGATGATGAGGTAGCACAGACTCCTATGCCATCAGAATATCAGAACATGACTGTGGATGTGAGTAGAATCAATGCTTAAAAAAACTTTTCAGGTTCCTTGTTGATGTTCTTGTTTATTTTTGCCCTTTTGCTCAGATCTGTCTAAAAAATACTGTTTGGGCGTAGATGCCAATGTGATGATTAATGGGAAGGACAGAATAATCTTTAAATTTTAGTTACTCTGAACTCAAAAGACCAGGAAAAAAAAATCCAAGAATATCTTTGTGAAATTCTTCCCAACACTAGATGGCAGGCAAAAACTTTATTCTGAATAATTTACATATTACTTAAGAGAGTCAGTTGGTAATGTAACTGAGTAGAGGTGGATTACTGGTTTGATGTTTTATTTTAGTTATGTTTTAATTTTAATTATTTTAAATTTTATTTCAGGCAAACATGTTTACTGATTTTTTTTTAAAAGATTACTTCTTGGTTTTTAATGTTTATTACCCTTTTTAGTCTAAGACTTTATTTGGTCTTAGCCTGTAATCTAAAATGTAAGAGGTATTTCTGTGCCTTTTGCCTTGTGGAGAATGATCATCTTTTCTCCATTAATTGAGATGTGCTGCTATCTAGTCTCAGCATAGTACATTCAGTTACAGGTTAGAATTGGAAAGTAGATAGCTTTCTGGTGCTTTAATAATTTTTTGACATATGAATTTTCAAAACATCTTCATTTCAAATACTTCTACACAAGAAGATAAAAACCACTTAACAAAGCCAGATAAAAATTATTTTCGGTTTTATTCACACTGGTGCATTTCATAATTCATGTGGATAATTGAATTGTTAGTAACATCAATGAAAGATCACTTTTGTAATACTGATAGTTGTGTCATGTTTTAATAGAGGCTGTAGTGTGCTATGTCCTATTTAGATCATTTTTTAAAATAACAGCCTTATTGAGATATAATTCACATATCATACAACTCATCCATTTAAAATATCCAGTTCAGTGCTTTTTAGTGTATTCTTGGAGTTGTGCAAACATACCCACCATCAATTTTAGAATATTTTCATCACCCCAAAAGGAAAACCCCATAGCCATTAGCAGTCATTCCTTAATCCTCTAGCTCTAGGCAATGAGTAATCTACTTTCTACATTTAGATCATATTCTTAAAAGAATTACTTTCCAAATTACAATTTAGAGAAAATTTGGATGTTTTCTACTTATTATGGTGTGGCTCTTCTAAAGCTAATGATTTTCTCACATAGTAATTTATTGATCTTTTCTCAGGTTAACACCTTTTTTATTTGTCAGGATCTCAGTACTAGAAGAGATTAATTCCTAAGTGGCATCTTGTTGTCATTTTAGGGACGAGCCAAAAGCTTTTTATTTGTTCAACTTCAGAAAGTATTCTTTTGGACTTTAATTCATTTTTGAGGCATGGAAGGCTAGGAACTTAGTATATTAAAGAATAAGCAAAAATATTATAAGTATGTAAAAATTTGTTTTGTTAACTAAGATAATATTCTAAGTGTCAACAAAAAATAATGAAATTGTGTGTTGTTTTGAATTAGTATAGGTGTTGATCTGATTATGATGCCTATGTTAATTTTTGTGCTACTACTATTTATACTATTTGGGAACTATTTTAAAATAAGACTTCTTAGCCCAAATCAACATTTTCATTTTCTAAATTCAAAGCTACTCTCTTATTAAGAGTTTTTAGTGAACAAATAAAAGGTATTTCTATTTATGGAAACTTTAGACTTAACATATGTATGTTTTCATATCTTCAGTATGATTTTCGAGGAATTGTTTTGAGCAGACAGTGCCACTTTCTATCTATAAGGTTTAGTATACTTAATTTTAATTCATCTCTTTTCAGATTCTCTGCAATGATTGCAATGGAAAATCTACAGTCCAGTTCCATATATTAGGCATGAAATGTAATATTTGTGAGTCCTACAATACTGCTCAGTCTGGAGGCCGTAGAATTTCAGTAGATCAGCAATGACCAGCCTATACTGCACTGGACAACTCAGCATTTTCTAGTATAGAAAAAGGTTATCTTTTTATCATGATGCGTCAGAATCTGTGCATTAGAGTTGATGTGTTTTGTATTAGTGTCACAGGGTAAAATCTTATTACAGGACTTAAGGATTCAGGGTTTCTTTATAGAATTATCACAGCTCTACATTGAGTGAAAGCCACCATGCTTGTGTTTTAATTGGAAATTCCTTTGGTGTCAGTTGTTTGGAAGTTAATGTTTGCCACTGAAATTCACATCCATAGGTGTATTATACTTACATGGAACTTTGTTTTAAGTGACACTATGCACACA
This sequence comes from Mesoplodon mirus, assembly GCF_964341445.2. Taxonomy (NCBI): domain Eukaryota; kingdom Metazoa; phylum Chordata; class Mammalia; order Artiodactyla; family Ziphiidae; genus Mesoplodon; species Mesoplodon mirus. The sequence continues at coordinate 47,069,422 of NC_138977.1, forward strand.
GAATTCATTTCTAGTTCTTGATAGAACTGTACTTACTTCTCAGTATTATTCTTGACTTTTTAAGGGGTGTGCTATGAGAATATGTTCTATCTTACTGTTAAAATCTAATTACATATACTTTAGAATTTTCTGAGATGGTCCTTTGGATCCTGTAAATGTGAATTTTGATGAAATAACTGCTAATAAAACTATATTGAAACAGTATTTTATAGAAAGTTTTTTTCCCAAGGCTATCTATTTTTGGCTCAGAGCAATCCTCTTTTCTTTATCTTGAAGTATTCTTCTAAAAGAGTAATTGGGAAAAAGGTAAAATAATAGAACTACTCTAAGCCTTTAGAAAGCCATCAACATTGAAAATAATCGTTTTGGTTGTCCGAAATTATTTTTTCAAAGAATAATTTATTCGGTCAGCAGTTATTTAGTGAGCAACTGCTATGTGCTGGCTATGGTTCTAGATGCTATAGAGATAACAGTGAACAATACAGACCAAAGTCCCTGCCTACATGGTGTTACATTCTAGTGTTCTTCACACTTGACTAGCTTTTTCCTTGTTTTTCTTTATGTATGCAGTGGTTGTCTTTGTTGTGAATGGGGTGGATTCTTTCTTCTCTAAATGCTTGAAAGTAGGTATGGATGAGTAGAAGGGACATGAAATGTAACTTTTTCAGGGACTCGTGATGGAATTAAATATACCTCTTAATTCAGGAACATGGTACACAAAAATGTTTGATGACCTGAACTTTTTTACAGCAGTGTCCCAGTATCCAACTTAGTCTGTTTATAAAAAGCTTTAGGTTAGGAAGTAAAATGTGTACATATCAGTCGACAGGTATTTATTAAACACCAATTATGTTTCCAGCTTTGAGCTAGTTGAATCTCCTGTGAGTAAGGAAGATAGCCTTTTAACTAAAAATCCTAACATTTCTGGTACATTTATTTCTTTGTTGAAATCTCTACCTGGACAAAGGTAGCAGTATTTGTTTGTCTGTTTGTTTGTTTTGGCCACTCCGTGTGGCCTGCGGGAATCTTAGTTTCCCGACTAGGGATCGAACCTGCATGCCCTGCAGTGGAAGCACAGAATCTTGACCACTGGGCTGGCAAGGAAGTCAGGGCAGCAGTATTGATTTCCGGTTTGGGGCCCAGATCTTCTTTATTGTATCCTGTCTTGCTGTCTTCCATGTTCTGCTCTTGTGTTCTCTCCCTTTGTCCGTTTCCACCGCCTGGGCGGAGCACTCTGTGCTGATCTTGATTTGGGGAAGGTATGGGATAGTTTGGTAGGTATCACCAGTCAGTATACAGATAAGGAAGACTAGTTTTCCAGTTGTATTACTTTTTATTTCTGTTATCTAATCCTGCTAAACTGATCTAAATCATACTGTTGCTTTAATCATAGAATCATTGGCTCTTTGAGTAGGAGTGAGTATTGTAATAGTAACAAAGTTCTGATTTGAGCATCTGCTGTTTGCCAGGCTTAGTGATTAGCATTAATCACTACCATAATTATGTAGGGTAGGTGCTATCATTTCATAGATGAGAAGGCTGAAGTTCAGAGGTTAAATGACATGCTTGAGTTAGTGACAGACACTCAGTATTGGAGCTGGGAATCAGATCCAGGTCTATGACCCCAAACCCGCTATTCCATGCTGCCTTTAACTCAAACTTTCACTTTGCTAAACTACCCTTGATAGCTAAATCATCTGTCATGGAGGAGCTTGTGATTTGATAGACCTTCCATTTTTAGTTGTCTTCTTTTAACTCTAAATCTGATTAGTTATGTCTTCAACTCAGGATGCAAATCTGTCCAAAATAATGCAGATTTGGTAATGTAAAAGCTTGTTTATGATATCCAGTCATGTGCTTGAAGCAGTTTTCAAATGCCCTTGAAGTTTATGTACCAAGGGTTCCTTCAAGGGTTTGTCCATGGCATGTCAATTCAATGCTTAAAATCCTTTAACAGTTCTCATTCACAGTCAGAAGTTCCTTAGCATTCAATACATAATACTTAAAATGGAAAATCTTAAAAAATTTTTTGGCTTGTCCTAATTCAAAAATATCTTTATTGTAGGAAAGAGATAGGAAAAGAAGGTTAAAAAAAACTTACCTTTCAGAGATGACTACTGTTAATATTTTTTAATGGATAACTTCGTTCTTTTCTTGTTCATAGAGACTTTAAAAAAAGCTTAGGAATGTTAAATGCTTAGTCTGATCTTTAGTATGGTGGTATGGTAGAATTGTCTGTCCCTGAAATAAGGTAGAGCAGAATTGTCTGTCCCTAAAATAAGTCAGATTGCCTTGCCATAGAATTTGTATGTACAGTATACTTACTGTAAAAACCAGTAACTCAGTATGTTTATGAATTTCTTGATGCATGGAAGCCTGTTGGTCCCTTTTATCATTAATGAAGTGTGTATATCAAGTTCACTTTTTACCTCTTGTAGTTTCTAGAGTCTTCTTAACCAGTTTGTGGAGTTGTGTATGATACTGACTTTAGCTCATGTTTGAAGTAGTAGTATGTTTATGGTGTCATAGATTTTTAAACTCATTTTTGTTTTTTTTCCATTAAAACCTATTTTCATATTGTACCCATATTTAATTTTCTTTTAATTAAAAACATTTTGGTCATGAATCACAACAAATGTGAGTAGTAAGGAGCCAACATCCTATCTTATACGTGCTTGACACCTAATAGGTGTTCAGTAGTGAATACATTAATTTGAAGTGAATTAATTAACTTGAAATGGATGCTCAAAAGTCTGTGTCATTTCTTTAATCATCTCTAAGTTCTCTTACAGTTTTTGCCATTTGTATTATTTCACTGAATTTATTTCTTACTAAGTGGACTTATTTCTTGTCATTTTCATGTCGATTTTTTTCCCTTGTGCTTGTCCAGTTAATCCTTTGTATTACATGCCACCTTTAGGCAGGTCTGCTTTTGTAATTTGTTCTTACACATCTGTTTTCATTCCCATAATAGTTTCATACCTACTTGGTTGTCTTCCATCTGATTTCACTTTCTGTCTCCCTCATGTCCAGATTACTTAATCTTGCCAGATTACTTTTCCTAAACTTACTTGTTATAATTTTAGTCAAAATGATGTACAGGTTCCCTACCGTATATTTGATTAAGCCCAGATTCCACACATTGATGTCTTTATAGTATTGTTCCAGTTTTTTTTTTGATAATCTTTATTAATTCAGTTAGCATTTTTTTCATTTATTTTATTTATTTTTTTATACAGCAGGTTCTTATTAGTAATCAATTTTATACACATCAGTGTACACATGTCAATCCCAATCGCCCAATTCCTCACACCACCATCCCCACCCCCCGTGGCTTCCCCGCCTCGGTGTCCATACATTTGTTCTCTATGTCTGTGTCTCAATTTCTGCCCTGCAAACTGGTTCATCTCTACCATTTTCTAGGTTCCACATATATGCGTTAATATGATATTTGTTTTCCTCTTTCTGACTTACCTCACTCTGTATGACAGTCTCTAGATCCATCCACGTCTCAACAAATGACCCAGTTTCGTTCGCTTTTATGGCTGAGTAATATTCCATTGTATATATGTACCACATCTTTATCCATTCGTCTGTCAGTGGGCATTTAGGTTGCTTCCATGACCTGGCCATTGTAAATAGTGTTGCAATGATCATTGGGGTGCATGTGTCCTCTTCAATTATGGTTTTCTCTGGATATATGCCCAGTAGTGGGATTGCTGGGTCGTATGGTAGTTCTATTTTTAGTTTTTTAAGGAACCTCCATACTGTTCTCTGTAGTGGCTGTATCAATTTACATGCCCACCAACAGTGCAAGAGGGTCCCCTTTTCTCCACCCCCTCTCGAGCATTTGTTGTTTGTAGATTTTAGGATGATGCCCATTCTGACTGGTGTGAGGTGATACCTCATTGTAGATTTGATTTGCATTTTTCTAATAGTGCTGTTGAGTAGCTTTTCATGTGCTTCTTGGCCATCTGTCTTCTTTGGAGAAATGTCTATTTAGGTCCTGCCCATTTTTGGATTGGGTTGTTTGTTTTTTTAATATTGAGCTGCATGAGCTGTTTATATATTTTGGAGATTAATCCTTTGTTGATTCGTTAGCAAATATTTTCTCCCATTCTGAGGGTTGTCTTTTCGTCTTGTTTATGGTTTCCTTTGCTGTGCAAAAGCTTTGAAGTTTCATTAGGTCCCGTTTGTTTATTTTTGTTTTTATTTCCATTACTCTAGGAGGTGGATCAAAAAAGATCTTGCTGTGATTTATGTCCAAGAGTGTTCTTCCTAAGTTTTCCTCTAAGACTTTTATAGTGTCTGGTCTTACATTTAGGTCTCAAATCCATTTTGAGTTTATTTTTGTGTATGGTGTTACGGAGTGTTCTAATTACAGTCTTTTACATGTAGCTGTCCAGTTTTCCCAGCACCACTTATTGAAGAGACTTTCTTTTCTCCATTGTATAACCTTGCCTCCTTTGTCATAGATTAGTTGACCATAGGTGCGTGGGTTTATCTCTGGACTTTCTATCTTGTTCCATTGATCTGTGTTTCTATGTTGGTGCCAGTACCATATTGTCTTGATTACTGTAGCTTTGTAGTATAGTCTGAAGTCAGGGAGTCTGATTCCTCCAGCTCCGTTTTTTTCCCTCAAGACTGCTTTGGCTATTCGGGGTCTTTTGTGTCTCCATACAAATTTTAAGATTTTTTGTGCTAGTTCCGTAAAAAATGTCATGGCTAATTTGATAGGGATTGCATTGAATCTGTAGATTGCTTTGGGCAGTATAGTCATTTTCACAATATTGATTCTTCCATTTCAAGAACTGTTACTCTATCTGTTTATGTCATCTTTTATTTCTTTCATCAGTGTTTTATAGTTTTCTGAGTACAAGTCTTTTGCGTCCTTAGGCAGGTTTATTCCTAGGTATTTTATTCTTTTTGTTGCAGTGGTAAATGGGAGTGTTTCCTTAATTTCTCTTTCAGATTTTTCATCATTATTGTATAAGAATGCAAGAGATTTCTGTGCATTAATTTTGTGTCCTGCAGCTTTACCAGATTCATTGAGTAGCTCTAGTAGTTTTCTGGTGGCATCTTTAGGATTCTCTATGTATAGTATCATGTCATCTGCAACAGTGACGGTTTTACATCTTCTTTTCCAATTTGTATTCCTTTTATTTCTTTTTCCTCTCTGATTGCCGTGGCTAGGACTTCCAAAACTGTGTTGAATAATAGTGGTGAGAGTGGACATCCTTGTCTTGTTCCTGATCTTAGAGGACATGCTTTCAGTTTTTCACCATTGAGAATGATGTTTGCTGAGAGTTTGCCATATATGCCCTTTATTATGTTGAGGTAGGTTCCCTCTATGCCCACTTTCTGGAGAGTTTTTATCATAAATGGGTGTTGAATTTTGTCAAAAGCTTTTCCTGCATCTATTGAGATGATCATATGGTTTTTATTCTTCAGTTTGTTAATATGGTGTATCACATTGATTGATTTACGTATACTGAAGAATCCTTGCATCCCTGGGATAAGTCCCACTTGATCGTGGTGTGTGATCCTTTTAATGTGTTGTTGGATTCTCTTTGCTAGTACTTTGTTGAGGGTTTCTGCATCTATATTCATCAGTGATATTGGTCTGTAATTATCTTTTTTTGTAGTATCTTTGTCTGGTTTTGGTATCAGGGTGATGGTGGCCTCATAGAATGAGTTTGGCAGTGTTCCTTCCTCCACAGTTTTTTGGAAGAGTTTGAGAAGGACAGGTGTTTGCTCTTTTGTAAATGTTTGATAGAATTCACCTGTGAAGCCATCTGGTCCTGGACTTTGGTTTGTTGGAAGATTTCTTTTTTTTTTTTTTGCGGTACGTGGGCCTCTCAGTGTTGTGGCCTCTCCCATTGCAGAGCACAGGCTCCGGATGCGCAGGCTCAGTGGTCATGGCTCACAGGCCCAGCTGCTCCGCGGAATGTGGGATCTTCCCAGACCAGGGCACCAGCCTGTGTCCCCTGCATCGGCAGGTGGACTCTCAACCACTGGGCCACAAGGGAAACCCTGTTGGAAGATTTTAAATCACAGTTTCAATTTCTTTACTTGTGATTGGTCTGTTCATATTTTTTATTGCTTCCTGGTTCAGTCTTGGAAAGTTATACCTTTCTAAGAATTTGTCCATTTCTTCCAGGTTGTCTATTTTATTGTCATAGAGTTGCTTGTAGTAGTCTCATAGGATGCTTTGTATTTCTTGAGTGTCTATTTTAATTTCTCCCTTTTCATTTCTAATATTACTGATTTGAGTCCTCTCCCTCTTTTTCTTGATGATCTGGCTAATGGTTTATCAATTTTGTTTATCTTCTCAAAGAACCAGCTTTTAGTTTTATTCATCTTTGCTATTGTTTTCTTTGTCTCTATTTCACTTATTTCTTCTCTGATCTTTATAATTTCTTTCCTTCTGCTAACTTTGGGTTTTGTTTGTTCTTCTTTCTCTAGTTCCTTTAGATATAAGGTTACATTGTATAATTGAGATTTTTCTTGTTTCTTGAGGTAGGCTTATGTACTATAAACTTCCCTCTTAGAACTGGTTTTGCTGCATCCCATAGATTTTGGATCGTCATGTTTGCATTGTCATTTGTCTCTAGGTATTTTTTGATTTCCTCTTTTATTTCTTTAGTGATCTCTTGGTTATTTAGTAACGTATTGTTTAGCCTCCATGTATTTGTGTTTTTTATGTTTTTTTCTGTGTAATTCATTTCTAATCTCCTAGCGTTGTGGTCAGAAAAGATGCTTGATATGATTTCAGTTTTCTTAAATTTACTGAGGCTCGATTTGTGACCCAAGATGTGATCTATCCTGGAGAATGTTCTGTGCGCACTTGAGAAGAAAGTGTAATCTGCTGTTCTGCTGTTTTTTGGATGGAATGTCCTCTAAATATCAATTAAATCTATCTGGTCTATTGTGTCATTTAAAGCTTCTGTTTCCTTATTAATTTTCTTTTTGAATGATCTGTCCATTGGTGTAAGTGAGGTGTTAAAGTCCCCCACTATTATTGTGTTACTGTCAATTTCCTCTTTTAGAGCTGTTAGCATTTGCCTTATGTGTTGAGGTGCTCCTATGTTGGGTGCATATATATTTATAATTGTTGTATCTTCTTCTTGGATTGATCCCTTGATCATTATGTAGTGTCGTTTCTTGTCTCTTGTAACATTCTTTATTTTAGAGTGTGTTGTATCTGATATGATTATTGCTACTCCAGCTTTCTTTTGATTTCCATTTGCATGGAATATCTTTTTCCATCCCCGCACTTTCAGTCTGTATGTGTCCCTAGGTCTGAAGTGGGTCTCTTGTAGACAGCATATGTATGGGTGTTGTTTTTGTATCCATTCAGCAAGCCTGTGCCTTTTGGTTGGAGCATTTAATCCATTTACGTCTAAGGTAATTATCGATATGTATGTTCCTATGACCCTTTTCTTAATTGTTTTGGGTTTGTTTTTGTAGGTCCTTTTCTTCTCTTGCGTTTCCCATTTAGAGAAGTTCCTTTAGCATTTGTTGTAGAGCTGGTTTGGTGGTGCTGAATTCTCTTAGCTTTTGCTTGTCTGTAAAGCTTTTGATTTCTCCATCGAATTTGAATGAGATCCTTGCCGGGTAGAGTAATCTTGGGTGTAGTTTCTTCCTTTTCATCACTTTAAGTATATCATGCCACTCCCTTCTGGCTTGTAGAGTTTCTGCTGAGAAATCAGCTGTTAACCTTATGGGAGCTCCCTTGTATATTATTTTTCCTTTTTCCCTTGCTGCTTTCAATAATTTTTCTTTGTCTTTAATTTTTGCCAATTTGATTACTATGTGGCTCGGCATGTTTCTCCTTGGTTTTATCCTGTATGGGACTCGATGTGCTTCCTGTGGCTATTTCCTTTCCCATTTTAGGGAAGTTTTCGTCTATAATCTCTTCAAATATTTTCTCTGGCCCTTCTTTCTCTCTTCTTCTGGGACATCTATTATGTGAATGTTGTTGCGTTTATTGTTTTAGCAGAGGTCTCTTAGGCTGTCTTCATTTCTTTTCATTCTTTTTTCTTTATTCTGTTTTTCATTATCATTCTGAATTCTTTTTCTGGAATGTTGCCTATCTCCCCTTCATGTGTTTGTTTTTCTGGGGTTTTATCTTGTTCCTTCATCTGGTACATAGCCCTCTGCCTTTTCATCTTGTCTATCTTTCTGTGTGGTTTTTGTTTCACAGGCTGCAGGATTGTAGTTCTTGCTTCTGCTGTCTGCCCTCTCTATTTTTCTAGTTTTATCTTTTCAGTTTTATTGTTCATTTTCATTTACATATATTTCTTAAAGAAACCTTTGCATTTTTGCTGTCTGCCTTTGCACACATGGTTCCTTCAGGAATGATCATTCTCAGAAAAATGTAGTTGTCAAAGGCCTGCCTCTTGCTAGTCCAGCTCAAAGTTTGCCTTCTCCATGACTGCTGATTAGCATCCAAAGCTCTTTTTTTTTTTCTTTGCAGTACGCGGGCCTCTGACTGTTGTGGCCTCTCCCGTTGCGGAGCACAGGCTCCAGACGCACAGGCTCAGTGGCCATGGCTCACGGGCCCAGCTGCTCCGCGGCATGTGGGATCCTCCTGGACCGGGCACGAACCCGTGTCCCCTGCATCGGCAGGTTGACTCTCAACCACTGCGCCACCAGGGAAGCCCCCAAAACTCTTTTTTTAACTTCTCCTTTTTCTAAACTATAGCACACTGTATGAGCCTTAAAAGGACTTAGCATTTCCTTTATTATCGTTCAATTTTTGTCTTTCCCCTTCTCATTTCAGTGTTGTATATGAGAAGGTATGGATATTAAAGCTTCTCAAGGACAAAGCTGGGGTAGCGGTACAGCTAAAGCTACTGAAAGCCCAGCTGCATTGCAGAGGGCAAGCGAGGTGGAGGTAAGGAAGGTGGGCTGTGGCAGACACTAACCCCGTGGGCTTGGGGGTGAGAAAAGCCTGTATTGGTTTCTGAGGATAGTGACGGAGCTTTTTATCTATTCAAACACCTTGTTCATAAGAATTTGTTGAATTTCTATTGACATTTAAAAAAAAACTGTTTCCAAGTGTTACTGCATATAAGAATTTGATACAAGTTTGTGTGTGTACATGTATGGGCAAAAATTCTTTGAGAAGACAAAAGTGGTTAGTACTAGGATATATTGATTGAAGTATGATGGTATCATATCTTTCTCAAACTAGAAGACCGGAATCCAGTCATGCTGGAATCTGATTGATAGGTTCATCTACTCATTTATCACATGTACTACGCATTTACTTTGCATCAAGTGTGTGCCAGGCACAATATGTAGAGCTGGATTATTAAAAAAAAAAATGAGTAACACAGTAAATGGCCTCAAGTTGTTTCTGGCCTAGGAGAGGTGGGTATGTGGCTGGTAGTGTTACAGGAGTGCTTTTGCTGATTTCTAACAGACTCAAGTGGCTCGGTAAGTTGTGAGCCCTTTAGAAATAGCCTCTTGAGGACAGTTTTTTGGCTTGGTTCTGCCACACAGGGACCACAAAATTATAGTCTTTGGGAGGTTTGTAAGCCTGTGACTTATGTGTTCTCTATTTTAGAATAAGCAGTTAAGCTTAAATTCATAGGGATGGAAACTAACAGGCCCACTCTGTGATAGGTGACACACAGGGTCCCTGGTGTAATGCTTGCCATTCCCCAGTTCATTAAGGATTGTCCTTGTCCAGATTTTGTTGCTTAGGCATGCCAAACATCTACTCTTGTAAACCTCTGAACAGGATCAAAGCATCATGCTGGTGGCACTCCCCGCCCCCCGCAGAGGCAAACAATGTGATGCTCAAATTGGAGTCAAAACTTGCCTTAATCACCCACCTGCTTTCAACTATTCTGTCCAGTTTTCACTCTGTCCTTACTACCATGTTGCATATTCTACTTTTCTAGAGTCAGAATTCAGAATGAGCTAAGTAGGATAAACATTCCTTTAGCCTCTTTAGGGGCTGCTGTAATTTCAGCCATTGCTTCTCATCCTCTTACGTGCTGGGGACCCCGAGGAACTGAGCCTGCCTGAGCCTGGAGAACCTTGAAAAGACAGTTCTGGACATTCTCCCCTGCTCTGGTCATAATATCAAAAAGATTTCTTTTGGAGACCCATCCACAATTGCCCTGGACTGTTGTCCCCTGCCTCCTTCTCACCGCCTCCCACTGGGCATCAGAACAGCATTTACTTGAAATCTCTGGTTGGCATTTGTTCCAGTCTGCATTGCTTAGATTATTTACACTTTAATCTCCTTGTTGAATTCTAATTTCCTTTAGAGCAAATTGTACATTGCCTGATATTGAACTTAATATGATCTGTGCCTTCTCTTAAAGTATTCCCTTAAAGTATTAGAGAGTTACATTCCTCCAGAGTTCTGAATCAAGTTCTGAATCAATTGGGAAGTAAATATGGGAGTGAGATATTGCTGCTAAAGCTGGAAAGGAGATTGAGGCTTGGAACCAAGGCCAAATTGAGTTTTCTCTTCCTTATTCTAAGTTGAATTTACCCACACAGTCACTGATGGCAGGCTTTACTCTACAGGGGGGGTCTCTGCCCTGAGGAGGGGACCAGTGAGTCCTAAACACTGCAGCTGCTGGGGGCAAGGTTAGAGCCAAGAAAGGGCTTAGACCACCCATGTGCAGTGGCTTTTTCCCAAATCTCACCATGCATGTGCAGTGACTCCCAAATCTCACCACTATCAAGTAACTCCCTCTGATGGGGTAGGGTGAATGGGGAAGCCATGGGGAGAAGTATGGAGGCTTTCTTAATACTTCCAAAGGGGGCAGGATTGATTACCTGAGGAAAGAATATGGAGAAGCCCTGTTGTCCTGGCATCCATTGGATGGAAGGTTATCTGAATCTGGTCAGACCCTGTGGGCCAAATGGAACTTATAGAGGATAAGATAAATAACCTCTTCCTGTTATAGACTCTAAATTTGGCCTGACCTCCAGGGATCGTGGGCTGTGACACCAGGCAAAGCCTACCTTCCAGTCTGTTACCTTGAGGGTGAAGCAGTGCTGGCTGGAGTAAGTCTGGGCACTTTTTTGAAAAATTAAATCATGTTGATATTCTAGGCAAAGAGCAGTATTTGTTAGAATTAATCTATCTCCTTTTGACGTTTTTCTTTGTGAGTTGATGTATTTCTTTGGGGCTATTTCATTGTGAAGATTAACAGATTAAAAAAAAAATGGAATCATAGACTTTAGACTTGGAAAACCATATAGTGCAGCCCACTCTGGTTTTGCTTGATCAAACTGAAGCCCAGCAAACTTCAATTTACTTGCCCAGCTTTCTATGAAGCCCTGCAAAGGGAAAGTTTCTTGTTATTTTCTGCACCATTATCTCCTCTGAGGCTCTGTATAATGCACATGCATTGGAGGCCGGAATAAATAGTGTTGTCCCCTTTGATAAACACCAACCCAAGACATATAGACCAAGAGAGATGATCTGGGTTGGGAGAAGGGAGACATGAGGAATATGGGAGAAAGATGGGAAACATGGAGGAGTAGATAGAAGAAGTATCTTCTAAGCTGTACTTCCCAATGTCATAGCGAGCATTGCAATCTAGGTGTATTTGTATATCCAAACATTTGGGCTCTTAGGCTAGTCTAAAATTTTGGGGGAAGGGCCAGAAACAACTCTGAGTTGCCCAATGTCATGAATTGTATGTTGTTGTGAGCAGCCTGATATAATAGAAATGACTTTGAAAGCAGAGAGACAGAAGTTCAAATTCTGTCAATCTAATCTAACACATACTGGCAGGTGACTTTGGTCAGTTCTTAACTTCCCAGACATATTACTCTCTGTGAAATAAGGGTGGTAGTGACAGCCTCATAGGGCTTGTGTGGTGAGGTTTAAATAAGATAAAGTCTAAAGCACTAAAAATAGTGCCCGTGTGTACTGGGCCCTCAGTAGACATCAAGGCTCATATCCTTCTTGTTTGCAGTATTGAGGTGATCTCTAGCATGTGCTCCCAGGGAACTGTAGCAGTATCCCCAAGTCTCCAGTGACTGGAACTGAGTCTGGGCCCTACCATTATCACCTGAGTTCTGGCTGTGGAGGGCTTGGGAGTCTGCCCAGGGACAAATGGCCTCAAGTGGGTTGGGCCTTGCTCCTTGCTCTGCCTAGAGGGCCTCACAGCCATGAGGTTCTTCTAGCACCAGGAATGTGCTCCTTTCCATTCAGCCTGCAGCCCAGAGCTCTCTAAGCCCTTGGACATCCCTCTGACTCTGCCCCAGACCCGTTAGACTCATTTTTCCACTGAGGAGGACAGGAACTGGTTGCCTTGTCCTTTATGAGGAAAGGTATTTTTCTTCTCTCCCTTGGCAAGTGAACCAGTCTTTGGATTTGGAACTCTCCGAGTGACTCTGCTCAGCTGATTGGTTGGTTGGTGGATGAATCAGTTTGGTTGTGTAGACCTTGAACTTGTCATAGGGGGAATCCATTCTCTTTGTAAAAGCAGCTGATGGATTTTAGTGAGGTTGTGATGAGAGACATTACTTTTGGGGTCATTGTAATACATTTTGATTTCTCAAAAGAACAAAATTGTTGCTAAATTTAGGAGGGAAAGAATCTTCTAAACTTCAGAATGGTTTTATTGTGGATAGGGGACTTGGATTACTTCCTAATTTCTCTGCTTAGCTTGGGGCAAGTAATTTTCCTGACAATCAGTTTTCTTTTAGATAAGAGCAATAATATCTAATAATAATTGTTGTTACATTTAAAGGAGTAACTCTCCCCGTACCCCCTACCTCCAGTAGTCATATTTATTTCTTAGGCAGTAGAGCAGAGTGGTTAAGGACACAGACTCTGGAGACAGATGGCTGGGATTTGTATCCTGGCTCTGCCGTTTACTTGCTTTGTGACCCTGGGCAACTTGTTTAACCTTTCTGTGTTTCATGGGTTATTTGTGGAGATTAACCTTACTTACGTAAAGAGTTTAGACAGATTGCTATATTATGATGTCTTTGATATCTGCTACCTCTTGAGATTTTCTACCTGGATCCCTTTTCCCTTTCCTACTTATTACCATTCAGCTACATACGCTGATTGGATTTTCATTCTTTACCTTTACTACCTTGCCCAAATTAAGCCCCATGATTTTCCTCCCCTTTCTGATTTATGCTTTTGCATCTGGATAAGATGATTGGCAGCATATGGTATGAGGATGCTCTAGAATCCTGCAGGGAAAATGAACCCAGAGTACCTTAAACTTTGTTTCCTGACAGCAGAGGGTGCCACAACATTTCTGGTGACATGAATGTTCTGTACAGAATGATTTTTTTTTTTTTTCTACCTGGTACTTACAAAAGTAAGAACTTTCCCAGGATACTGACATTGAGAACTTTTATTGTCTATTGTATAATAATGACACAAGCCAACATCAAGAATGCACAGTCTTTGAACAGTTGTAAAATTTAATTAAGCATGTCTGTTACCACAGTATTTCATATCTGCCTATTTGTATTCCTTGGGCCAGGTTTGTAAAGGTAGAGTATTTTCAAGAGTATATGGCCAGTGTAATCTGCTGCTATGTCCTTATACATTTTGGAATGGGCAAGAGAGGAGGGAGGAGGAATGGTGAGCAGTCAGGGGTGGAGGTAGAAGTCTGGGTAGCCTGCAGCACCAGTGCTGGAATGTAAATTTGGTGCCAAGGAGAATCTGCAAGCTGAGAGGGGCCAGATGGATGATAGCTCTAAGCGGAAAAGTGCTGTTTGGTTTGCTGATAATTGGGAACTGGTCAGAGCCAGAGAAACTAATGTGCATGCCAAGGGGGACCCAAAGTATGACAGATTGAGTATTCTAAGATGGCTGCAACAAAATCTTCATTCCACATGCTCATCTTTCAATGTGACATTGACACTCCTCTCATCAAGACGTGGGACCTACTTTTCTCCCATTGAATGTGTGTGGGTAGTGACTGTGGTTGAAGTGATGTTTCCTAAACTAGGTTATAAAGGTGATAGATTTGCTACCTGGGATATTACTGGGATGCTATCTCTTGGTACCTCACCACCATGCTATGTGGAAGCCCAGGTCACATGGAGAGCCCACCGGTAGGTGTTCTGGCTGACAGCCTCAGCTGACATCCCAACCAGCAGCCAGCATTGACTGCCAAATTTAAGAGTGAGGAAACCTTCTGATTGTAACTATGTGACAGACTGTGAGTGAGAACAGCACAGCTCAACCTAGTCAACCCCCAGAACCATGAGAGATAAGAAAATGATAGTTGTTGTTTCAGCCCACCAAGTTTTGGGATGATTTGTTACCCAGCAATGGTAACTGAAGTATGAAGTTAAGGTCTATCAGCCAGAGGGTCTGGTATGAGAGAGTTAAGTCAAGGCTGAATTTCCAAAGTAAAAGCTAAACAACGGAAGGAGCATGAGCCTAGAAGAAGGATGGAGAAGGGAGGATGGGGTAGGTGATAAGGGAGTCTGTAATGAAGTGTGACTGGTCAGGGTTCTATGACGTGGCAGACTACTTACTATCCTACTCTTCTTAACAGTAAGCCTGGTTGTAGCCTCCTCCACCCTCCGTCTAACTTTTTATCATTGAAAATATAAAACATGCAAAAGTGTAGCAACTAATACAGTGAACCCTATATTCATTGCCCAGTTTCAACATGAGCAACACATGGCCAACTTTATTTACACCCTTACTTACTCACTTTCCCTCTTCACATTATCTTGAAGCAAATCTCAGTCATAATATCATATTATCCCTACATATTTCAGATTACCTCTAAAAAATAAAAAACATAACCACAATATTATTATCATACCTAAAGCAATGAAATAAACAATTATATCTATATATCTCTATATATATCAACTTCTGTGTTTAAATCAGGATCTGAATAATATCAATAATATCAGTACTGCCATAGAAATATAATGCAATCTACATATGAATTTTAAATTCTGATTAAAAAGGTAAAAATAAAATTTCCTTTAATAGGCTTTATTTAGTCTGTTTTATTTAATCTAGAAGCTTGATCAGATTTAAATTTTTGTCAAGACTATTTGTACGTTGTGTTTTTCCATTAGGATACACATAGTGACTGACAGTCAATGACGAACATTGTCTGATATCCAGTACTTTATTAGGGGTTGAAGATTATTCTATTATTCAGCTTTTGTTAGCCTGAACATTACTATAAAGAGAAAACATTACTATAAGGAGAAAACTCCCCTCATCCGTTTGGTAATGTAAATAACAACTCTGGCTTGATTTTTTTCATTTTGTAAACTATTGCTTCAAATTCATATAAAAATCAGTAAAAATGCCTCCTTTTTTATGGTGAGATTTCTATGCAGATTATAGCTTTTCTTAAAGTTATTTTTGTTTCTTATCATGAGTAACACATGTTCATGATAGAAAATATGCAAAAGTAGAAAGAGGAAGAGAGAAAAACAGTAGCCTTGAATTATATCACCCAAAGAAAATGCTGCAAACATTTTGGTTTATTTCCTCACAATCTCATCTCTAAGCATGAAAAAAGAGCCCTATTTATAATCATAGTGTCATACATATTTGTATCCTGCTCTTTTTCATGTAATAGAGCAAACATGCTTGTAGTAGTACAGTCTTTCTGTAAACATCATTTAAAAGTCTTGCACAGTATTTCAAGTTATAGATACTAAGCATTTAGAGTGTTGCTGATATCTTTCTTTTTGTAAATGTGTGACGAAGATGTATTTCACTCTTATGTATTTCAGAGACCATCCTTAGGAAATCCAGTTTATTTCAAAAAACTATGAAAGGGAATGTGCAGTGTAGCATAACAAAATCAAATAAGAACTCCACAATCTAACTATTCACTCAGTCACCAAATATCTATTGAATTTCTGCTATGTCTCTATTCTAGGCACTGGGATACAGTGGTAAACAAATAGACAGTCTCTTCCTCTTATGGGGCTAATACAGTCTGCCCTGTGTATCCATGGGTTCCGCATCTGTGGATTCAACCAACCACAGATCAAAAATATTTGGGAAAAAATTCCAGAAAGTCCCAAAAAGCAAAGTTGAATTTGCTGCACACTGGCAACTATTTACAGAGCATTTACATTGTATTTATGGCTACTTATGTAGCATTTGCATTGCATTAGTTATTACAGATAATCTAGAGATAATTTGAAGTATATGAGAGGATGTGTGTAGGTTATATGCAAATACTATGCCATGTTATATAAAGGACTTGAGTACCCATGAATTTTGGTATCCATGGGACCGGAATGGGGGTGGTGGTGGTCCTGGAACCAACCCCTGTGGATGCCAAGGGATGACTGTGTTTCAGAGAGTGTATGGGAAGACAGACAATAAACAAGTAAATACGATTATTTTAGACAGGGATAAATACTGTGAAGGAAATAAAACATGGAGGGACTACTTTAGAAAGAGTAGCTCTTTATGGAGTCTCTAGCTAGAGACTAAGTTTGGAATAGCTGGAAGTGTGGGGAACAGGGATGAAAGAAGCAGAAAATAGGATACCAAACTGTATGAACATTCTCTTGATAGAAAGAACAAACATTTTAGAATTAAAAGAGGTGTTCCAAAAAGAATCCTAAAGTGAGAATCTGCTGGTTTCAATCTGCCAGCCATATAAGATTCTCAACATCATAAGCCATCAGGGAAATGAGAATCAAAACCACAATGAGGAACTACTTCACACCCGCTAGGATGGCTATGATCAAAAAGATAACAGGTGTTGGTGAGTATGTGAAGAAATTGGAATCCTCATACATTGATGGTGGGAATGTGATATGGTGCCACGGCTTTGGAAAATAGACTGGCAGTTCCTGAAAAGGTTAAACTAAGAGCCACCATACTACCCAGCAATTTCACTCCTAGATGGGTACCTAAGAGAACTGAAAACATATGTTCACACAAAAACTTTTACATGAATGTTCATAGTAGCTTTACACATATTAGCCAAAAAGTGGAAACAGCCTAAATATCTATCAACTGATTAATGGATAAACAAAATGTGGTATATCCATATAATGGGATATTATGCAACCATGAAGGGTAATGAAGTACTGATACATGCTACAACATGGATGAACTTTGAAAACATTAAGCTAGGTGGAAGAAGGCAATCACAAAGGACCACATATAGTATGATTCCATTAATATGAAATGTCCAGAATAGACAAATCCATAGAGATAGAAAGTAGATTGGTGATTGCCAGGGGCTGGGGAAGTGAGGGATGTGCAGTGACTATTAGTGGTTATGGAACTTCTTTTTGGAGTGATAAAAATGTTCTAAAATTGATTGTGGTAATAATTGTGCAACTTTGTAAATCTACTAAAAACCATTGAAATGTACATTTAAATGGGTAAATTTTATGATTATGTGAGTTATATCTCAAAACTGTTATTAAAAAAATCTGCCAGCACTGCACTCCAATATGCTTCCAGATGATATGATGCCTGGGATTTCCTTCAAAATAATCCATTATTGGGGGCTAAGGCTCTAGATAAAACAAGATTGGCCATGATTTGATAATTGTTGGAGCTAAGCTGTGGGTTATGAGGGCGTTCATTATACTATTTTCTCTGATTTTCTATATATTTGATATTTTCCATAATGAATATTAACAATGTAGTTTTTATTTAAAGACCTTTGGTTCTGGGGCAGTTATTTGCAGGTCATAACCAAGAGAGTCAGAATGGCTTGGTTAATAGCCAGGTCTCTGGAGGCAGTCTTCGTATTTTATTTTATTTATTTTGTTTTTAAGTTTTATTTTATATTAGAGTATAATTAATTTACAATGTTGTGTTAGTTTCAGGGGTACAGCAAAATGATTCATTTATACATATACATATATCCATTCTTTTTCAGATTTTCCCATAGAGGCTATTACTGAATATTGAGTAGAGTTCTCCGTGTAATACAGTAGGTCCTTGTTGATTACCTATTTTATATATAGTAGTGTGTATTTGTTAATCCCAAACTCCTAATTTATCCCTCCCCCCCATGTTTCCCCTTTGGTAACCATAAACTTGTTTTCAAAGTCTGTCAGTCTGTTTCTGTTTTGTAAATAAGTTCGTTTGTATCATTTTTTTTTTTTTAGATTCCACATATAAGTGATACTATATGATATTTGTCTTTCTCGGTCTGACTTACTTCACTTAGTATGATAATCTCTAGGTCCATCCATGTCACTGAAAATGGCATTATTTTCTTTTTTTTAATGGCTGAGTAATATTCCATTGTATATATACCACATCTTCTTTACCCATTCATCTGTTGATGGACATTTAGGTTGCTTCCATGTCTTGGCTATTGTAAATAGTGCTGCCATGAACACTGGGGTGCGTGTATCTTTTCAAACTATGGTTTTCTCTGGATATATGCCCAGGAGTGTGATTGCTGGAGCCTATGGTAGGTCTATTTTTAGTTTTTTAAGGAACCTCCATACTTCTCCATAGTGGTTGTACCAATTTACATTCCCACCAACAGTGTTAGGAGGGTTCCCTTTTCTTCACACACTCTTCAGCATTTATTGTTTGTAGACTTTTTGATGTTTGTAGACTGATGATGGCCATTCTGACTGGTGTGAGGTGATACCTCATTGTGGTTTTGATTTGCATTTCTCTAATGATTAGTGATGTTGAGCATCTTTTCATGTGCTTTTTGCCCATCTGTATGTCTTCTTTGGGGAAATGTCTATTTAGATTTTCTGCCCATTTTTTGACTGGGTTGTTTGTTTTTTTGATATAGAGCTGCATGAGCTGTTTGCATGTTTTGGAGGTTAATCCCTTGTCAGTTGCTTCATTTGCAAATATTTTATCCCAGTCTTTGTATTTTAAATCCTGGTTTTGCTGCGTGACTCTGGGCAAGCCATGTAGCTTCTTTCTGCCTCAGTTTCATCATCTATAAAATGGAGGCATAAAGTACTCACCTAGGGATGGTACAAGGATTAAATGAGTTAATATTCACAAAGTGCTTCAAACACTGTCTGATACTTAGTAAGCATTATGTATGTTTACCTTATCATTAAAAAGAAGAAGGAAGGGATACTGGTTGCAACCCATTAAATTGATTTTATGACAAAGAATTCAGTTTTGGCAACATCACTGCCATCTTGGAACATGGCTGTTTCCTTCTCAAAATCCATATCATTTTATATTTCTGGTATCTTGTGCGTAGGCATGGTGTTAGCACCTGCACCTCCATCCTCTTGCTACCCTGAGTGTGGGTGTCCTCAGTGAAATGAAATATGTTGGTTTGGGGACAGGACCATCTCTCTCAAGGGAAACCCTTTAGACTGACCACACATAGTTGATCACAAACAGAATGAGTTCTTCCCTATTTTTAAAGAAAGAACTTTATCTTTCCTCCCCTCTCACTTTAAAACTGAGAATATGCTTTTGCTTTTGAAACATCCATACTTGCTACTCATCTATAGGGAGACAAGTGCTGTTGATGTGCCCAAAAGAAAGTGCTGCTCAGATGCTAAAGCAGATCAGGAACTGATGGGCAACCTCTCCTCTTCAGCCTGCTGTTCCCAGACACTTAGCATCATTTGTCAGATGCTCTGGAAATGCTTCTCCATAGACTGTGTTGAAACAGGCAGGTCCCCTCCAGCTGCTGTTCAGGGCCACCTTACACTTACACTTGACCCTGGTAGCCATTTTCCTGCCTGCAGTGGAGTAGGAGGGGAGAGGAGATAATTGTACTCAGACCATCATTATGTTAAGTGTTTTCTGCTCTCGTGCTTGAAAATCCTCTCTCTGCCCTGAAAGCATGCAGTGGCTCCAGTTAGAGGGCCAGATACAGGTTTCCTTTTCTCTACAAGGATAAGTACTTTGGGTGTCATATTTGTTCTTGTCAGGAAGGATTTTCCACTGCCTTTTCCTCTGTGGCTGAAGCGTGACTCTTGGTTCTGACTCTGGCCTTGGGTTGGGTCTATGGACGACCTCCATGGAGATACTCTTGACTTTGCAGAAGGAGGCATCAACTTTTCCTTGCCATCCACTAACCCACCTCTCACCCACTTTCAACCCCATGAACTGTAGACCTGCATCCATTCCTTTAACTGTTCAGTAAGCATTTATCGATTTTCCACTACATGTGGAATGCTGCACTCAAGGCTTCGGGGTCTCCACCAAAATGAAGGAAGGAAGAAAGGAGAAAAGGTGTTTCTTGTCTTTGGGAAAAACCAAATTTCTAGTTGGAGTACTAAAATGTATATATAAAGTTCTCAGAGCAAATCATCAGTGTCTATGGACACTTTTCTTGCTTACTTGTAACACAACATCATCTGTCAGGCATCATAATTTTCCATGTGCCATAGAAGCTTACCCTGTCCTTTATTCTATTTCTCTTTATTTGAATTCTCCTCTGTAAGAAGCAAAGCTCTTTACTTTGTTGCTTTTGTATCCTTCACCCACCCTGACACATGCCCACCACATGGCAACTGTGTTTCCTTCCCCCCTTTTCTTCCTTCCTTCCTCTTCCTGTTCTCTCTCTCTTCCTTCCTTCCTTCTGCTTTCCCTTCTTCCTTTCTTCTGTCCTTCCTGGTATTTGGATTGTGGTAAAGATTTTATGTGAAGCTTTGATATATTTAGAGTTACTTAGAATTACTCTTTTAAGTTTATCAGACCAGCACTACTTCATAGTGGAGAAGCAAGAGATGAGTCTGAAGACATTAGCCAGGTCACATGATGTAGCACTCGATTTCCATACTAAGTTTGGATTTTATCCAGAAAGTAATAGGTGGTTAGTCACATATTTATTGAATATTTACTATGGGCAAGCACTGTTCTAGGCACTAAGGATATAGCAGTCAAATGGGGTCCCTGCCTTGAGGGTGCTTATATTCCAGTGGGGGAACACAGGTAATCAACACAAATAGGTAGTGATAAGTGTTATGAAGAAGATAAAAGAGAATATTGTCAAAGAGAGTGCCTGGGTTTGGGGATGGTTGTTTTAGCTAGGGAGGTCAGATCAGGCCTTTCTGAGGTGGTAACATTTGAGGTAAGAACTGACAAATAGAAAGGAGGAAATGTATTCCAAGCACGAGCAACAGCAGATGCAAAGGACCTGAGAAGGAAGCAAGTTTGGCATCTTCAAGGAGAGAGAAAAAGGACAGAGCGGTTGGACCTTGGTGGCTGGGGTATGAGTAGAGTGAGATGTATATGAAGAGTTTAAAGGGTGGCCAGTTCATGTAGGGATTTCAGTGCTGTATTAAGAAGTGCAGATATTTTTTCTGGTTCAGTGGGAAACTTTGGAAAGTTTTAAGTATGATAGTTCATCTAATTTATACTATTAAAGTATTCTAATGGTTGTCTGGAGGATAGACAGTAGTGGAGCAAGTCTCAGGGGACCAGTTAAGAGGCTGTTACAGTCCAGAGATGAGATTAGAGTGCCTTGATCTGATGTCATAACAGAGGGTCACATGGCCAGTAAGTGGCTGAGAGAAACTTGCTTATGTCTGAGCAGCAACTGAAGGCTGTGTAGGAACTCAGATTGATGATGGAGAGGAACAGTCTTTACAACTAAGAGAGAAGCTGCTGGGTTTCTGAGACTGGCTCTCATTTTATTTCTCTGTTTTAACTCATGATCATGCAGTTTTATTATGACAAATTTGAAAAACTAGAGGGAATGTTTATTTCCTAGAAAAATATCAACAATCAAAATTGAAAAAAGAAGAAATGGAAACTTGATGAGAATGAAAAGATGATTCAAGAACTATTGAAAAGACCCAGGCACAGATGGTTTCAGAGCAATTATCTAATCTTTAAAGAATGAAGAACTCCATTGTTTTTCAAGTGATTCCAGGCCACCTAAAAAGACAGGTATCTCTCCAAATGATTTCATGAAATCATCATAACTGAGAAAGTAGGAAAAAATATAGACAAATATAGACATCTCTTTTATGAATATAGATGCAAAAATTACAAATAAAATATTAGCAAAAATAATCTGGTAATGAATCAAAAGAATAATACATTTTGATCAAATATTTTTATTTTAGGAATTTAAGGCTAATAGTAAGAAATCTGACAACATACTTTATTATATCAGCAAATCATACAATCATTTTAATAGATATGGAAGTTTTCAATAAAAGTTAACTTTCATTCCCAATTAAACTAGAAGTAAAATGAAAAGAAGGGAATTCTTTGGGGTAGTACATTTTAGCTGACAACGATTATTTAAAAAATTAAGCTTTCTCGGGGCTTCCCTGGTGGCGCAGTGGTTGAGAGTCCGCCTGCCGATGCAGGGGATATGGGTTTGTGCCCCGGTCTGGGAAGATCCTACATACTGCGGAGCAGCTGGGCCCGTGAGCCGTGGCCGCTGAGCCTGCGCGTTCGGAGCCTGTGCTCCACAGCAGGGGAGGCCACAGCAGTGAGAGGCCTGCGTACCGCAAAAACAACAACAACAACAAAAAAATTAAGCTTTCTTACCTTTATGATAAAATACAAATATTCTGAACTTGCTAACCAGCTGATTGCAAACAGCTGGCCACATACATTTCCAGAGAACTAGTTAGCCAGACAAGTTATCCTTTTTTAGCTAACCACCAGACTCTTTTATGTTACAAAATGCTCATGACATTCTGCTAATTACTGTGATATGAGATGCTATGAGACCTTAGTTTTGCCTAACAGTAGGGAACTGTACAGTGTCTAGACTGAAGGTCAAGAGGATGAATGCAGCCTAACCTGATGATTGACTCGAACCTGTAGTCCTATGTCTTTGTTTACACACTAATTACCATTGTAACTGCTTATTTCCAGTTTTACTACAGAATTAATTAAAATAAAAACAATGCACCAAAACCTGACAATCCTAAAATCAAATTATAACAACTATTTCTATTAAAATTTGGAACCAGTTGGGGATGTCCTCTCTCACCATTATAATTGAAAGTGATTGGGAGGTACTAGTGATGTAGTGAGACAGTAAAATACAGTAATTGATATAAATATTAGAAAACGAGTGAAAACAATCACGTTTTGCTGATGATATGATTTTATCTTTAGAAAACCCAAGACAACAGTAAATAAAACCACACAAGAATTAATAAGAAAATTTGGTTAGGTGATTGCTACAAGATTCTTATACAAGAATTGGTCATTTCCTCTATTTTAACAATAAGCACTGAGTAAGGGAAATACAAAAAATAGCATTTATACATAAGTTACAAAAACTACAAAGTACTTAGAAATAAGTTGTAAAGGAAAAGCACAGGAATACTATGAAGAAAATTATAAAATCTCCTTGTATGACCTAAAACAGGATTTGAACAAATTGTTAAGACAATGTTTTTAAATGAGAAGAAAATGTAATAAAAATGTCAGTTTTCCCTAAATTAATATAAACTGATGAAATTTAGATTGGAATACCAACGACATTTAAAAAAAACTCTTTGGGACTGGGTAAAATTATCTTAAAATTTAGGAGTAAGACTAGGTGCCTAATAATAATCAAGAAAAGTTTGAAAACATAGACTAGCAAAGGAGGGACTCTCTTATCAGATGTTAGAATGTACTGTGAAGCCACTCAAGTAAAAACAATATGGCACTGGCATAGGAATAGACAAATAGATAAATGGGTCAAATAGAGAATACAGAAATAGATCTTAGTGTATAAGAGAATTTAAAATGCAAGAAACTGGTATTTTATTATGTTGGGATAAGTTAGAATTATTTAATAAATATTAAACTAGAAGAAATTTAGAGGAAAGTAAGATTTGACCCTTATATACAAATATAATTTTAAGATTATCTAATATTGTAAATGAAGAAAAAATAGTGTAATAAAATTCTGGGAATTTAGAAGTTTGTGTGTGTATGCACTTGTGTATGTATTATTTTCCCTTAAACATTTTTGACTACATTTACACATTTAATGTAACTGCCTATTTTAAAATCATCTTTTGTTGATGGTTTCCTTTGCTGTGCAAAACTTTTAAGTTTAATTAGGTCCCATTTGTTTATTTTTATTTTTATTTCCATCACTCTAGGAGACAGATCCAAAAAAATATTGCTGCAATTTATGTCAAAGAATGTTCTGCCTGTGTTTTCCTCTAGGAATTTTATAGTATCTGGTCTTACATTTAGGTCTTTAATCCATTTTGAGTTTATTTTTGTATGTGATGTGAGAAAATGTTCTAATTTCATTCTTTTGCATGTGGCTGTCCAGCTTTCCCAGCACCACTTATTGAAGAGACTTGTCTGTTCATCATTGTATATTCTTGTCTCCTTTGTTGTAGATTAATTGACCATATGTGCATGGGTTTATTTCTGGGCTCTCTATTTCTGTTCCATTGATCTATGTGTCTGTTTTTGTGTCAGTACCATGCTGTTTTGATTACTGTAGCTTTGTAGTATAGTCTGAAGTCATGGCGCATGATACCTCTAGCTTTATTCTTTTTTCTCAAGATTGCTTTGGAAATTCTGGGTCTTTTATGGTTCCATATAAATTATTTATTCTAGCTTTCTAGGATTATTTGTTATAGATCTTTGAAAAATGTCATGAGTATTTTGATAGGGATTGCATTAAATCTGTAGATTACTTTGGGTAGTATGGTCATTTTAACAATATTAAGTCTTCCTGTCCATGAACACGGAATATCTTTCTAACACATCTATTAATTTCTTTTTTTATAAATTGAAGACCATGATTTTGCACCAATATCTTCATTTCCAGTCCAACATCACAGATATAATCTAGTTTTTTTCCTTTACATCCTCATTTGAAAGTTTAATTGTTTAAATTTCTTTTACACATATTTTTGGTGTGAATTTTGAATAATATATTTTATTTTTATCCCATTTTGGTTATTTGCCATCTTCAATCAGAGAGACTGAAAAGAAAATTAAATATTTATTGTTCAAAATATACAAACTTAAATAAGCATAGAAGAATTTAAAATACTTAAACATTCAAATTAATTCTTTATAAGTTTGTAGAATTTATGGTTCTGAAGTTATTAAAGCTTAAAATTGCATGAAGACCTCAGGGACATCCTTTATTTACTTATTTGATTAATTCTCCTTATGCAATCAATTTCTCATCTCTGCCATCATGCCCACCTCTGTGTGATGCCCTCCTCACTGTACCCATTATTCCAATCTCCTATGTAAGGCTGCTCTTCCATGGGGATGCCCTGCTCACCCTGCTGGGGCTCTGACTCCCTGTGCCTCAAGGTGGAGGTGACCTCTTATCCTGCCTGGCTAAGAAGCTTCTTGTCCTTCTTATCTTCCTAAGATACCAACTCCATGCTCTGGGCTGCCATGGCTCACCCTCTCCTCATTCCTGAGGTGTGGATGCCTACATCTCTTAGAAGTGGACTCATCTAATACGTTTAGGACTGAATTGTTCAGGAAAGGAAAGCAGGAAAAAAAAAAAAGAAAAGAAGAGGAAGAAGAAGAGAAATAGTTAATTTGTTTTTAACCTTCCATCAATATATTCAAAGACATTAATTTCCCTCTAAGTATTATTTAGGTGCATCTCACAGATTTTAATATATGGTACTTTAATTGTCATTTAGTTCTAAGTAGCTTCTAATTTTCTGTTTAACCCAAGTGTTAGTCATTTATTTAAATAACATGAGACTTTCAATCAAATTCTGCATAAAATGGAAACGTAAGAGTCATGTTCCTTGTTTTCTCTTTTCTCTAGGCATGTTAAGTGCCAATGATCCCTTTCTGGCTTAACAAAGAAAGTCAACAAGTATTTATATCTTTAAGTTGCCATTTTAAATATTATCACCAGGGCAACACATTATAAAACAACCAATCAGCATTATAAGCCTCTTAGAGATGAGGAACTGTTTCCTCAGGATACAACAACAGTTTCTGAAGTCTGGATGTCTTACAAATCTTTGTTATAATTAAAGTTGTCAGGTCAGTTTTTATGATGCAGAATATTCTGTGCTTTTCTGGCAGCTTCTGGGGGAATTGGAAATATTTGCTTCTTCTTTTGCAAAGACTTTTCGCCAGAGTTAGAAGAGTCTTTAGTTTTTCAAGGCTAAATGTTGAAATGTATGAAAAGAAAAAGACAGTTCTGAAGAGCCTCAAATTCAGTTGGAATGGGTTATATAAAATTTGCATCTATTTTAGTAACTTCTAAAGTTTTAACCTGAGAATTAAGTGTTCTATATCTTTGCTCTTTTGTTTTCTACTTAAGCTATTAATTTCTGAAAATAATGACTTAAAAATTTCCAAGTAGAAGGTTAATTTATTTCATTGTTCTATCAGTTCTTGTTCCGTATATTTTTAGCTGTATTACTAAGTACATATATGTTCATGATCATTGCATCTTCTTGGTCCTTTGTTCCTGATGCTAATATATACTACCCCTATATATCCCATATGATGTTTTTCATATTATATGTTCTTTTTTTGTCTAGTGTTAAAATTGCTATACTGGATTTCTTCTAGTTTATATCTAACTTGTTTAGCTTTTCTCATCCCTTTTAAAAATTAGAGTAAAATAATTTTAACTAACCACCTGACTCAAGAACTAAAACAGTAACAATTAAATCTACCTAGTGCTTCTCTTCCCCTTCCTCCTATTCCACTCACCTATTTCCCTCAATGGTAATAGCTATGCTAAATTTTGTGTATATCGTTACCTTGTTTTAAAAAACTACTTTATGAAATATATGTATACATACATCATACGTACATATATGTACTCTAGGTAAACAAAATATTGTTTTTTATTATCTGATTTTGAACTTTAAAAAGAGTGTGCACATTGTGTGTAGTCTTCTGGGACCTGCTTTTATCACTCAACATTATGCTACTCGTATTCATCCATACTCTGTGTTACTGCATCTCATTAATTTCTACTGCTGTAAAGTATTTCACCATTTGAAAATATCATCCTATCAAAGGATTTTAACTTTTTGCTATTACAAACAGAGCTGTCATGAACTCTTCCTGTACATGAGTTTCCTTTGGGCACACACTTAGGAGTGGTATTGCTAAAGCATAAGTTATGCAAATATTCAACTTGACAAGCTGATTTTATTTTGTCCTTTATTATCTGTCTATCTATCTATCATCTATCTGTGCTGTGTGCAAAATACTGTATGTAATCTCACTTTATTTTCAATCTTTCCACATCGTTTTGTTTTCAGTATGGCTGTTGTAAGTAACAGTTGTTGGATTTTTTCCTACCATATAAACCAAGAGTTCAATTTATATTTGTAATAACTGCTGTTATTTAGAACTTATTCTTGCTATTTTATTTTATGCATTCAGCATTTTGTATTTTAGGCTTTCTGATAAGTATGTAGTAATATCTCATTGTGGTTTTAGTTTGTATTTTCCTAATGGCTAGTGATATTAAACATCTTTTCATCTGTTTATTTGCCATCTGTATGTCTTTGGTGATATGTCTCTTCATGTATTTTGCCCATGTTCTAACTGGATAGTTTTTTTATTTTTGAATTTTGTGTGTTCCTTATATATCACAGACACCCATGCTTTGTCAGGTATGTGGTTTTCAATATTTTCTCCAAATTTGTAGCTTAGCTTTTCATCTTCTTAACTGGGTGTTTCACAGAGCAGAAGTTTTAAACTTTAATGATGTACAATTTATCTTTTTTTTTTTTTTTTTTTTTTTTGCCTCACTTGCTTCAGGTCTCTGCTCAAAGTTTACTTACCCAGCAAATTTTTTCTTTTATGGATTTTGCTTCTTGTTTCAAGTCTAAGAACTTGTTGCTAGTTCTAGATTTCAAGGATTTCTTCTATCTTTTTTTCTAAAAGTGTTTATAGTTTTATATCTTACATTTAAGTCCATGATTTATTTTGTTTAATTTTTGTATAAGGTGTGAAACTTACATCATGGTTTATTTTTTGCCTATGAATGTCTAATTGTTCTTGCACCATTTGGTGAAAGGGCTATCTTTCCTCCATTGAACTGCTTTTGCATCTTTATCAAAAATCATTAGACATATTTGTCTGAGTCTATTGCTGGATTCTGTGTTCTGTTCCATTAGTCTATAAATCTATCCTTCTGCCATTGCCATACAGTCTTGATTATTGTAGCTATATAATAAGTCTTGAAATTGGGTAGACTGATCCTTCCACTTTCTTCTTTTTCAAAATTGTTTTACCTGTTCCAATTCCTCTACATTTACATATAAATTTTTAAATAATCTTGTCTATATATGCAATAGATCTCACTGGGATTTTAATAGGAATTGCATTAAATTTGTATATCTATTTGGGGAAAATTGACATCTTTACTATGTTGAGTTTTCTGGACCATGAACATGGTGTGTCTCTATATTTCTTGAGATTTTCTTTGACTTTTTTTCATTAGTGTTGTGTAGTTTTCAGCATACAAGTTCCAGGCATGGTTTGCTAGATTTACACCTGAATGTTTAATTATTCAAACGATTGTCAGTGGTATTGTGTTTTTAAATTTTGGTGTCTATGTATTCATGTTAGTGTATAGAAATAAAACTGATTTTCAATATTTATCCTGTACTCTGTGATCTTGCTGAATAACATATTAGTTCAAGAGGTTTTTGTTTGTTTGTTTTTTAGTTTTGTAGATTCCTACAAAGTTCCTTCTCTTGAGTTCCTTTTCTTGCCTTATTTCATTTGTTAGAACTTCCAGCACTATGTTGAATAAAAATGGTGAGAGTGGACATTTTTGTCTTGTTTCTGATTTTGGGTGAAAGCATTTAATCTATTACCTTTAAGTATGATGTTAGCTGTGGGGTTTTGTTAGATGTTCTTTATTAAGTTGAGGAGGTTCCCCTCTATTTCTATTTTTCTGAGAGTTTTTTTAATCATGAATGAGTGTTGAATTTTGACAAATATCTTTTATGCATTGATATGATCATATGATTTTTCCTCTTAGCCTGTTAATCTGCTGGTCTACACTGATTGATTTTTGAATATTGAACCAGCCTTGTATACCTGGAATAAAATCTACTTAAACATGGTGGATAATTCTTTTTGCACATTGTTTAATTCTAAATGCTAATATTTTGTTAAGGAATTTCATGTCTATATTCATGAGCAAAATTGGTGTGTAGTATCTTCTTCTTTTTTTTTTCTTTTGTACTGACTCTGTCTGCTTTTTGGTATTAGGATAATACTTGCTTCCTAAAACGAATTGGAGTGTTTTCTCTTTATGTTCCAGAAGAGATTGTATAGATTTGGGGTTAAATTTTCTTTAAAAATTTGGTAGAATCCTTCAGAAAACCCATCTGTTTTTAAAAATAGACTTGATTTATTTTAAAGTAGACTTTATTATTAAGAGCAGGTTTAAGTTCATAGCAATATTGTGCAGAAAGTACAGAGTTTCCCACATACCCCCTGCCCCTTACATATATAGCCTCCCGCATTATTAACAACCTTCACCAAAATGGTATATATGTTACAATTGATAAAGTTACATTGACATATCATCATCACTCAGAGCCCATAATTTACATTGGGGTCCACTCGTGTGTTGTACACTCTATGGGTTTGGACAAATTTATAATGACATATATCCAGAATTATAGTATCATTGCCCTAAAATTTATATGCTCCACCTATTCATCCTTTCCTCCCCCTTAACTCCTGGCAATCCGTGATCTTTTTATTGTCTCCATAGTTTTGCTTTTTCCAGGATGTCATATAGTTGAACTCATATAAGTATGTAGAATTTTCAGGTTGGCTTATTTCACTTAGTAATATGCATTTAAATTTCCTTCAAGTCTTCTCATGGCTTGAAAGCTAATTTCCTTTTTAGCACTGAAAAATAATCAATTGTCTGGATGTATCACAGTTTATTCATTCACTTACTGACAAATATCTTGATTTCTTCAAAGTTTTGGCAGTTATGAATAAAGCTGCCACAAATATCTGTGTACAGATTTTTATGTGGACATAAGTTTTCAATTCCTTTGGATAAATACCAAAGAGTGTGATTGTTGGGTCATATGGTTAGAGTGTGGTTAGTTTTATAAGGAACCACCAAACTATTTGCCAAAGTAATGATATTTCTTTTTTGGAAGTTTTAAAATTATGAATTCTACTTCCTTAATAGTTGTAGGGATATTTAAATTATTTAACTAATATTGGATGAGTTGTGTTTTCTTCTTTGTCCTGTCCATTCTGCTATGAACCATCCACTGAGCTTTTTATTTTGGTTTTCGTATTATATAATTCTAAAATTTTCATTTGTTTTTTCTTTATATCTTCTAATTTTTTGCTGAGGCATATTTTGCATTTGTTTTAAGCATGTTAGTAACTCTTTGATGAAGCATTTTTATGATGGCTGCTTTAAAATCTAGCATTTCTGTCACCTCATTTTTGGCATCTGCTCATTGACGTTTTTCATTCAGTTTAAGATCTTCTTGGTTCTTGACGTCATGTGTGATTTTCAACTGTAACTTAGACATTTTTGTATCATGTTATATGACCTTGGATTATATTCAAATCTTCTGTTTTAGCTAGACTTTCTTGACACTGCTCTGAGGATGCCACTACACTGCTTCTAAGTGGAGATAGGAGTCCAGGTTCTCCATCTGGTTTCCATTGACACCCAAGATGGGGAAGGAGCTCCTCTTTACCCCTGGATGGGGGTGGGTGGGAGTAATATCTCCCCACATGGTCTCCACCGACACAATAGTGTTACCAGTGGGTGATGAGGAAAGTTCTGACTCTCCACTAGGAGATACATCTGATACCACCCCTGAGGGGAAGATGGGGATAGCTCATTACTGCCAAGTGGAGATGGAAGTTCTGACTCATCCCATGGTCCCCACTGACACATTGGGGGAGAGGGCTTGTTATTGCCTAGCTCTCTAGTTGGATTTCTGCCCCTGGTGGTTGTGTTGGGGTGCCTCATTACATCCTTGCAAGAGTGGAAAACTAGACTTCCCACTTTACTTTTTCTATCTTGGATAGTGCTGGGACCACAGTATTTTTGGCGTTTGGCTGGACTAGAGTGGTCATTGTCTGAAAGTTTTCTGCCTTACTAGATTACCCCTTTCCTGGTCCTTTGGCTAGAGTGAGCAAGCTTTTATTTTAATTTTATTTATTGATTCATTTGTCAGGGCTCATTGGTATTTTCAGGTTGCCATCTTCTTCAGCTCCGAGTCTGGACATATGGAATTCACCACTGTGTCATTCTTTAGGTCATGAGTTCCCTAGCTGGTCTGCCTTTTCTCTATATTTCAGAGTTTTCTTATATTAGTTTTATATCTAATATCTAGAATTTTTAGTCATACTTAGTGGGAAGAATAGAGAAAATCCAGAAGTGGAGGACCAGGGTGGGTTTTAACATTTCCATTTTACAGAAGAAAGAGCTGATGTTAAAAGATGTTAATGAATATGTTTAAGGTCACACAGAAAGTGAGAGATAGAGCAGGATCAAACCTAGGCTGTGAAGTCCTGAATGTCAGAGTTGAGGAGCCATCCTTTTCTAGTACCTTTTCCAATGCTTGAATCCTCTCTCTAATGTCCCTATCAAGTGGTCAACATTGAAGCCATGCAAGAAAGTTCTGTGACTCCTAATTTCCTGCTGCTTGCACCAAAACATGGTCCCTCACTGAGTAGCATAAATCTCAGTTTATTGTATGGGATAACACGTCCTGTTATTTGATGTTTCCATAATTCCTACTCCTGTGCAAGGCACAATGTTGATGACCAGTAGCTACCAAGGCTTGACCTTGGTATTAAAGCTCAGCCTGGATAACTCTAGGCAAACACTGTCTGAGATGTATGAGAAAGAAAGTATGGTCAACTTCACGTTTTCTTTTATATCCATCTCTCCACAATTCACTAGTCTTCTGCAGTGTAGAGGATAATGGTGATGCTCTGCTCAGATCCCCTTGGATACCATTTTACTATTTTTGTGCACCACCTGGGTTTTCTGTGCTTTCCAAAGACAGTATTTATAGCCTTTCTCTGGACTCCCTGGCTCCCGGAGCCTGGTTTTCCTAAAAGGCAGAAAGCTGAAAGTACGTGGGAATTACGTCCTCTGGGGTGACCCATTTGGAAGCAGGCAACTATACGGTGTAACTTATATTCTGACTTCC
The DNA here is from genome assembly GCF_964341445.2 of Mesoplodon mirus. Classification (NCBI taxonomy): domain Eukaryota; kingdom Metazoa; phylum Chordata; class Mammalia; order Artiodactyla; family Ziphiidae; genus Mesoplodon; species Mesoplodon mirus. Next base: position 47,101,450 of record NC_138977.1, read on the forward strand.
CCCCTGAGAACAGGCTGAAGCTACTCTCCGGGGGGACTGTACCTGGGGTGACATTGCTGCTTGGCTTCCCCCCCTTTTCGCATCCCACCCCTGCTTCCTTCCTCATTTCCCTTTGTAGCACTTCTTTAATAAATCACACAAATCCTCTTTTCAGAGTCTGCATCTGGGGAACCTGACCAAAACAACCATCAAAGAAGTTTCATTGTGGATGCTTGTTTATCTGTAATGTGAGGGTGTGTAGCATAGTTACTGTGGTCACTACTGAGGAGGAATAGGGAGGAGTCAATGGCCAAGTTGCCTTGATCTTGTCGTTATGGAGACAGACGTGCCGGGCTTCATCACAGGGCTGCTTTCCTCCAGGTATGATGTTGCTGTGGAAACACAAGAGCCTGAAGCCTCAAAGAACACTCTGTTCCAATCCCAGCTGCTTTATCCATCTGCTTTGTGTCTCATTAGCAGACGGAGCCTAGCGAGACAGGAGGCTTTGACCACATCTCTGTTCAACCCAGTTCTCTAGAAAAGGCCCCACCCCTGGACTTTCTCCTGGGTGAGTGGGAATCTTGGGGTATTTTTGGGTAATATTTGCTAAATTGGATGGAGACAAAATCTTGTTGTGCTGCATGGTTTTCAAAATGACTGCTGGGAATCTCACTTACTGCATATTTATTTCAATCTAAGTTCACGTGGATCCATCTTAGACTCAGTCTTATTTTCAGCCTGTAGATTCTTTCAGCATTAACCTTCCTGTTCCCAGAAATGAGAATAATTATGCTAACTCATGGTTAATGTTTCCTGTGGTCAAGAAACCAAATTTTAAGCAGAGTAGTTAGGGGATGAGTTATCTTTCCATGGTGATGGCACTGATGCTGCAGTCTGACCACAGGTACCAATATGGCCCAAGGCTATCTCCCCAATGGTTGACAGTGGTTCTCAATTACACTGCAATGTGGAGATACAACCTCATGGCTAAGAGCATGGGCTTTGGCGTTAGATGGTGTCTTAGTGTGAGCAGCAGCTATAACAAAATAACATAGACTGGGTGGCTTATATTACAAACATTTATTTCTCATAGTCCGGAGGCTGGGAAGTCCAAGATCAAGGTGTTAGCAGATTTAGTGTCTGATTAGAGCCTTAGTTCTGGTTTGCAGATGGCTGCCTTCTTGCTGTGTTCTCACATGGGGGAGAGAGAGGGGACTCTGGGCTCTTCCTCTTCTTATGAGGGCACTAATCCCATCATGAGTACTCTACCCTCATGACCTCATCTAAACCTGGTTATCCCCCAAAGGTCCCACCTCCAAATACCATCATATTGGGGATTAGGGCTTCAATATATGAATTTTATGGGGGACACAGCATTCAGTTTGTAGCAGATGGTTTTTGTTGACTCGAGTTAAGGAGAGAGTCATGAAAAAGAGATCTCTTATTGTAAAAAGTTATTTGTCATTTAGAAATGGCAATGACTGCTACTTTTCATTGTTTTTGTTACTATTGTTGAAATCAAACTTTGCCAGCTAATTAAAAATTTTAAATTTAATTCCTGACATTTTATTGCCTGCATCTCTTAAAGGCATCAGCTAGATCTGAGAGTCAAGATTAATTTTCAGAGAAAAACATCAATATCAGTTAGGGTTCAGGCAGGTAAACAAATCATTCCAGGTATTTCAAACAGAACAAGACTTAGTATGGGGAATAAGCTACCTACAGAAATCATTGAGAAGAAGCCAAAGTCAAGAGGACAACCACAGCTATAGTCCATCCAAGGGGCCAGAGAGATTCTGATGCCTCCCAGAGGCCCGGAACTGATAGGAAACTACTGCTAGCCTCATAGCTTCTGTGCAGCCCTAAGGGGGTGAATTTCAAGGGAACATGGAAGCTATTATTAAAACCACCCATTTATGAAGCCCACGTATCTGCTAAAGCTAGCAGAAGGAGAAGAGTAATTCTATCCCCTTTCTGCCTTCTATGTCTTGCATGAGTGTATCTCACTGTTGTGGACTAAACCATAAACCTGCTGGCAACTGGGTTTGTGACATTTAGTTTTCAGGCTTTCTGTCCTTGTGATATAAGGGAGAACAGAGAAGGAAATGGAAGCGTGTGCAGGTCCAATAGGCAATATCTGGTTATTGTTCATTTTATATGCCTAGTCCCCAGCATCCTAATTTTATTTCTCAGCACTTATAATTGTGAATGGGATTGTGATGTTTGTGAACTGGATGTTTCTAACTAGGCTGCTGTAATTATGCTTTTGCCCTTGTGTGGCTCTTTATATCCAATAGAGAAAATTCATGATTATAAGCACAATGGATTGTTTGATTTTAGGTCAACTAAAAGTCAGCCTGTATTTAGTTAAAGCCAAGGACCTGAGACTCAACAATTACACTACCATTAACTATCTGGGATGGTAGGATAACAACAGCAATAGTGATAATGATGATAATGATAGCTACTGCTTGTCTTTACTTTTGACCCCTGTTCTAAGTGCTTTGCATCTACTAACTCATCTCTCCTCACCAGTCATATGTGGCACTATTCCCATTTTACAGGTGGAAGCACCGAAATATCAAGAGGTTAAATAAATTTCCCAGTTTCCTACAGCAGAACCAGGATTTGAATCTCAAACTAGCTCTTAAACACTACAAAACACACAGAAATTCTAAGTCATACACGATTTTTTTATACATGATTTTTTACATGATTTTTATTCATTTGTTACTTTATTCTAAATTATTTTATTGGGTTCCACCAAAGTGTAAGTTTTCTCTGACTCTCCCTTCTGTTTACTCTTGTATTTTGTGATAAAATTAGTGGTTAAAGTTTATCGAGAGCTTTCTATGCTAAAGGATTTGCAGGTAATATATCACTTAATATGCAAAACAGCTTTATGAGGCCTGGAGAGGTTAAGCAATCATTTCAGCATCACACAGCAAGGAAATGGCAGAGGTTGGATTCAACCTCTAACTCTGCACTGACTGGCCAATTCAGTAGCTACCAGCTAAATGCCACGACTGAGCACTTGAAGTGTGGTTAGCCTGAATTATGATGTGCTGGAAGTGTAAAATGCATACCAGATTTCAAAGACTTTTCATACTGTGGTGCATCTGGGAGATGCTGTGGTGTGAAATAAGACTTAAAACCTCATTTCCAGCCTCAATCTCTTCTTAGGAGTTCATCTAAAAGTTATTGAGCCATGTTGGCTACTGTGCTTGGAGAAGACTTTATTGAGTGCCAGGGACTTGAGTTGGAGGTGGGGTGGGTTTGGGGGGTGGGACTCAAAGGATAGGATACATTGCATTTGTTAGAAATGCCAGCAGCATTTTGGGGTTTAGGAAGCAGATCAGTCTTGCTGGAGTGATGTGTTGTAGCTGAATCTTATTTGCTACAAATCACTCACCCTTATTTTTGCCAAAATGGGGTGTTTATTGGATGGATGCAAGGTTGTCTCCTACAACACAGGAAGGTAGTACTGCTGGGTCTTAGGTGGGACTGACACCAGGGTTTTGAAACCTGCCAGGAACAAAGGAAGCCATTCTTTCTTTTTTCCTGGAGTTGCCTAGTCTAGCAACTCAGCTTCTCTCTCTGCCTTGTTGCCCCTTTTCTATGTTGACCTGCTTTTTCTGCTTCCCAGCATATGATGGAGAACGCTTGACTGACTGGAGTTGCTGGGTCCCTGTTCAAAATTAGTTGAGGGTGGCTTCCCTGGTGGCGCAGTGGTTAAGAATCTGCCTGCCGAGGCAAGGGACACGGGTTTGAGCCCTGGTCTGGGAAGATCCCACATGCCTTGGAGCAACTAACTAAGCCTGTGTGCCAGAACTACTGAGCCTGCGCTCTAGAGCCTGCGAGCCACAACAATCGAAGCCCGTGCTCCCGGAGCCCGTGCTTTGCAACAAGAGAAGCCACCGCCATGAGAAGCCTGCGTACTGCAACGAAGAGTAGCCCCCGCTCGCCGCAACTAGAGAAAGCCCCCGCAAAGGAACAAAGACCCAATGCAGCCAAAAATAAATAAATTAAATTAATTAATTTAAAAAAATTAGTTGAGGGGGAACCTGATTGGCTGGGCTTTGCTCAAATATTCTTCCTAGTCCAAATAATGAGTCAAAATAAATTAAATAATATGACTGCTACGGAAATAACTGCCTCTGTATTTTTTTACCTGCTCTTCTATCATACATGGGTAACTTCCTCAACTTTTCTACCTCTCACAATACTTTAAAAAATACTTTTACTGCTGCATAATCATGTCACAACTCTTAACCAAGAAAAGCAATATAGTTACCTATTTTATTTAAGGATGTTCCCAATCCAGATTTCCTGAGAAGTCCTTTCAGATTTGGTCAATGTAAGTACTGTTTATTTTTCCCGTTTTTTTTTTTTTGAATGTTCTTTATTTTTTTATACAGCAGGTTCTTATTAGTCATCCATTTAATACATATCAGTGTATACATGTCAATCCCAATTGCCCAATTTAGCACACTCCCCCCCACCCCGCGGATTTACCCCCTTGCTGTCCATACGTTTGTTCTCTACATCTGTGTCTCTATTTCAGCCTGAAAACCGGTTCATCTGTACCATTTTTGTAGATTCCACATATGTGGAATATGTGGAAATATACAAATATACGATATTTTTCTCTTTCTGACTTACTTCACTGTGTATGACAGTCTCTAGATCCATCCACGTCTCTACAAATGACCCGATTTCGTTCCTTTTTATGGCTGAGTAATATTCCATTGTATATATGTACCACATCTTCTTTATCCATTCGTCTGTCGATAGGCATTTAGGTTGCTTCCATGACCTGGCTATTGTAAATAGAGCTGCAATGGACATTGGGATGCATGTGTCTTTTTGAATTATGGTTTTCTCTGGGTATATGCCCAGCAGTGGGATTGCTGAATGATATGGTAATTCTATTTTTAGTTTTTTAAGGAACTGCCATACTCTTCTCCATAGTGGCTGTATCAATTTACATTCCCACCAACAGTGCAAGAGGGTTCCCTTTTCTCCACACCCTCTCCAGCATTTGTTGTTTGTAGATTTTCTGATGATGCCTGTTCTGACTGGTGTGAGGTGATACCTCATTGTAGTTTAGATTTGCATTTCTCTAATTAGTGATATTGAGCAGATTTCATGTGATTCTTGGCCATCAGTATATCTTTGGAGAAATGTCTATTTAGGTCTTCTGCCCATTATTGGATTGGGTTGTTTGTTTTTTTAATATTGAGCTGCATAAGCTGTTTATATATTATGGAGATTAATCCTTTGTCCATTGATTCATTTGCAAATATTTTCTCCCATTCTGAGGGTTGTCTTTTTGTTTTTGTTTTTGTTTGGCGATACGCGGGCCTCTCACTGTTGTGGCCTATCCCGTTGTGGAGCACAGGCTCTGGACGCGCAGGCTCAGCGGCCATGGCTCACGGGCCTAGCAGCTCCGCAGCATGTGGGATCTTCCCGGACCGGGGCACAAACCCGTGTCCCCTGCATCGGCAGGCGGACTCTCAACCACTGCGCCACCAGGGAAGCCCCCTGAGGGTTGTCTTTTTCATCTTGTTTGTAGTTTCCTTTGCTGTGCAAAAACTTTTAAGTTTCATTAGATCCCATTTGTTTATTTTTGTTTTTATTTCCATTACTCTAGGAGGTGGATCAAAAAAGAACTTGCTGTGATTTATGTCAAAGAGTGTTCTTCTGTGTTTTCCTCTAAGAGTTTTATAGTGTCTGGTCTTACATTTAGGTCTTGAATCCATTTTGAGTTTATCTCTGTGTATGGTGTTAGGGAGTGTTCTAATTTCATTGTTTTACATGTAGCTGTCCAGTTTTCCCAGCACCACTTATTGAAGAGTCTGTCTTTCCTCCATTGTATAACATTGCCTCCTTTGTCACAGATTAGTTGACCATAGGTGCATGGGTTTATCTCTAGGCTTTCTATCCTGTTCCATTTATCTATATTTCTGTTTTTGTGCCAGTACTATATTGTCTTGATTACTGTAGCTTTGTAGTATAGTCTGAAGTCTGGGAACCTGATTTCTCCAGCTCCTTTTTTTCCCCTCAAGACTGCACTGGCTATTCGGGGTCTTTTGTGTTTCCATACAAATTTAAAGATTTTTTGTTCTAGTCCTGTAAAAAAAAAAGCCATTGGTAATTTGATAGGGATTGCACTGAATCTGTAGATTGCTTTGGGTAGTATAGTCATTTTCACAATATTGATGCTTCCAATCCAAGAACATGGTATATCTCTCCATGTGTTGGTATCATCTTTAATTTCTTTCATCAGTGTCTTATAGTTTTCTGCATACATGTCTTTTGTCTCCCTAGGTACATTTATTCCTAAGTATTTTATTCTTTTTGTTGTAATGGTAAATGGGAGTGTTTCCTTAATTTCTCTTTCAAATTTTTCATTATTAGTGTATAGGAATGCAAGAGATTTCTGTGCATTAATTTTGTATCCTGCAATTTTACCATATTCATTCATTAGCTCTAGTAGTTTTCTGGTGGCAACTTTAGGATTCTCTATGTATAGTATCATGTCCTCTGCCAACAGTGACAGCTTTACTTCTTCTTTTCCAATTTGGATTCCTTTTATTTCCTTTTCTTCTCTGATTGCCGTGGCTAGAACTTCCATATCTATGTTGAATAATAGTGGTGAGAGAGGACATCCTTGTCTTTTTCCTGATTTTAGAGAAAATGCTTTCAGTTTTTCAGCATTGAGAATGATGTTTGCTGTGGGTTTGTCATATATGGCCTGTATTATGTTGAGGTAGGTTCCCTCTCTGCCCACTTTCTGGAGAGTTTTTACCATAAATGGGTGTTGAATTTTCTGCATCTATTGAGTTGATCATATGGTTTTTCTTCTTCAATTCGTTAATATGGTGTATGACATTGATTGATTTGTGTATATTGAAGAATCCTTGCATCCCTGGGATAAATCTCACTTGATCACGGTGTATGATCCTTTTAATATGTTGTTGGATTCTGTTTGCTAGTATTTTGTTGAGGATATTTGCATCTATGTTCATCAGTGATATTGGTCTGTAATTTTCTTTTTTATAGTATCTTTGCCTGGTTTTGGTATCAGGGTGATGGTTGCCTCATAGAATGAGTTTGGGAGTGTTCCTTCCTCTGCAATTTTTTGGAAGAATTTGAGAAGGATGGGTGTTAGCTCTTCTCTAAATGTTTGATAGAATTCACCTCTGAAGCCATCTGGTTCTGGACTTTTGTTTGTTGGAAGATTTTTAATCACAGTTTCAATTTTATTACTTGTGATTTGTCTGTTCATATTTTCTATTACTTCCTGGTTCAGTCTTGGAAGGTTATACCTTTCTAAGAATTTGTCCATTTCTTCCAGGTTACCCATTTTATTGGCATAGATTTGCTTGTCATAGTCTCTTAGAATGCTTTGTATTTCTGTGGTGTCTGTTGTAATTTCTCCTTTTTCATTTCTAATTTTAATGATTTGACTCCTCCCTCTTTTTCTTGATGAGTGTGGCTAATGGTTTATCAATTTTGTTTATCTTCCCAAAAAAACAGCTTTTAGTGTTATTGATCTTTGCTATTGTTTTCTTTGTTTCTATTTCATTTGTTTCTGCTCTGATCTTTATGATTTCTTTCCTTCTACTGTTTGGGTTTTGTTTGTTCTTTCTCTAGTTCCTTTAGATATAAGGTTAGATTGTTTAATTGAGATTTTTCTTGTTTCTTGAGGTAGGCTTATATACTATAAACTTCCCTCTTAGAGCTGCTTTTGCTGCATCCCATAGATTTTGGATCATCGTGTTTGCATTGTCATTTGTCTCTAGGTATTTTTTGATTTCCTCTTTGATTTCTTCAGTGATCTCTTGGTTACTTAGTAACGTATTGTTTAGCCTCCATGTGTTTGTGTTTTTTATGTTTTTTTCTGTGTAATTCATTTCTAATCTCCTAGTGTTGTGGTCAGAAAAGATGCTTGATATGATTTCAGTTTTCTTAAATTTACTGAGGCTTGATTTGTGACCGAAGATGTGATCTGTCCTGGAGAATGTTCCATGAACACTTTAGAAGAAAGTATAATCCACTGTTTTTGGATGGAATGTCCTATAAATATCAATTTAATCTATCTGGTCTGTTGTGTCATTTAAAGCTTCTCTTTTCTTTTTAATTTTCTCTTTAGATGATCTGTCCACTGGTGTAAGTTAGGTGTTAAAGTCCCCCACTATTATTGTGTTACTGTCGATTTCCTCTTTTAGAGCTGTTAGTAGTTTCCTTATGTATTGAGGTGCTCCTATGTTGGGTACATATATATTTATGATTGTTACATCTTCTTCTTGGATTGATCCCTTGATCATTATGTAGTGTCCTTCCTTGTCTCTTGTAACAATCTTTATTTTACAGTCTATTTTATCTGATATGAGTATTGCTACTCCAGCTTTCTTTTGGTTTCCATTTGCATGGAATATCTTTTTCCATCCCCTCACTTTCAGTCTGTATGTGTCCCGAGGTCTGAATGGGTCTCTTGTACACAGCATATATATGGGTCTTGGTTTTGTATCCATTCAGCGAGTGTGTGTCTTTTTAGTTGGAACATTTAGTCCGTTCATGTTTAAGGTAATTATCGATATGTATGTTCCTATGACAATTTTCTTAATTGTTTTGGGTTTGTTTTTGTAGGTCCTTTTCTTCTCTTGTGTTTCTCACTTAGTGAAGTTCCTTTGGCATTTGTTGTAGAGCTGGTTTGGTGGTGCTGAATTCTCTTAACTTTTGCTTGTCTGTAAATCTTTTGACTTCTCTATCAAATCTGAATGAGATCCTTGCCGGGTAGAGTAATCTTGGTTGTAGATTCTTCCCTTTCATCACTTTAAATATGTCATGCCACTCCCTCTGGCTTGTAGAGTTTCTGCTGAGAAATCAGCTGTTAACCTTATGGGAGTTCCCTTGTATGTTATTTGTCATTTTTCTCTTGCTGCTTTCAATAATTTTTCTTTGTCTTTAATTTTTGCCAATTTGTTTACTATGTGTCTCGGCGTGTTTCTCCTTGAGTTTATCCTGTATGGGACTCTCTAGACTTGAGTGGCTATTTCCTTTCCCATGTTAGGGAAGTTTTCAACTATAATCTCTTCAAATATTTTCTCAGGTCATTTCTCTCTCTCTTCTCCTTCTGGGACCCCTATGATGTGAATGTTTTTGCATTTAATGTTGTCCCAGAGGTCTCTTAGGTTGTCTTCATTTCTTTTCATTCTTTTTTCTTTATTCTGTTCTGCAGCAGTGAATTCCACCATTCTGTCTTCCAGGTCACTTATCCGTTCTTCTGCCTCAGTTATTCTGCTATTGATTCCTTCTAGTGTAGTTTTCATTTCAGTTATCGTATTGTTCATCTCTGTTTGTTTGTTCTTTAATTCTTCTAGGTCTTTGTTAAACATTTCTTGCATCTCCTCAATCTTTGCCTCCATTGTTTTTCCGAGGTCCTGGATCATCTTCACTATCATTATTCTCTATTCTTTTTCTGGAAGTTTGCCTATCTCCACTTCATTTAGTTGTTTTTCTGGGGTTTTATCTTGTTCCTTCATCTGGTACATAGCCCTCTCCCTTTTCATCTTGTCTGTCTTTCTGTGAATGTGGTTTTTGTTCCACAGGCTGCAGGATTGTAGTTCTTCTTGCTTTTGCTGTCTGCCCTCTGTTGGATTACGTTATCTAAGAGGCTTGTGCAAGTTTCCTGATGGGAGGGACTGGTGGTGGGTAGAGCTGGCTGTTGCTCTGGTGGGCAGAGCTCAGTAAAACTTTAATCTGCTTGTCTGCTGATGGGTGGGGCTTGGTTCCCTCCCTGTGCATTGTTTGGCCTGAGGCGACCCAGCACTGGAGCCTACCTGGGCTCTTTGGTGGGGCTAATGGCAGACTCTGGGAGGGCTCACACCAAGGAATGCTTCCCACAACTTCTGCTGCCAGTGTCATTGTGCTCACGGTGAGACATGGCCACCCCCCGCCTCTGCAGGAGACCCTCCAACACTAGCAGGTAGGTCTGGTTCAGTCTCCTGTGGGGTCACTGCTCCTTCCCCTGGATCCTGATGCACACAGTACTTAGTGTGTGCCGTCCAAGAGTGGAGTGTCTGATTCCCCCAGTCCTGTTAAAGTCCTGTAATCAAATCCCACTAGCCTTCGAAGTCTGATTCTCTAGGAATTCCTCCTCCCGTTGCTGGACATCCAGGTTGGGAAGCCTGATGTGGGGCTCAGAACCTTCACTCCAGTGGGTGGACTTCTGTAGCATAAGTGTTCCCCAGTTTGTGAGTCACCCTCCCAGCAGTTGTGAGATTTGATTGTATTGTGATTGCACCCTTCCTACCATCTCATTGTGGCTTTTTCTTTGTCTTTCGATGTGGGGTATCTTTTTTGGTGAGTTCCAGTGTCTTCCTGTCGATTGTTCAGCAGTTAATTGTGATTCTGTGCTCTCACAAGAGGGAGTGAGAGCACGTCTTTCTACTCCGCCATCTTTTTAAAAAATTTTATTTATTTAATTTATTTTTTTTGGGCTGTGTTGGGTCTTCGTTGCTGGGTATGGGCTTCCTCTAGTTGCGGCAAGCAGGGGCTACTCTCCATTGCAGTGCACGGGCTTCTCATTGCGGTGGCTTCTCTTGTTGCGGAGCATGGGCTCTAGGCACATGGGCTTCAATAGTTGTGGCACGTGGGCTCAGTAGTTGTGGCTCACGGGCTCTAGAGTGCAGGCTCAGTAGTTGTGGTGCACGGGCTTAGTTGCTCTGCGGCATGTGGGATCTTCCTGGACCAGGGCTCGAACCCATGTCCCCTGAATTGGCAGGCGGATTCTTAAGCGCTGCGCCACCAAGGAAGCCCTACTCCACCATCTTCTGTTCCAATCTTTTATGTATAAAACTCAGTCACACTCAATAACTTTGTTCTCTCTTTCTATTTTCCCAGTATGCTTACATTCTGTTTATATATAAAGATGGTTTCATGATATTTTATTAGTTTGTCTTTAAATAGAGTGCACTGTGCAGTTCTGGAAGGCAAGAACTAGGTTTTAATTGTTTTTATCTTCCTAATGCTGGTGCATTATACACTTTCCATAATCATGTGTTGAATGAAAGGAAGAATGAATGATACTACATTTTCTTTCCAAAAAAAAATGGTTTGCATTTTTATAATCCCATCTTTATCACCTGTTCTGTGATCCTTTTCTAACCTACCAGTATTGCTTTTTTTAAATTGAAGTATAGTTAATTTACAATGTTGTATTAGTTTCAGGTGTACAGCAAAGTGATTCAGTTATACATACATATGTATATATTTCCAGATTCCTTTCCCTTATAGGTTATTGCAAAATATTGAGTGTAGTTCCCTGTGCTGTACAGTAGGTACTTGTTGGTTATCTATTTTATATAAAGTAGTGTGTCAGTATTGCTTTTTAAATAAGTTGTGCTTTGGACTGTCTTTCTTAGATGGAGAAAATATTCACCTAAGATAATTTTTAAATACTCAAAACTCATTCATGTAAATGATGAGACTTGGCAGTTGAATTGCACATTCCCTCTGGAAGGACTTTTCTCAGCAGGGATCACCACTTTAGAAATTCTCTACAAATGGTTTCTCTGAAGGGAGCCTGTAAACTAGAGAACACTGATTCAATCCCTTGTCAATCTCTGTCTCGTGAAAGGTTTCTGAACTGAATTGTGCAACCATCTCTTACTGTTTGGTTTGGCTACTCTAAACCTTCTTCTCAGCTGTGTTCCTGGGCATGATTATTGCCCAGAAAAATTCAGGATGGAGTGGCCAATTCAAAGTCTGCTGCCATAGGTTTAGCTACCGAAGTGGATGTTTTCACTTATTTTCTGACTACAGGATCAGATTCCCCGGACAGTAGCCAAATATCTGCTCCACGTTATGCTATGGCACTAAAACTGGAGTAAGATAACACTCTTGCCAATTTTGGAGCTTTGAAACCTTGACAGTAATTATTAAAAACTACTAACAGTCCAAATTCTTCAGCAGTTTAATGCAATAAAAGTTAAGCTGAACCTCAGTGAAGGGTTTCTAATATAATCTCTCTTGCTATATTTATTGTTAAAGAATTAGTTAACTGCTTCACATGTTATATGTAAATTAACCAGATTGGAATTGCTATATTATTATTATGAGAAATTGGCTTATTTTATGCTCAAAGTAAGGAAATTTCCATCTAGACCAGTAAATTGAATTATTTTCCTGGTTTATACCACATATACAATATTGATAATTGTCAGTGCTTATTTACTGTTGAAAGATATGGCTCAATATTTCAAATAGTGAAAAAAGTGAATACAGATAACATGTTTTGAATGCTTTCTATGAGCTAGAAGCTTTACATACTTTATTCTGTTTAACAACCCAACAGCTCACAGCAAGATTTGCCCCATTTTACAGATGAAGAAACTGATATCCTCAAGGCGAACAGTCAGTAAGAAGCATAGACGCTGTTTGAAACTTCATCTGCGTGGTTTTAAAGCCTTTGCTCTTACTGATTTCCTAAGTTACCTCCTTTGCCAGTTCTTCACCCCCCTTTTTGCTTTAAACTCCTTAAAAATTAAAATATAGAGATTTTATATATATATATATATATATACACATACATACATATACATATAAAATGAAATCTAAGGCTATTTTTTTGGAGACGATGAAGATAATGGTATAATTACAAAATATAATTCAAACTACAGTGATAGGAGACTCCACTGGCATTATGGCCAAAGTCATAATGTTCCCAAGCTAGTTATGCATGTCCTGGGAACAGAGAATGGCCCAGGGTCCTTCTGCCCCCAACCCCTGCCGTGTCTCCACACTGAGTCTCTTCAGTGTCTCAAGGTCTCCCTCTCTTCACGTCAGGCCCTGAATTTGGATAGGAGACCTGCTGAGGCTGTGCATTCAGTTTTCTTTGCAGCTCTGCTGCCCTTACAGTTAAATCCTATACCTGAATTTCAGCACAGACTGCAGGATTTAAGGGTCTCTTTAAACTCTACATGGAGATTTTATGACTTTTTCAGTGTACTTTGAATTGCTAGTTAGCTAACCGGAAGCTATCATTTTCTTTTGTCAAGGTCTCTAAATCTATTAAAACCAGACAGCTTCAGAATCATGATAATTATCCTGGGCCCCATGCTGTCTGCCACTGCTAGCACATACTCCAATGCTTCCCTTCCTTTGGCTACTTTCCTCAGTCCCCCACTGAGACCTGTCAGTGGTTGTGATGCTACTGCATGCCAGAGTCATTACCTCCTCACCAACAGCTGTGTGGTCCTTCTCTCTGACCACAAGAGACTCAGATCCAGAATCCCATCTCGAGTGTCTGCTTTGTAGGGCCACTTTTGGTAACAGCTATTGGTCTGGGTTCTTCCTGAAACCAGTGCCCAAAACAAGGTCTTGCATTCAGGATATTTATATTGGGAAGCATGAAAGTGGGAAGGGGAAAAAGTCAATCCAAGTGTGCTTTGTGGTCTCCAGTATGGGCCCCAGGGCTTGATCCCTTCAGGAGCCCTCGAGGAGCTGTGTGAAATGTACCCCAGGATTATTTCCCTGAGGGACAGACACGGGGAGAATTTGTTTTCTGCCTCTCATCCCCAGTTGGCCAAGGGTTGCCTTCTGGTGTTAACTCCCTCTCACTTCCAGACATCTGTGGGATCAGAAGGGCTGCTCTGCAGCATCTCACATGGCCTGACAGTAACAAAGGAGCCTGGGGGCAGAAAGTGGGCAGTGTAATTGAGGCAGCTGACATAATGTGCGGTCAGGTTACCTCTGAGCACAGTTGATTGTGTCAGGAATGACTGGAGTAAAAAGATGGGCTGAGAGCATGTGACGTGGAACACAACTGGTGTCAGATTCAGATATGATCTTGTTCTATGGCTCCAACAAATCATCATACAGTAGTCATATAACAGAACATTTCCTAAAGTCTGGATTAGTCGGCTTCAAATCACACCACGTATAGGGCATTCGTGACGCCATGATGGTCGGGCTTCCCTAGCTCCTCCTTAGCTCCTGCCCTGGAGCATTCACAAATGTGGTACAGACTCAAGTTCACGTTGAATACACAAATATTTGGTGCTTTATCTAAACTAAGGCTGATGTACATTCCCGTGGCTAGTGCCATGCACATGTTTTTGGCATAACATTTATGGGGTTGCTGATGCTTTTCCGAGTAGTGGTGTAGAATGTGCTCCTCTCTGCATCAGAGAAGGTAGACATCGACTTAATTGAACTCCAAGTTTTGAGAGAGCCCAGAACAAAGATCTATGGCTCCAGTGATGGGGGAGATTTCAGTCAGATCCACTTGGGAAGCTTTTCTTACAATGTCATGCTCTTGGCAGGGGGAAATGGAAGGGGATCGAAGGAGGAGAGTATGTGTTGCTCGAAGTTGCTTAATAGGTGATTCTGCAACACCCCACCCATTTTCCATTGAGAATACTGAAGTGAGTTAATTTGCCCAGTAGCTAGATGGTGTTTCACAGGATGGTTGGCATTCCTCTCACTGCTCCATCAGATTCCTGCAGCAGTATCCAAGGCTAGGAGAGGCCGTGTGGAATGAGGGCAGCTGTAGACAAAGCTCCTGGAACACAGAAGTGATGGGTTTTGATGAGGAAGCAAGCAGAATACTTGCACAGACTTATACATTAGTCAGCTTTAAAAACCCTGGACTGCCTTCTTGGCCTCTTGGCCACGTGTACTAAAGGTCGCCTCAGTCCTCACCACTAAAGGACCTGACCCTGATGCTTTCCTAAAACTGGTCTTGAGGCTGGCAGCAGGCCACCTCTACACTGCAGACCATCTGCATGCACCGGGAGTCCTGCCTGCCACCTACCCAGCCGGGGTGGCCTCCCGGGATGTTTCCCTTGGCAGGAGTGTCTTACAGCTGGGCCGATTATTAGTGAGTTTCTGAATTATTTATGTCAATGTTCCCTTTCATTACTGTGAATTGTCATGAATTGGATGTAATCAGAATGATTGAGGTTTGAGGAACAAAGAATGAGGTGCATTTTTTAGTTTAATGTAATAACTTGTTGGGCTTTGTTATTGCCCTTAAAGCTCCTACCAAAACTACTAAGAGAAGCCATTCGGTGTGTTGGAAGGGCCCTAGACTTGGAGTCTGGAGACCCTGGTTCCTGCACCTACTCTCCTGCCCTGGACTCGGTCTTACAGTACTTGGTGATCACCTGTTTAATGTCCTGATACGTCAGTTGTGGGTATTTATTTAACTTGTCATGTTGCAAGCTAGAAGGCAGCTGTCTGCAAACTGGAAGAGAGGAGTCACCAGAAACCGACCATGCTGACACCCTGATCTCAAATTTCCAGCCTCTAAAACTGGGAGAAAATCAATTTCTGTTGTTTAAGCCTATGGTATAATACCAGTCTATGATATTTTGTTATGGCAGCCCGAACAGACTAATATAAGGGGCTAGACTAGAGAAGATAGACTATCAGAAGTGGAAGGCAACTTGTCTTAGTTTGAATTCTTCCAAAAGCAGATCCTGAGACAAGGATTAGAATGAAAGCAATTTGTTTGGGAGGTGAGTCCAGGAAGCAATGCTGAGGGTGTGGGGAAGTGAGACTGAGGAAGATAGGAAAGCCAACGTGGATTATCTCTATGGGCAACTGGAGCTTAGTATCCCTGAGGACCCTCTGAAAAACAATGTGGAATATGCCTTGGAATTTTCCTATTTAAGGCCAGGAAAACTGATGCTCATATATCAACTCACTATCCCCATGAAGGCATTAAGTTCCCAGCACTTCTGGTCTGCCTGGCACATATCAGTCTAGCAGCAGTTTTCCTGGGTCAGAGAGCCACCAGAGAGAGATGTGTAGCAAGGCATGCATGGGAACTGTCTCAGGTCACCTCCAGGGTGGACTGAAGGGACAAGAATGCAGCACAGATGACATCTGCTACAGACAGCAGAACTCTCACACTTTAAGGTGGACACTGAACTCTTGTGAAAATACAGTCTGTTTCGTAGGTCTGGAGTGGGGCCTGAGAGTCTGCATTTGTAACAAGTTCCCCATGATGAAGATGTAGCTCATTCATGGACCAGACTCTGAGTAGAAAGAGTTTCACACTCCTTCATGAATTCAGCTCAGTTCAACATGTATTTATTGGTCACTTGCTGAGCTAGATCCTGGGGCTACCAGTGCTTGCCATAGGGACTAGAGAGATCAGAACATGATACTGAGCAGGGCCCTGTGGGGCTCCTGGGCACAAAAGCCTTTCTATGTCCCCCATTTCTTGATTACAGGAAGTAGGCTTTATTTAGCCTCCATGACCTTCCCTGAGTTCCAAAGGGCAGGTTCAAACAGTTGCTAATTAGGGAAGGGAGGGGATGCAGAGACAAGGGAGGAACAGTCAAGAGAAACAATAGTCCAACCTTAGGGCACGGTCCTGGTTCCCCATAAAGGGATACACATAACAACATCTTTGAGCTATTTTGCAGATACAGAAACCCCCAGCATGTGGGAGAAGTTAACAGTATGCCACCCACAAGTTCGTAGACCCCAGACTGGTTGGAACCAGAAGGTTGATGATGTTGACTCCCACTTACCTCACCACCAACCAGTCAGAAGAATGTCCAAGAGCTGATCACACCCTCCTTGAACCGTTACTATAAAACTCCTCACTACCCCCTCCAGGTTGGGACACATAGTTTTGAGGACATTAGCTCACTTTGGCCCTCTTTGACTGCAAAACAATAAAGCTATTCTTTTCTACTTCACCCAAAACTCTGTCTCCACGATTTAATTTAGTATTGGGTACAGAGGCCGGATTTGGCTTCAAACAGATGGATCGGGTGTTGCATCCCTTTTACAGATGATCTAAGGGTTTATTCTGCTTCAGTTGTCCAGGGTTGGAAGTGCTTACTACATATTTGTCTTAAGAAACAGAAGAAGGTGCAATTCCTGAACTGTTTCTGTCTCTTGGATAGAATTTTAGCCTATAAAAATGGTAAAACCATTAGCACAGATTTACCTCTAGATATGCTCCCAATGTCTTAGTAGCAGCCTCTCTGGAGCCATGGGAGGGTTTTCATAAAGCCATTACTTACTTTAGTATTTTAAAATAACAAAAAAACAATCTAGAGTTGTAATAAAAAGAGCGACATTTTTGTAGCACTTCACAGCTTACAAAGTGCTTTCCATCACATTATCTCATTATGTCTTTTGCAGGCTTGAGAGAAATCATCTACAAATGGCGTTTAAAAATAAATGTTTTGCACATTAGGGCAGGTACATTACACACCTGGGTATGTGATATTCCAGATCCAAGATAATGAAAAATGGCCATGAAGAAGACTGCATATAAACATCCACTGTGTCCTGGGGCACTCGGGTAAACTCTGCATTAGCTGGGAAAAGCAGTTCAGCCTCACTGTTGTTGGTTTCTCACTTTTAAACTTTCCACAAGGATCTTATCTTTGCTCTCTGTGCTGATCTTCCAGTTTGACCACTTCGCTTTTCATCCTGTTGAGATGCTTTGGGCCATCTGTACGCCCACACTGAAGTCAAGCACCAAGAGCATGACTCATACGCAATGGACACACCACCTGGCTGTCAGCCTCTTTGGCTGGACAGTCAATGGATTCAGCCAGTCAGATAAGAAAATGAAAATAAGATGGTAAAGACTTTCTTTAGGCATTGTAAGATGACCTGGCTGTGATGACCTTTGTAAAGATTTAGCTTTATATACCCAGGAACTCTAATTATACCTATCAAATGTTATCAGTAGAGATTATGAATTATATCTAATTATACCTAAATAAAAGTGAAGATTCTATTTATAATAAAATTCAATGATTTCATTTATAATAATTTCAATAACCTTGAAATATTGAGTGAAAGAGAAGCAGATGGATGTCATTCATGAATATTTTATGAGATGGAATGCTTTTTGCTATATGAAATGGAATATTTAATCAAACCTAAAAATAAGAGTTAACTGTTTACATAACCTAAATCTGGAAATAATGGTTCTGAGTTTTGTTAATTCAGCAGCACAATTGTGTGAGTTCTGGGTCAGCTTCTCTGCAATTCTTTTAATTTTAATTTCATGGTCACAAAATGGCTGCCACAGCTCTAAGCATCATGTCCTCACACCACTGAATCCAAACAGGAAGGAGAGTGCTTCCTTTATGCCCCCCTCCTTTTTTTAATTATGGAGAACAATCATTCTGAGAATTCCCTCGTAAGTTCTCCTCTGGCCCTTTTGACCAGAAGTCGGTCATAGGCCCAATTGCATAACAATCACTGGTAAAGGAAATGAGATGAGCATGACTGACCAGACTAATTATGTTTAATGTTCTAGGACTGAGGTGGGGTCCAAACTTCCTGGAGCACATTGCTTCCTCAAATCTGAACAAAATAAGTGTTATAAGGAAAAAAAGAAAATGGTTTTTGGGGAGGGAAGCAATATTGTCTGATGCACATATTTTCTATTGTTTCTTTAGAGGTTCTTTGGTTGCCTATTAATTGAAACGGAGACACATTCAGGGGTTAGAATCAAAGATTAAGATTGAAAACATTACCTCTTACTGAATTCTACAGAAGTATATAAAAATGTTTTGTAGTACAAATTGTGTTTCTTCCTAGTTTTGTTTTGGGAACCAATGACTGAAACCACCCGCCCTGGCCAGGCACAGCAGTAACCACTTGCATGAGTTATCTTACATCAGGAGGTCCTGGTAAGGAACGCGGAACTAACAAACTACTGCCAACTGGAAAATTTGGGAAAGGTCAAAAGGAGACAGGAGATGCCAGTCCATATGTCCTACCAATCTCCTAGAATACATCTCGCTGGAATCCATCTTGGCTGAGTGATGCGTGCACCACCAGGAAGCACCCTGAGTCAGAAAGATTGGCCAGAGACAACACAGAAACTAACCCCATTACCATAAAACCCGAGACTGCCAGCCACCTGGCAGAGCAGTTCTCCTGCTTTCCCTTACCCTGCTGCTCTCCACCTGGGCGCCCCTTCCCAGTAAAGTCTTGCTTTGTCAGCAAGTGTGTCTCCTTGGACACTTCATTTCTGAGTGTTAGACAAGAGCCCACTCTCGGGCCCTGGAAGGGGTCCCCCTTCCTGCAACAGTTTGGGTTTCTTATGGAACGGAAACCTTCCTGTGCAGAGCTTAGCCCATATAAGGTGACATGTGTCCCCATCACACTGCTGCCTCCCTGGGGTCTTCAGAAGGATAGAAGGAGAAATGACACAAGGGCTAAAGCTACTGACAAAGCTTTATATTTTCTTTTAAATATATCTTCACTGAAGTATAATTGCTTTACAGTACCATTTTAGTTTCTGTTGCACAACAAAACGAAACAGCCATATGTATACACATGTCCCCATATCCCCTCCCTCTTGAGCCTCCCTCCCATCCTCCCTATCCCACCCCTCTAGGTCATCGCAAAGCACCGAGCCGATCTCCCTGTGCTATGCTGCTGCTTCCCACCAGCCAACTATTTTACATTCGGTAGTGTATATATGTCGATGCTACTCTCACTTCGCCCCAGCTTTGCGCTCCCACCCCATGTCATTAAGTCCATTCTCTATGTCTACCTCTTTATTCCTACCCTGCAACTAGGTTCATCAGTACTTTTTTTTTTTTTTTTAGATCCCATATATATATACGTTAGCATATGGTATTTGTTTTTCTCTCTCTGACTTACTTCACTCTGTATGACAGACTCTAGGTCCATCCACCTCACGACAAATAACTCAATTTCATTTCCTTTTATGGCTGAGTAATATTCCATTGTATGTATGTGCCGCATCTTCTTTATCCATTCATCTGTTGATGGACATTTAGGTTGGTTCCATGTCCTGGCTATTGTAAATAGTGCTGCAGTGAACATTGGGGTGCATGTCTCTCTTTGAATTACGGTTTTCTCAGGGTATATGCCCAGTAGTGGGATTGCTGGGTCATATGGTAGTTCTATTTTCAGTTTTTTAAGGAACCTCCATACTGTTTTCCACAGTGGCTGTATCAATTTACATTCCCACAACAATTCCCGCTGTGGTTTATATCAATTAACATTCCCCTTTTCACCACACCCTTCCCAGCATTTATTTTTTCTAGCTGTTTTGATAATGGCCATTCTGAATGGTGTGAGGTGATACCTCATTGTAGTTTTGATTTACATTTCTCTAATTAGTGATGTTGACTATCTTTTCATATGCCTCTTGGCCATCTGTATGTCTTCCTTGGTGAAATGTCTATTTAGGTCTTCTGCCCATTTTTTAACTGGATTGTTTGTTTTTTTGATATTGAGCTCCATGGGCTGTTTGTATATTTTGGAGATTAATCCTTTGTCTGTTGTTTCATTTGCAAATATTTTCTCTGATTCTGAGGGTTGTCTTTTTGTCTTGTTTATGGTTTCCTTTGCTGTACAAAAGCTTTTAAGTTTAATTAAGTCCCATTTGTTTATTTTTGTTTTTATTTCTGTTACTCTAGGAAGCGGGTCAAAAAATATCTTGCTGTGGTTTATGTCAAAGAGTGCTTTTCTTATGTTTTCCTCTAAAAGTTTTATGGTGTCTGGTCTTAGATTTAGGTCTTTAATCCATCTGGAGTTTATTTCTGTGTATAGTGTTAGGTAGTATTCTAATTTCATTCTTTTACATGTAGCTGTCCAGTTTTCCCAGCAACACTTATTGAAGAGGCTGTCTTTTCTCCATTGTATGTTCTTGCCTCCTTTGTTGTAAATTAAGTGACCATATGTGTGTGGGTTTATCTCTGGGCATTCTGTCCTGTACCACTGATCTATATTTCTGTTTTGTGCCAATACCATACTGTCTTGATTACTGTAGCTTTGTGGTATAGTTTGAAGTTCAGGAGCTTGATTCTTCCAACTTCGTTTTTCTTTCTCAAGATTGCTATGGCTATTTGGGGTCTTTTCTGTTTCCATATGAATTGTTCTAATTTTTTATTCTAGTTCTGTGAAGAATGCCATTGGTAGTTTGATAGGGATTGCATTGAATCTGTAGATTGCTTTGCGCAGTATAGTCATTTTCACAATATTGATTCTTCCATTTCAAGAACTGTTACTCTATCTGTTTATGTCATCTTTGATTTCTTTCATCAGTGTTTTATAGTTTTCTGAGTACAAGTCTTTTGCGTCCTTAGGCAGGTTTATTCCTAGGTATTTTATTCTTTTTGTTGCAGGGGTAAATGGGAGTGTTTCCTTAATTTCTCTTTCTGATTTTTCACTGTTGGTATATAAGAATGCCAGAGATTTCTGTGCACTAATTTTTTATCCTGCAAGGTTACCAAATTCACTGATTAATTCTAGTAGTTTTCTGGTGGCATCTTTAGGATTTTCTATGTATAGTATCATGTCATCAGCAAATAGTGACAGTTTTACGTCTTCTTTTCCAATTTGTATTCCTATCATTTCTTTTTCTTCTCTGATGGCCGTGGCTAGGACTTCCAAAACTATGTTGAATAAGAATGGTGAGAGTAAACATCCTTGTCTTGTTCCTGATCTTAGTGGAAATGCTTTCAGCTTTTCACCATTGAATATGGTGCTTGCTGTGGGTTTGTCATATATGGCCTTTATTATGTTGAGGTATGTTCCCTCTATGTCCATTTTCTGGAGAGCATTTATCATACATGGGTGTTGAATTTTGTCAAAAGCTTTTTCTGCATCTATTGAGATGATCATATGGTTTTTATTCTTCAGTTTGTTAATATGGTGTATCACATTGATTGATTTGCATATATTGAAGAATCCTTGCATCCATGGGATAAATCCCACTTGATCATGGTGTGTGATCCTTTTAATGTGTTGTTGGATTCTGTTTGCTAGTATTTTGTTCAGGATTTTTACATCTATGTTCATCAGTGATATTGGTCTATAATTTTCTTTTTTTTGTGATATCTTTTTCTGGTTTTTGTATCAGGGTGATGGTGGCTTTGTAGAATGAATTTGGGAGGGTTTCTCCCACTGCAATTTTTTGGAAGAGTTTGAGAAGGATGGGTGTTAGCTCTTCTTTAAATATTTGATAGAATTCACCTGTGAAGCTATCTGGTCCTGGACTTTTGTTTGTTGGAAGATTTTAAATTACAGTTTCAATTTCATTACTTGTGATAGGTCTGTTTATATTTTCTAATTCTTCCTGGTTCAGTCTTGGAAAATTGTACCTTTCCAAGAATTTGTCCATTTCTTTGTGGTTGTCCATTTTGTTGCCATATAGTTGTTTGTAGTAGTCTCTTATAATCCTTTGTATTTCTGCAGTGTCAGTTGTGCTTTCTCCTTTTTCATTTCTAATTTTATTGATTTGCATCCTCTCCCTTTTTTTCTTGATGAGTCTAAGGGTTTATCAATTTTGTTTATCTTCTCAAAGAACCAGCTTTTAGTTTTATTGATCTTTACAATTGTTTTCTCCATTTCTATTTCATTTATTTTTGCTATGATCTTTATGATTTCTTTCCTTCTACTGACTTTGGGTTTTCTTTGTTCTTCTTTCTGTAGTTGTTTTAAGTGTAGGGTTAGAAAGTTTATTTGAGATTTTTCTTGTTTCTTGAGGTGAGATTTAATTGCTATAAACTTCCCTCTTAGAACTGCTTTGGCTGCATCCTGTAGGTTTTGGGCTGTTGTGTTTTCATTGTCATTTGTTTCTATG
Source organism: Mesoplodon mirus (assembly GCF_964341445.2). Lineage (NCBI taxonomy): Eukaryota > Metazoa > Chordata > Mammalia > Artiodactyla > Ziphiidae > Mesoplodon > Mesoplodon mirus. The sequence continues at coordinate 47,124,050 of NC_138977.1, forward strand.
TATTTTTTAATTTCTTCTTTGATTTCTTCAGTGATCTCTTGGTTATTTAGTAGTGCACTCTTTAGCCTCCATGTATTTGTGTTTTTTACAGTATTTTTCCTGTAATTGATTTCCAATCTCAAAGCATTGTGGTCAGAAAAGATGCTTGATATGATTTCAATTTTCTTAAATTTTCCAAGGCTTGATTTGTGACCCAAGATGTTATCTATCCTGGAGACTTTCCATGTGCACTTGAGAAGGAAGTGTATGCTACCACTTTGGAGTGGAGTGTTCTAGAAATATCAATTAGATCTATCTGATCTATTTTGTCATTTAAAGCTTGTGTTTCCTTATTTATTTTCTGTTTGGATGATCTGTCCATTGGTGTAAGTGGGATGTTAAAGTCCCCTACTATTATTGTGTTACTCTCGATTTCTCCTTTCATGGTTGTTAGCATTTGCCTTATGTATTGAGGTGCTCCTATGTTGGGTGCATAAACATTTATAATCGTTATATCTTCTTCTTGGATTGATCGTTTGATCATTATGTAGTGTCCCTCCTTATCTCTTGTAACATTCTTTATTTTAAAGTCTATTTTATCTCATAAGAGTATTGCTACTTCAGCTTTCTTTTGATTTCCATTCGCATGGAATATCTTTTTCCATCCCCTCACATTCAGTCTGTATGTGTCCCTAGGTCTGAAGTGGGCCTCTTGTAGGCAGCATATGTATAGGTCTTGTTTTTGCATCCATTCAGCCAGTCTGTGTCTTTTGGTTGGGGCCTTTAATCCATTTACATTCAAGGCTATTATCAAAATATATGTTCCTATTACCATTTTCTTAATTGTTTTAGGTTTGCTTTTGTGGGTCTTTTTCTTCTCTTGTGTTTCCCGCCTAGAGAAGTTTCTTTAGCATTTGTTGTAGAGCTGGTTTGGTGCTGTTGAATTCTCTTAGCTTTTGTTTGTCTGAAAAGCTTTTGACTTCTCCATCGAATCTGAATGAGATCCTTGCTGGGTAGAGTAATCTTGGTTGTAGGTTTTTCTCTTTCATCACTTTAAGTATATCCTGCCACTCCCTTCTGGCCTGCAGAGTTTCCACTGAAAAATCAGCTGATAACCTTATGAGGATTCCTTTATATGTTATTCTTTTGTTTTTCCCTTGCTGCTTTTAATATTTTTTCTTTGAATTTAATTTTTGTTAGTTTGATTAATATGTGTCGTTGTGTTTTTTTTCCTAGGATTTATCCTGTATGGGACTCTGTGTGCTTCCTGGACTTGGGTGACTATTTCCTTTCCATTGTCAGGGAAGTTTTCCACTATAATCTATTCAAATATTTTCTCAGATCCTTTCTGTTTCTATCTTTTTCTGGGACTCCTATAATTTGAATGTTGGTGTGTTTAGTGTTGTCCCAGAGTTCTCTGAGATTGTCTTCAATTCTTTTCATTCTTTTTTCTTTATTCTGCTCCTCGGCAGTTATTTCCACCATTTTGTCTTCCAGCTCACTTATTCGTTCTCTGCCTCCGTTATTCTGTTATTGATTCCTTCTAGTGTATTTTTCATTTCAATGATTGTGTTGTTCATCTCTGTTTGTTTGTTCTTTAGTTCTTCTAGATCTTTGTTAAACATTTCTTGTATTTTCTCAATCTGTGCTTGCATTCTATTTCCGAGATTCTGGATCATCTTTACTATCATTACTCTGAATTCTTTTTAAGGTAGATTGCCTATTTCCTCTTCATTTATTTGGTCTTGTAGGTTTTTACCTTGCTCCTTCATCTGTGATGTATTTATTTACTGTCTCTCTTTTTTTTTTTTTTTAATGAGTGGGATTGTGTTCCTCTCTTACTGGTGGTTTGACCTGAGGCTTCCAACACTGGAGTCTATAGGCTATTGGGCAGAGCTGGGTGTTGGTGCTGAGATGAGGAACTCTGTGAGACCTCACCCTGATGAATATTCCCTGGGGTCTGAGGTTCTCTCTTAGTCCAGTGGGTCGGACTTGGAGTGCTCACCACAGGAGATTCCTCCCAACCCTGGGCTCGCGAATTAAGATCCTGCAAGCTGCGTGGGGCAGCAAAAAAAAAAAAAGAAAAGAAAAAGAACAAAGTAAAAAATAAAATTAGACTAGGCAACTAACAGATATGTTAGAAAGAATGTAAAAATAAAAATATAGATGAATCAACAACAAGAAGGTACATCAGTACCACAATAGTACAGAAGAGGAGGAGGGAAAAGGAAAAAAAAAAAAAGGGCAGTGTAGGGGGGTAAGGCCTTGGCTGTGGATAGTGCTGCCTAAGCAAGGGTGAGGTTGGGTGGTGGGCGGGGCCTATGCTCAGGACCCACAGGGCTGGAAAAGGCCCTGGGGTCTGTTGGGGGTGGGACTTAGGCTCAGTGAACAGAAGGGGCCCAGGCGTGGCCCACCGCTGGTCTCAGAGGGCAGGGGGGCTCACCTGGGAGCCCAGCAGGCTTCCTGGGCTTGAGTGGACAGGGCAATCTCCCTCCACTCCTCTCCAGGAGGCCCCCTCCTGCCTGCCTCTCCTGATCTCCCCAGCCTCCCTCCCATGACCCCAGGACCCACGTGGCCTTGAGGGTGGGGGATCGGCCTGGGAGCTCAGCAGGCTCCCTGGGCCCAAGTGGGCAGGACAATCGCCCTCTACTCCTTTCTTGCTCGTCCCGGAGGGCCCCTCCCACCTGCCTCTCCTGATCTCCCCACCTCAGGGGCGCCGATCTTGTCTGGCTTCCAATTCTCCTGCCCCCTTGGTCCCCCTACATCCTACTGGTTTACTCTGGGGCTTCTTCTGTCTCCTTGGGGGTCAGAGTCTCCCACCAGTGGCCAGCAGGCAGCTGAGCTGTGGGGAGACACTAACTCTGCATCTTTCCACACCACCATCTTGACTCCTCCCCAATTGGAAAAGCTTTTAAGAGAGAATTTTCAGGGGAATTTGGAAATTGAGGGAGAATAGAGCTGTGGGGAGGAAAGTAGATATGAGGGGAAGGAGGATTTGAACCTGTGTTACTATGAGCAGGTATCCACTCCCTTCATATTTCAAAAAACACAGCTAAGAATGTGGACTAACCTAGGATTGATGTCTGCTTGGTAGCCTGTGTCTCTTTTCAACATTGCTGTGAGGGTTTTGGCTTCAGTAGGGCACATTCTCATCATTGATAATAAGGGATAGGCATAGTATTTTCCCCATGCCATTTCTGACTGAAAAGGCAATCTAGATCCGTGGGAAGGCTCTATGGAAATTCTAAGATGTTGGTACCTCTGTGCCTCAGGTCATCTCAAGTTCCAAGATGGCATCTCAAGTTTCAGACACTACATTCACTTTCCAGCATGCAGGAAGGAAGAAAAGGGAAGATGTAGAGGAGACCAAAGGCAGTGCTAATTGGTTTCTTAAGGATGATTCTCAGTAGGCCTCATGATACATCTATGCACATTCCCCTAATCAGAATTTAGTCTCGTGGTCCATCTAGCTATTTGGGAGTCTGGAAATGTAGTCTTTAATTTGGTTGGCCATGTACTTAGCTAAAGATTCTATTACTATGGAAGTAAGGAAAAATGGATATTGGGGGAACGAGAAAAAGTAGCCTCTTCTACACCCATACCCCTCTCTATGAATGGCAGATGGACCAGCATTTTTATGTCTGTTTACTTTTGTCATTTGTTTAGCATGGAATGTCCTTTCCCCCCTCTTGCATCTCACCTATCTCCCTAATTCCTTTGTTGTCTACTGAATTTTTTTGTCACCGTTAAGCTTAATTCAATGTCACTTCCTCAAAGGAGTCTTCTCGGACTCTACCAGTTAGAACTAACTTCTTCTGTGTTCTCTAGCCCCCTTTTCCTACTTTCATTATAGCAAAGTGTTCATTCTGTTTCCCATTATCAGGAGTTGTTTAGTTTTTCCTTTAGATTGCAAATTTCCTGAGAGCTGGATCCTGGATTTAGTCATCACCAAATCCATAGAGTGCCTACATGAAAGAGAAGTAAATTCATGTCTTGTTTAAGCCAATGTAATTTTGTACTTTTAATCACTCACGGCCAAGTATAATCCTAACTAATGTAAGATCTTTCTCCTTTTCCTTTACAGAGTTGAATACCACTCTATTTCTGAACTGACGATTATACAGATACCATGTAAGAAGGGCTAACATATTAAAATAAGTTAATGAATGGAAGAAGATTGGGAAATAGTCTTATATTAGTGCTGTGTTCTCAGTTTTCAGTGTTAGAGGGGTTCGTAGGGTGTGGAGGAAGGAAGAAGGCTTTGTAATCTGACATATCTGATTTAAAATCTTGATTGAGTGTCTTATAGATGTGTGACCTCAGGTAACGAAATTATTCTCCCTAAGCCAGAGTTTCCAGATCTGTAAAATGGAAATGAAAGTACTTACTTTGCAGGGTTGTTTTGAGAATTAGGTAAAATATCTGCAATGAGCCTGATACTTAGGGGATACTTGTTCCTGGGCATTATTATAATCATCATACTGCAGATTTGGAATGGTTAAGGGAAAAGCTCTATGTTGCCCTACCCCAGAGCCACAAAGCTGATTACACATGGGTCAGGGGTTCTTGGAAAGAGATTTGCTACAGAAGGCAAGGAATGTTATTACTGGTAACAGAAATTGAGAGCATATCATTTATACCCCTGTAATTGAGAGGAAATTTGGCATATTAACATCAACAATATTCATCTAACATCCATTTTAAAAGTCTCCAGATGAAAAACTTAGACACAAAGTACAAGCATTCACTGATGCTCTTAACAGTTATAGCAACATGTAAGGTAATAGTAAAAATGATGAAAGTGGCAATTCCACTGAAATGTGGGCTGAAGCATACTGTTAAATTGAATCCATAGTTAAAATAGCCTGGGTTTTTCATAGCTCTCTAAGGAGGAGCAGTTAAACCCCAGATTTTGTCTTTATTGACAGCAATATAGAAGTTATGTCTATCACAGACCAACAGCAATCAGTGGCACAGCTGTCAGAACTTCAAGGTCAGAATAAAAGAGTAGATGCTATAATTTTAAGGAAAATTGGAGAAGTTTATGTGAAGACTTGGTTAAAAAATGGCTTCTGGATTCCCCAAAGCATATAAGTAACTTTTTTGACTTTGTACCCTGTGAAGTCTCCATGAAGTTTTTAATATACACTGAGGCTAATACCTAACATGTATTTAGCACTTTCTAGTTCATTATATGATTTGACATATCTTAACTAATTTAGTTGTTGCATTCATTTTCCATTACTGCATAACAAAATACTACAAACTTGAGTGTTTAAAACAGCACACGTTTATTCTCTCAGTCTCTATGGGTCAGAAGTCTGGGCACAACTTAGCTGAGTTCTCTGCTGAGGGCCTCACAAGAGTGTAATTAAGGTGTCAGGTAGGCTGCATTCCCATCTGGAGGATCAACTGGGAAAAAACCTGGTTTCAACTCATCCAGGTTATTGGCAGAATTAATTTCCTGTTGTTATAGGACTGAGAGCCCTGGTTTCTTGCTGAGCCCTGAGCTACCAGACACTCAGCTCCTGGAGGTACATGGGCTTTCTCAACTGGCCCATTGACTTCACCAAGCTGGCAAAGAGAGTTTCTAGAGTCTATTAGCAAGGTGGAGTCTTATATAACATAATATAATCACAGAGTGACCTGTAATTTTCATCATATTCAATTGGTTAGAGGTAAATCACATGTCCTGCTCACACTCAAGGGGAGAGGATTAAACAAAGGCATGGACACCAGGAGGAAGGGATCATTGTGGGCCACCTGGAGCGTGTCAGTCACAATTATCAAGACAGTCCTTTGAGAAGGCTGGGTAGATGTTCTTACTTTTGTTATATGGATGAAGACACTGATATTCAATTAGAGAGGATACTGCAGATTACACAGTTAATAGAAGGTAAGATTAAACCCAGGATCCCTAAGTTCTAGTTCTATGCCCTAACCATCAGTGTCTGTCTTATATATCTATGTATCTACCTATCCATCCAGTCATGTGTTCAATCATCCTAGCCCAATGTTCTTTTCACTACATCATGACACTTCTTGGATAAATGTGAGTAATATTCAGCAAACTCATATCTTTGAACCCAGCAGAATCTCTTTGTCATGATATTAGGCTAGGTTAGAGTCTCCTGTGGTAACAAATACCTTCAAAATCTCAATCACTTAACACAACAAAGTTTTATTTCTTGCTCATATTATACATCCATTGCAGGTCAGTTGGGTACTTCACTCCACGTTTTCTTACTTGAGGACCCAGGCTGATATAGTCACCATCGTGAATGTTGCCAATCCCCTCATTCCAGAGGAAAAAGAGAGCTCTGGTGAGTTTTGCAATGGCAATGAGATGCACTGACCTGGAAGGGAAACATATAGTATTTGCTTAAAACTCAGTTCAGAACTAGTCAAATGGCTCTACCCAATCATAACAGGGCCAGAAATTTCAATTCAATGCTATCCCCAGGAGTGAGGAGACTCAGAAATAATTGGCAGATAACTGGTGAAATAATTATCCTCATAGCCGTGAAAGTAGCCCACCACAAAATGATGCCCTGTCACCTTTGCATTGTTCATGGCTTTAGTCCCAAGCCCCTCACCTGACCTACCACTCTGCTTCTAGACCTGTTCCTGATAGCCTCAGCTTTTAACTCTTGACTTACTTATATCTTCAGAGATGTATCTCTTCTAAAACCTAAGGTTTGCAACTGCTTCTCTTTACTGAACAAACCTTGGGTCTGCTTACCTGGCTGCAGTGAAGCCAATCTACTGACACTAGGTTGTGGTGAAGGAAAGTGCAGCGTTTATTGCAGAGCACTAAACAAGGAGTCCAGGCAGCTAATGCTCAAAAGACCTGAGCCCTCCTGCCCCATGGCTTTCAGGGAAAGCTTTTTAAAGACAGAGTGAGGGAGGCTGGTTGTGGGGTATGTGATCAGCTCGTGGACATTCTTCTGATTGGTTGGTGGTGAGGTAATCGGGAGTCAACATCATCAACCTCCTGGTTCCGGCCAGTCTGGGGTCTATGGGCTTGGGGGCAGCATACAGTTAGCTTCTTCCACCTAGCAGGGGTTTCAGTGTCAGAAAAACAGCTCAAAGGACATGGCTCAGAATATTACCTATAGCCCTTGAGGAGGAACTTGATGGCCAAACAATTAGTATTTTGTTTTGCTTGACTGTTTCCCTTTGTTTCTGCATTTTCTCCCTTCCCTGATTAAATTAATTCTTTGGAACTAGGGGAAGGCATAAGAGGCTAAAGTATTTCTACAAACAAGAGGCAGGTGGAGGAGATGGTGGGGGGTGGTCTCTCCCAGGAACGCCCCATAGGGTCCTGCTCAGTTACTCTTCTCCTTGTCTGGTTTCTACTTTTCTTCTTGATTACACTTTTTACTTTGTATTCTTAAGTGACATTGTTTTCAGCCATTCTAGGTAAACAATTCACCAAATCTTGCTGCACTCCTGGGACCCTAAACCCAGACCCAGACCTTACAAACTAATGCCTCTGTGAAGTTGAGCAGGTTATTGATAATACCATGATGAATGCCACGTGGGGAGAAAAATATGATTATATACTTAAGTATTCCCTTGAGTGTCTTTCTTCAGAGATACTGTAGGCACTGATCTAAATTCAATTAGCAAGTGTCACAAAAAAAGGAAACATCAATGGAAAAAATGGATCAAAGTATTAGACATGACTAAACCCAGAAGAAAAGTAGAGCTGACCATTCTCAAGATGAATAATTATCTGAAGAAAGGTGAACAACAACAATACAACCTGTCAGTTGCATACCCATTTTGGCTCCATGTGATAGCTGCAAGAAGTGAGCTAAAATATGAATGCCACAGCAAACCATCTCAGAAGAATATTGTATTAGTACAACATTCTCAGTGGGGGCCTGCACTGCTGGAACAAGGTATTAAAGAATAAAGAAGCAGTTGGATGTTCACAGCAGAAGGAGTATTTTTCATCCCACAACTGTATTCTGTTTCATCATTTTAAGTATTTCTGTCAATTTATGGACTAAATTTTACTCAGCTTTGTTGTGTGTAAAATTTCATCGCCACCATAGCACAGTAAAGAAACTTGCTTGAAAACAAGGAAAGTGGTGGATTAGGAGAGGCAAATTCTGGGAAATATCTTCTTTATTAGTAAAACCCACAACCTCTAACATTTAACCCCAAATAGAGTATTTGTTGGTCAGGAGGTGACTGGATCAATTAAGCCTCCTTCTGTCTCTGGGAAGCTCCCATTTTGATTCTTGTGACCATAGTCAGGTCATGCGGCCCTTCAGTTTCTGCAGCTCTTGGTTCAGCTTTTAGGCTCTGATTCATACCTAAGCAAAAGCCCCTTCCCTTGGTTTCCTCCAGCATAGCCAAAGTAGTCTGGAGCTTATTAAAAGCTTTAAAAGAGCAAAGAGATACATAAACCTTTATAAGTTATCTCACATGCAGAGGTTTCTGATCTTTTCCACAGTTTGCTCATTGCTAGGGCTTGTCAGCCCTGTCACATTGCACTCTCTGTCTTGCTGTTTTCTTCTGAGTTTCCCCCAAAACAGACCCTGAAACATGGCTTGATTTGGGAGGTTATCCCAGGAAGCACAATGAGGGAGTGAGGAAGTGAGGCTGACAAGAGAGGGAAGCCAAGAGAGTTAATGAATGGGTTGCTGTATGGGGACCCTCTGAGACAGCATAGAGCACAACCCAGAAATGTCCTACTGAGGGGAGCAGAAGATGGGATATCGATCCACCAGCTCCCATCCCTCACTGTTGAGAGTTGGTCCTGGGGGTGTTAACTCTCCAGCATTTCCAGCCTCCCCTGCGTCTGTGCTAGACACACTCCCAGAGAAAGCCTTCAGCAGACAGGTGGAGGTGTTTGATTGAAGAAAGCCATCAGGAGAGTGAACTCTCCACCAAAGCTGCAGGTGACCTCCAGCATGGGCCCAGGGAATATGGGCGGGGCATCAACAGCATCAGCTTCAAGGAGCCCTAATGGGTGTGAGCACAACTTCACAGGCTCCTCAAGGTTGCTCACTGCCCTACTCCTGGTTTCTCTCTGAGCCGTCTTACTTCTCTATCTCAAAAGAACTATCCTCTTGCAATTGTAGTTCTCAATGAATGGTGTGTACACACACACACACACACACACACACACCTCACATTTTGTAGAAGTAGTTTATACGACACTCAAGGTTTTTTTTTAAATTTATTTAATTTATTTTTATTTTTGGCTGCTTTGGGTCTTCGTTCCTGCGTGCAGGCTTTCTCTAGTTGCGGCGAGCGGGGGCTACTCTTCGTTGTGGTGTGCAGGCTTCTCATTGCGGTGGCTTCCCTTGCTGTGGATCATGGGCTCTAGGCGCATGGGCTTCAGTAGTTGCGGCACACGGGCTCAGTAGTTGTGGCTCTCGGGCTCTAGAGCGCAGGCTCAGTAGTTTTGGCGCACAGGCTTAGTTGCTCCGTGGCATGTGGGATCTTCCCAGACCAGGGCTCGAAAACACGTCGCCTGCATTGGCAGGCGGATTCTTAACCACTGTGCCACCAGGGAAGCCCAACACTCAAGATTTTAGTTTCTCATAATTTCCCATTTCCCCTGCTGCTAGAAAGCGTCTTTGATATGCTATAGTGAGGAAATTTACTCCTGCAAATACTGCTACAGCTGGTTACATTCTCAAAAATTCACTATAAATGAAACTGTAATGATGAAGTGTCTATAACAGAGAAGCTTTTTCCTTATAATGTGGTTGCCAATTTTCTCACACTATGGGCGTGTGTATAAAGTAAACATAAACTGATCTGATGGCTCTTGTCAGTCCTCTGCCCTATTGGGTAATGGGTGAGAACTTAATTTTAGGTCTGTATGATACACTCAGGCTGATCCTATAATTTAAACAGTCTCTTTAGATTAGCTCAGTCTCTATGGATGATTTAGGATTACGGATTTTTTTCATCAATCTGTTCCTCTCCAAGATGAGACCGCTAAGGTGACTTCATAGTGTTGGTGGTTCAGGGCAGTCCTGGTGTGCTCTGGCTGGCAGCCGCTGAAAGGTGGTTGGTCTGATCCCATCTCTGTGCATCCTGTTAGTTTCTACTTCTGATGTCATCCATTTTTTTTATTAGCTTTGTTGGGTCCTTCCAGCTGTGAGTCCTAGCCAGTACCTGGCCCAGACCATTTGCCCTGTAGCCTTCAGACCAGGATCACTGTTTCTTTGTCATAGTGATCTCCTTGGAAGGCTGGCCAGTGGAAACCACCAGTACTACCCTCCATGGAGCATATGGGAACTTCTGGGCACCTTCCATGCCACCTGGAAGCTGGAAGAGAGCTGCAGGAGACAGGCCCTCCCTTTGTATATCACACCTTCCTGCCTGTTTTATACTCTTCAATACTCACCTGAGATGTCTCTATGGAGGATAATAGACAAGCAAAAATAGAATCTCCAAGAAGATAAAACCAGGGGCATGGAGGACAGTAGGCAAGAAAATTCTTTTCAGAGAGTAGAACAAGGAGGCTGCTAGACTAGCTAAATGTCGAGTCAAGGCTCTCCTGAGAAACAGAATCAATAGAATATATATTGATATATAGAAAGAGACTTATTATGAAGGATTGGCCCACGTGATTATGGAGACTGAGAAGACCCACAGTATGCCATCTGCAAGCTGGGGTGTAGTTCCTTTCCAAAACCAAAAGCCTGAGAACTAGGGGAGCCAATAGTGTTAAGTCCCAGTCTGAGTCCAAAAGCCTAAGAACCAGGGAGGCTGATGTTTAAAGAATTCATCCAAGTCCGAAGTTCTGAGAACTGTAGGAGAACCAATGTCCGAGGACAGGAGAAGATGGATGTCCAAGCCCAAGCAGGGAGCAAAGTCACCCTTCCTCCACCTTTTTGTTCTGTTCAGGCCCCCAACAGATTGGGTGATGCCCACTTGCTTTGGTGAGGGTGACCTTCTTTGCTTTGTCTACTGATTCAAATGCTAATCTCTTCCAGAAGCATCCTCACAGACACATCCAAAAATTATATTTTCCTAGCTATCTGGGAATCTCTTAGTCCAGTCAAGTTGACATAAAATTAACCATCACACTAACCAAAAAATTACTCCACTGCCAGGGCAGGGCTTACAGTTGCTATCTTACTCTATGACACTGTGTACTGGGTATGTTGGGGGCAGCTAACTTGATTCTTAGTTTGGAGGCTGCCAGCCTATGAGAGGCTGCATTTAGACCTGATTGAGAAGACTGCATGGCACTCAGAGATCCTGGAGTCTGAGCTGGATGCTAACTTGATCAGATTTTGTGGTTACTGTATCTCCCTTGGGTACTCAGGTACTCAAGGATCTTTGGATAGTCAAGGATAGTCTGACAGATATTGATAATTTCCTCCCATTGTTACTGTGCCTATATAATTTATGGTCTAAAATGGGACCCTTCTGAGGATGAAAGGGGGCTCTCAAAACAATTAACATTATGCAATTCTAATTAATTGAAATTATTACCAATCAAATCAACAGTTGTAGATTTATCCCAAACATTAAATGCCTGTAGCAAGAGAATTCAGACCACTCCCTGCACACGCCACGTCAAGACTAAGTCTCCATTTCTGCACATTTATTTCATGTGCATCCACCCGATCATTTCCCACTGGCTCCATTAACCGATGACCTAGAGGCTTTGTATACCTCATGGCCTGTGGCGCAGGTCGCAACACAACTGGCTGATCCATCAAGTGGCTGGCGGGGACAGTAGCACTGACTACTTTGCCCACTGTTACTGGAGCTCAGGAGGAGTTGGCTGTTGAACCTTCTTTTGTCTGAACACACTGTTTTATCAATGGGTTCCCTGCATCTGGGCTCTTGCAGGGAGGTGTTAGCTCTGTTGCACCTGCAAAGGATGAAGAAGAGGGAAATGGGTTATTGCTAGCTGTTTTCTGGATCTCACCATGTGTTTATGTGAGACTTCACATGCATCTCACATACTACTGGACAGGTCCCTGGTACAGAAATGAAAAATGGAACTCTTCCAAACCCTTCCTGGCTTATTTTAATACAATGTTTGATAATAATTAAATTTCATAAAAAAAGGAAAATTCCAGGACAAATAGTAAGCTGTTAGGGACATAAGGATAGTGGGCAATGGACGACATCTGGAACACTCCCAGGCCAACCAGGATATATGGTCAGACTACCTGAAAGCCATTCTCTCCTCATTCTTTAGCAATAGCTTCCTCGCTTTTTAGCTGAATACATGGCCACCCAGGAAGAATTCTTTCTAGTGGGGCAGCAACTGAGCCATCTGCTTTCCAGGTGTAGAGTGGCAGTGGCAACAGTGGTGTCATCCGGGGTCCAATGCACAGGTACCAGCTGCGGCATCCAGTATTCGACAATGGATTTCCAGCATGATTTTAGCTGTGGTGTTGGTGTCCCTCCTGTTTTCTGAGCCTTATTCTCTAGTTTTCCTGGTAGTTCTGTTAGCTTTCTAATATTATTTCAATAAATGTCTTTCTCCTCAAATCAATTTCTGTTCTGTTCAAATAAGAGCATTGACTAATTTAGGAAGCAGATCCATCCTAAACAACATTTTTTTTTTGGTGGATTAAAAATTTCCCCTAACCTTCTTTAAGTCCAGTATATGAACATTTGCTGTTTTGGTCCCTTTAGCATCCATGCCCCTTTGGCATGTAACCCAGTCTTGGCCAGTCACGCATAGCACTCCATTCTCTGGCCAAGGAGGTTTGCAGACGTCAGACACCTGTCCAGACACCTGTCAGGCCAACTAAAGCCTTTCCCAAGAATTAAGAATTTCACCCATGAAACTGGGAGTGATGAACTCATGCTCTCTCTCTCGCTTCATGGACCATGAGCTGCATGGAGTCCAGAGTGTTGGCTGCAATGTCTCCGCCGGACTGATAAAGCCTGTCTATAGAGTAAGGCTCTTTTAGTTTTTTTTTTTTAACATCTTTATTGGAGTATAATTGTTTTACAATGGTGTGTTAGTTTCTGCTGTATAACAAAGTGAATCAGCTATATGTATACATATATCCCCTTATCTCCTTCCTCTTGTGTCTCCCCCACACCCTCCCTATCCTACCCCTCTAGGTGGTCACAAGGCACCCAGCTGATCTCCCTGTGATATGCGGCTGCTTCCCACTAGCTAGCTATTTTACATTTGGTAGTGTATATATGTCAGTGCTACTCTCTCATTTCGTCCCAGCTTACACTTCCCCCTCCCCTTGTCTTCAAGCCCATTCTCTTCATCTGCGTCTTTATTGCTGTCCTGCCCCTAGGTTCTTCAGAACCACTATTTTTTTTTTTTTACATTCCATATATATGTGTTAGCATACGGTATTTGTTTTTCTCTTTCTGACTTACTTCACTCTGTATGGCAGTTTCTAGACCCATCCACGTCTCTACAAATGACCTAATTTCGTTTCTTTTTATGGCTGAGTAATATTCCATTGTATATATGTGTCACATCTTCTTTATCCATTCATCCATTGATGGACACTTAGGTTGATTCCATGTCCTGGCTATTGTAAATAGAGCTCAAATGAACATTGTGGTACATGACTCTTTTTGAATTATGGTTTTCTCAGGGTATATGCCCAGTAGTGGGATTGCTGGGTCATATGGTAGTTCTATTTTTAGTTTTTTAAGGAACCTCCATACTGTTCTCCATAGTGGCTGTATCCATTTACATTCCCACCAGCAGTGCAAGAGGGTTCCCTTTTCTCCGCACCCTCTCCAGCATTTATTGTTTGTAGATTTTTTGATGATGACCATTCTGACTGGTGTGAGCTGATACCTCATTGTAGTTTTGATTTGCATTTCTCTAACGATTAGTGATGTTGAGCAGCCTTTCATATGTTTGTTGGCAATCTGTGTATCTTCTTTGGAGAAATGTCTATTTAGGTCTTCTGCCCATTTTTGGATTGGGTTGTTTGTGTTTTTGATATTGAGCTACATGAGCTGCTTGTATATTTTGGAGATTAATCCTTTGTCACTTGCTTCGTTTTCAAATATTTTCTCCCATTCTGAGGGTTGTCTTTTCGTCTTGCTTATGGTTTCCTTTGCTGTGCAAAAGCTTTTAAGTTTCATGAGGTCCCATTTGTTTATTTTTGTGTTTATTTCCATTTCTCTAAGAAGGGGGTCAAAACGGATCTTGCTGTGATTTATGTCATAGAATGTTCTGTCTATGTTTTCCTCTAAGAGTTTGATGGTGTCTGGCCTTACATTTAGGTCTTTAATCCATTTTGAGTTTATTTCTATGTATGGTGTTAGGGAGTGTTCTAATTTCATTCTTTTACATGTAGCTGTCCAGTTTTCCCAGCACCACTTATTGAAGAGGCTGTCTTTTCTCCATTGTATATTGTTGCCTCCTTTATCAAAGATAAGGTGACCATATGTGCTTGGGTTTATCTCTGGGCTTTCTATCCTGTTCCACTGACCTATATTTCTGTTTTTGTGCCAGTACCATACTGTCTTGATTATTGTAGCTTTGTAGGGTAGTCTGAAGTCAGGGAGCCTGATTCCTCCAGCTCCATTTTTCTTTCTCAAGATTGCTTTGGCTATTTGGGGGTCTTTTGTGTTTCCATAGAAATTGTGAAATTTTTGGTTCTAGTTCTGTGAAAAATGCCATTGGTAGTTTCACAGGGATTGCATTGAATCTGTAGATGGCTTTGGGTAGTATAGTCCTTTTCACAGCGTTGATTCTTCCAGTCCAAGAACATGGTATATGTCTCCATCTGCTTGTATCATCTTTAATTTCTTTCATCAGTGTCTTATAGTTTTCTGCCTACAGGTGTTTTGCCTCCTTAGTCAGGTTTATTCCTAGGTATTTTATTCTTTTTGTTGTGATGGTAAATGGGAGCACTTCCTTAATTTCTCTTTCAGATTTTTCATCATTAGTGTATAGGAATGCAAGAGATTTCTGTGCATTAATTTTGTGTCCTGCAACTTTACCAAATTCATTGATTAGCTCTAGTGGTTTTCTGGTAGCATCTGTAGGATTCTCTGTGTATAGTATCATGTCATCTGCAAACATGGAGTAAGGCTCTTGATGGAGAGAGAGAGATAGAGAGATAGAAGGAGGAGGGGGAAGAAAGTAAAGAGGGGAGAAAAGAAAGGAAGCATTTTGACGATCTTATTTGAATCCCTGGGCCTAGTTGAGTCTGAAGCCCAGATCCAATCCTGTATTTCCTGGTTATGTGAACCACTATTTCCCCTTTTGTATTAAGTCGTTTGAGTTGTGTCTATAATTCACAATGGAAAGAATTCTGATCATTGTAGCTGGGTTTGTCTGAGTTCCTGACTACACAAGATCCTCTTAGGCTGTGAAGCAGCAGGTGGGGGTGTTAGTAATGAACTAATTTTTTCTTTCTACCTAATTAATGTATCTGTTTAACAATCCTTATTTATTAAGGATTATGTTTTTTTGTTTTCCAGCTCTATTAATGTTATTAAGAAGAGGAGGTCTCCCCCGCTTTTAAACCAGCTTTATTGAGATATAATTCACATACCATATGATTCACCCATGTAAAATATAAATGGTTTTTAGTATATTCACAGATATGTGCAACCATCTCCATAATCAATTTTAGAACATATTAATCATCTCAAAAAAACCCAGAAAACAAACCAAAACCCTGTACCCTTTAAATGTCATCCCTTATCCCTAATCCTCCTTGCCAGCTCTAAGCAACCACTAATCTACTTTCTGTCTATAGATTTCCCTATTCTGGACTTTCATATAAATGGAATCATATAGTATGTGGTCTTTTGTGACTCCCTCCTCTCACTCAGCATAATCTTTTCAAGGTTCATCCATGTTGCAGCATGTATCAGTATCATGTATTCCTCTATAAGGCTGAATAATATTCCACGGTATGGAAAGACCACATCTGGTTTATCCATTCTAGTGTAGATGGACATTTGGGTTGTTCTCACCTTTTGGCTACTATGAATACTGCTGCTATAAATATTCATGCACAAGCTTTTGTGTGGACATATATTTCCATTTCTCATGGGTATACACCCAGGAGTGGAATTGCTGGCTCACATGGTAACTCTATGTTGAATCATTTGAGGAACAGCCAGCCAGTATTTTTTCCCAATGGCTGCATCATATTTACTTTCCCACCTGCAGTGCATGGGGGTCCCAGTTTCTCCATATCGTCACCAATACTCATTATTATCTGCCATTTTTGATTCCAGCCATGCTAGTGGGTCTGAAGTTGTATCTCCTTGTGGTTTTGACTTGTATTTTCCTAATGACTAGTGGTGTTGAGCATATTTTTTTGTGCTTACTGGCTATTTGTATAACTTCATTAGAGAAACATCTATTGAGATCCTTTGTCCATTTTAAAACTGGAATATGTATTTTTTATTATTATTGAGTTGTAAGAGTCCTTTATATATTCTATTACAAGTCACTTATCAGATATATGATTTACAAATATCTTCTCCCATTCTGTGGGTTGACCTTTTGCTTCTGGTGCTTTTTTGCTGCTTTTTGTTTTCCAGTTCTGATTAGCATAATTAAGCAGAAGAGGTCCTAATATCTTTTGTTTCATCTCTTTTTATGTATTTCTCTACCTTTGGAGTTTAGAGTCAAGCAGAGGCCTTTTGATCAAAAGTGCTTAATCATTTTTCTAATCCAAGAAAAATGTGAAACCTATAGAGCAAACTTTGGAATAAAAAGAACCTCATTCTAGCCTGGTGCTTTGCATAGGCCTTCTAGGCTGGGAAGGGACACAATAGGGGGAAAAAAAAGCCATTTCTCAGTATCCTTCACATTTTATCTTCACAACATGAATACAGATTTGTTTGGAAATTCCCAGGATATTCAAACCACTTGTATATTAAGTGATAGTTGTGAAACGTCTGGATTGTTACCGGATTAGATTGGACAATCACCACTTGATAACATGAGGGACAAGGAAGAGGAAATTAACAGACTTCTGGATAAAACCCCAGGATAAAGGAGTATCTCCAACAGCTTTGTCAAGTATATCTACCTAATTCAACAATTTATAATGCAATTCAATAAACAGATTTTGAGCACTGGGAAGTGAGAGGCTCTGGTGGCTGATTTTGAGGTAGTGGTGGGTGTGGAACTGGGGCTGAGCATGCAGGAAAGTCTGCTTTGGAGTCCACAGTTTATGACAAAGGAAGTGAGAAGAGAATGTAGGCAGCTACAGAGGAGGGGAGAATGTGATGAGGGCAATTAAAGAGACACAAGACACAGAGTCATATCAATCGGAGAAATCCTACCCAGGTAGGGAATCCAGAGAAAGCTCAGGAAGTTCTGAAACGCTTCAGCATTCTGGCTGAGTCTTGAGGTGGTGTTGGGGTTTCTAGAGATGGAGATGGAGAGGGAGAGCACTGCCAGCGTTTGTAGAGTCTGAAGGAGAGGATTGGGGGTTGGTTTGGCTAGAGTCCTGGGTGCCTACACAGGAGAGGCTGGAGGTGAGGTTGGGAAGCTGCCTGACCCAGAACAAAAAAGGCTGTAAATATTAAATGAGAACCCTTGCCCATAATTATTGAGACAACGAGGAACCACTGAGTGGTTAGCAAGATGCATTTGGCAACAGGCTGCAGGGTGAGTGGAGAAAGCTTGGATATAGGGTGGCAGTGAAGACTTCATCAGGGACAGTATGAGAGACCAGTGTGAAATCAGACTTTGGTTTAAAGGACAGCCCTTGTGGAATGACAGGCTGCCAAAACCCAGCACCAATGACTAGGATGTACTCCCTGGCTGAAGTTGCCACCCCTGTTATCAGCGAGGTGGCAGGTACAGAAGAAAAGATGACAGCAGATGGAAGATAGGCAGCATCCATTGTCCCTGAGCTCAAAACCAATCAAACGTATTAAGTCACACGGGAGCTTTACAATCAGGGACGGGGCTTTGAAAGTGCTAGTTGGCAGACACAACAGGTGATAGAATAAAAGACTGCCTGCAGCTAACTGTGCCGAAACAGTCACCTCCTGGGAGGACCTATCCAGGGCAACGGGTTGGGGGGTTGTGGTGGGGAGAGGCAGGAGTGCCAGCTGAGCTGCCTACACATCACATCAGAACTGCCGGAGTGAAACCCGGCAGCTCCAGCAAATGGGATCTCTGTGAGAGGGCCGCAGGGCCAAGCCTTAACTTCTTCACCTGTAAAATGGCAGGCATTTTGAGGATTAAATTAAATAATTCACGTGCAGACTTGACAGAGGGCCTTGGAACGTAGCAAGCTGTTGCTGTTCCCTAGGGCTGCTCCCGGGACCGTGTGTCTGTGGAGCTTGGGAGGACCCTTCATTTCAGAGCCCTGGGCTTCTGTCCCTGGAAGGTGTTGGGACACCTGGTTGTTTTGCGTTTGAGGTTGGAGCGCAGAGGCAGCCATGTGAATTGACTCGATGCCTCTACTTCCTGGTTCTGGCACTACAATTTCATGCAAGTTGCTTTATCTATTGTGTGACTTCCCCCTCCCTTCCTCAGTCTGGCCTGACTCTTGTGTCTGCCCTATTTCCTGGCCTCCCTCTCTCTGCCATCAAGAAACTGATGGCCCCTTGCTGAAGGCTCAGGGATCTGGCAACCTAATCTGGGACCCTGTCTGCTTTTGGTTGCTAATTAGGGGGGAAGGAGAAAGTAGAAAACATAACTGCATCACATTTTGGAAAGGCATGGAAAGTCTAGGGAGGCAGGAAAACAGGAACTAAGTTTGTCAGGGGACTACTCAGGGCATTTGGGCTGCTTAGGTGCCAGGGTACTAGCTAGAGTCCTTCTTTCTTTCTCTTGCTCCCCTCCCTTCTACCTGCCGTGGGATAAAGAATAAGACAGACCCGTGTGTTGCAGCAAACTCTAAGAGGGAGAAAGGCATGCACACATGACCCCAATGGGGAAGGATGAGTATCCTAGAGGAGACTCGGAGGACGTGAGTTCAGAGTGGGAGCAATGCTGATTGGAAGGGTTTCCAAAGGCTTCAAGGAGCAAGTGACAATGAACTGGGTTCTGAAGGATTTGTAAGATTTAGACATTTCAAATAAAGGAGGAAGGCAACAGCTCAAAAAAGGTACAGAAAGGAAAAAATGATGGTTGTATAAAGGAATGGTCAGATTTCCAAGAGTGTGAATAGAAAAGGGGGCCAGATTAGGGACAGGTTTGGAAACTAAGGTGGGGATCTGGGACTTTAGTCCATAGCAGTCGGGAGCTGGGGGTGATACCATCAGAACTGTTGAATTGTAGGAGAATTAATCCATCAGCGTCAGGTAGCATGGATGGGTAAGGGCAAGGGAGAAGGGAGATGGCTTGAAAGTATGCAATGGTCTGGGAAGAACTATTGCTATGAGTTCAGTACTGTCAGGGAAATGAAGAGGACCTAGAGATGAATGGGGTGCATGCTGTGCAGTTAGAATTAGTAGAAAGTGGTAACTGATTGAATATAGGGCCTAAGAAGAAAAGAGGAATCAAGAATGACTTTTCTGCCTTTTCTCCCCTGAGGTTGTCCAACTCCACTTGTTTCTTAAGGATACTGATGCCTCTTGGACGAACAAATAATCTTATAAGCTTCCCTTTCTGAGGGCTCCACCCTATTTCCCTTCTCCATCCCTACTCACCACCTGTTCTGATGATGGTGTGAAAAATCTTTCCCATTTATCATCATAGCCATATACAAAGAGGTATTCTGGTTTGATAATGGACCAGGGCACTTTTACTGTCACTGTTCCTGAGGATTTTGCATCCAGAAAGGATTTCACGATACACTTCCACTGTGGGAAAAGACTCAGGTTTTCATCAATCTTGATGCTGGTACATGGATTATTAGGCTGAAATTTTATTTTTGGTGGGGTGGGAAGGGGAGGGAAGAGGTTGCTTGGGGGTGTAGCTGACAAAAGTCTTTGTGAGTGTGGTGGTTTTTCACTTGTTCACTGTGATGTCTCCCTCAGAACCATAAACAATTAGGCCTCGGGCAGCAGCTGCTTGTCTGAGTTGACCTACCCACCCAGTTTCCATTGGAATGCTCCCATTTTCTCACCCCATCTATCATCCAGGTCTTGTCTGCATCCATTTGGTGACAGACAGTAGGCCAACCATCTCTCTTCCTTTGAAGTTTCTTGTCATTGATATTCTAAACATTTTCTTCCTCTCATCCTCTCTCTGTCTCCCTTCTTCCCCCCTTTTCTCCCACAGATATGAAGATGTGTAAATGTGTCAATTCAGACTTTTGATGGGGGGATGCTTAAAACCACAAAGGTGCATTCCTCAGTCCGTGTCACAGCTATGCTCTGTGGTTGGCTCTCATGTCTTCTTCATTTTGGGATCCAGGCTGAGAAGCTGCTCCAATCTTGGTCTCATAGTGGAGGAAAGAAAAGCAATGATGGGTGGACCCATGCAATGGCTTTCAAGTTCCTGCTCAGAGACAGCACATGTCACTTCAAAAACGTTTCTTACCACTTGTCACCTGGTCCCAAAGACAATGTCACATAGCTTAAGTTTGTGTTTGTCTTTGTAGCAGCACCCATTTCTGTATGTGTCAGCCTTTTCTAGGTTATACTGCAGTGGAAACAACCCCTGTATCTTAGTGGATCGCAACGGCAAAGCTCTAATTCTTGCTACATGCTATGCCAGTCTGCCAACTCTGGGTCAAAGTCAGTTCTTAGCTTGTGACTCTGTGCAAGTGTTTTCTTCATTCAGGCATCTGGGCTGAAGGAATAGCCCTCTCTTGGAATAAAACTCTTTGTGTATAGTGTGGTAGGGCATTTTTTTTTTTTTTTCCTTCCTGCCTTCTTTCCTTATGAGATCTCCATCTTGGAACACTGGTCCATACCAGTCTGGGATAGTGGAAAAGGGTATTTGCACAGAAAAGGACCTCTGTTGGCATGATAATGCCTTTAATTTTGCTACAAAAATGAGTGATGTTAGGAGAGCAAGGTTTTTCTTGTGGACATTTCACTTTGAGTCTGGAAGCAGAAAGTTCTTTCCTCTCATCCTCTCTACCTCCAGAAGGACTGAATGTGGGGTGTCTCCTCCTCTTCCCCCCCACCCTACCCCAATTTTCCCAGAAGTGAGGGGAAGAAGAAGAATTCTAGGGGGAGGGAAGTAAGTTGAAGAGATGGAGGGGACAGTGAGGGCAGAAGACGATGAGCGAGGGAGACCAGAGAGACTGGCTTCTCTGACATCCCCCTCTGATGGACTTAGGACCCAGGGGAATAACTAAAGAACTCTTTTGCCCAACTTGCATCTGTGTGTATGTGTCTTTATATAATAGTACGGGTTCTGTTTGGAAAAGGTTGTATCTTGCTACCTTAGTTAAGGGCATAGGTACGTAACCCTAGTGCATTACACAGGTAAAATAGGGCTTCTCTGGTGGCAGGATGGAAGACCCTACCATCCCCCCACCCAACCACTCTGCAGAATTCTGGGACTCTGAAAAATGTAGACTGACCAGCTGAAGGGTAAAGTCATAACCCTTTGGTCCAAGATCACTGAACCATCAAAAATGACTTCTAGGGGAAAAAATGCTAGGGTTTTTTGTTGTGGTGGCTGGAAAATGAGGTGCAATTATAACACCATCCCTTGAAGAATTCCAGAAGAGGGAGGACATGTGCTAGAAGGCAAAGATTCTCTTCTATATAATTTATACTTTGATAAGGATAAGTAATCTACCATGAGAAGATTTTGTAGTTTTGGCCTCATCAGAAGGAACTCTGGCCACTAAAGGGGTCTAATACACTCAGTGTGCTCGGAAAAGCAGCTGTCTGTAGATGTGGTGGGTTTGGAAAAGAACCAGGAAGAGAGCAGTTAGGAAACTGGAAGGAGAGGAGAGAAACCACTCTTCCCAGGCTGAGGAAGCCTTCATGCCTGGCTTCAGTGAAGGAAGCCAGAACTGCTGGCTCAAGTTGTTTTTGTGGACTTGTAGGTAGTGAGGACATGTCCTGTTTTTTTGCAAGTGAGTAAATCTGGATCATGATGAACTGTGGACCCACGAGAGGGAACCAACATGAAACGGTGTGGACTTGTAATCCTTTACATCACACTGGCCTGTGACGAGGTGTGTGGTCTGGCAAAAACGGAACCGTGGCAAGGCAGCCCAGAGGGTTGAAGAATTTCTTTTTCTTCCTGCCAGCTGTCAATTCTTGGAAAACAAGGCTTGTTCTTTCCCACTGAGTCTTCTTCAGAGAAACGTTTATTTCGTGTCTGCAGAGGGAAAAAAAAGAACCTTCGTTTCTATCTCTTACTTCCGTGGAGATGTGCTAACTTTCAAGGAGGAGGAGGTGGCATCTTTTTATGAGGATTATGCTGCCAGCTCAGGACAGCACATAATGAAGGGGATTTGCAGATTTGCTGTTGAAAGCTGTGGATATCGATGCATACCGTTCCCAGCTGAGAGTAAGCTAGGGCTGGCTGCTAAAAAGGTCAATGTCAGATTTAAATGCATCTTTTTTTTTTTTTAAGATCATTTCCATAGCATTTTATTCACAAACGTTGAATGACTTTCTGTTTCTTGGGAAAAATAGTCATTAACATTTTTATTTCTCTCTCATGGGTTATAATTATGTTGTTATAAATATAGACACTTTAAAGAGATCTTGCTGAGGAAAAAATGGGCATTTTTTTCGTGATAATGAGGAGAAAACTGGAATGACTGATCCCACTCAGCCATGATTTCAAACAATTGGCTTCGCACTTGAGGTGGGTAGAAGAGTCTACATCCACTTAGTAGGAGTTTTGGGCTATTAAAAAAGAAAGAGTAATGGTAGAGTTAAAAAATTGAAGAAAAGTGTCATAATTCAAATTGATTATAATTATTTGCATGAAGAAGTTTATGCAGTAGCTTGGACACAAAAACATAGAGCTATTCCTTCAATAAAGTCATAGAGGAATAGTAAACATGCAAGGCAAATCAGAGAGAGCTGGTCTGGGTGAAGGGAGGCTGGATGCTTAGAGCCCATCTTGTTTGTCACCCTTCCTTGACCCTAGGGTGACCACTGGGACAACTTTGTGGGATCCCTGGAGTTCTCAGGATTCCAGTGCGAGCACACTGGGGTGAAAAGCAGGTTTTCTTTGAATCCCAAGCTCACGGCATTTGGCCGATAGCCTGCAGGTCCCGAGAGAGTGACAAGAGCCATTTTGTGTTTGGGCACAGCGAGTGTGAGCCCTCCTGTCCAGCATGCAGGGAGTCCCAGGGTTTCAGCACAGACTCAAATTCCGGAGCTGAATGTGGGTGTGGAGTGGGACCCATCCACAGCGGCAGTCCTGGAGTGAAGGGGAATGGAGACGACGTCCTGTGTGAAGGACAGTCCAAGGTCCACAGGAACTGTCCAAAGTATCAAGTCCAGAGGGGGTTGGCAATGAATCAAGGACAGAGTCTGAAACAAAGGGTCTGCATCTGAAGTCGGTTAAGACTGGGCTAGGGTCTGACAGTGGGGACAGGAGGCAGATTTTGGAATATAGGGAGAACGCCTTTATGCGGTCCTGTGTTCTTGTAGGGAAGGAGCTGCAAGGGCCCCAGGGGGTCTGGAGAGGGTCCTGGCTGTGGAGCGATGGAGGTGGAGCCTCCTTATCCTATAGTCACTAGGGATCTTGAACACATTGTGAGCCAGCACCCTTGGATGCCTGTCTCATGTGTCTGGCCCGCCTTCTTCTTCCATCTCACTGACTGAGGATGGGATCTGATGACAGATGGGCTTCAGAACTTACCTTTGACAAGGATTCAAAATAATCCCCCTACCCTAAAATTTAATGTAATTTAACAATCCTGAATAGATCAAACATGAGTTCTGTCCATTTCTATACCATAGATGTCTGCGTCATTGGGATTTTAGTGTTTTGGCAGTTTTCTTGTATTGTCCTGATGGGGCTGTAAGGCAGCACCCACCTCATAGCCTAAAGTCATGTACAGGCAAAGACTCTCCCAAGGCTGAGGGGGAGGGGCACCTGCTGTGAAGCATGAAAGTGGGCACCGTCCACCCCGTTGTGTGCATTGGATGATCATCACCCAGGACAGCCAGAGAGGGGAGAGATAGCTGAATGGGGAGAAACAGAGGCTTATGAATCCGACTTTTCTTTCTACTTTGGGTTTATGAATCATTTCCTTTCATTAATGTCTTTAAAAAGCAGGATCCTCCACTGAGGCTCAACATGACAGACACTGGGGTAGGTGAAAGCATTAGTCTCTGAAATACAACCTCATGCCACGGTGATGAGCTCAAGCTTCTCTTAATGAGTTCTTTATCCTTCCTGCTGCCTGTGGCTTACGTAAAACTGTGGAGAGACCCCTAAAAACTGATAAGTCATTTTAACCTAAGACTAGAAATTACTAAATAGAATTTTAAGTTTAAAGGGAAATTATAGACCTGTTGGCAGTTTAGAGAATGAGGTCTCAAAGCCCGGAGCCTGATATTTCCTGTTTTTCAAGTCTGGGGTCATTTGTAGTGGCTATTTGCGACTTCTGGGGCTATTTTTCCAGAACCCCCTGGTATACTAGGAAGACAGAGGAGTATCTGAATAAGGAACAGATTCCTTGGACAGGGAACTGGGTAGGAGATTTGACTGGCCTTTGACAAGTTGGGGGTCACATTTCTAAGACCCAAGTGCTGTAGCAAGGCTTGAGTAGAGGCCCCAAGTCTCAGGGACCCTCTGGAGTTGATTGACAGAGATCTGTCCAGAAGGAACCAAGCATAATCTAAAATCAGCTAAGTTCCAGGAAACTCAGAAGGGACAGGAGTGTCCAGATAACCCTGATGAAATCTGGATTCCATTTCTCAGACCATGAAGCTACAGAGAGATTTTGGACAGAATGTCTCAAATTCATGTGGCAAATTGGTGGCAGAGTCAGGTTTAGAACTCCTGGCTCTTGATTGATTCCTGGTTCAGTAATTTGTTTTATCTCTACAATGCTACCTCTATTTCCACCTGACTAGTATGTGCCCCAAATTTGCCTTTGTAGGAACCAATCTCCCTTCCCTCCCTCCTTCCTTTCCTTCCCCTCTCTCCTCCTTCCTTCCCTCCTTCCTTTCTTCTACCTTCAAACATTTGGTTCTCACCATGTGTCTGGATCTATGTCATTTTTGGAAAGACAAAAATGAGTATACTCAGTTTTGCTATCTTAAAATCATAACTTAAAAAAATTATCCATTAATAAAGTGGAGAAAGCTTCAGATAAGGACTTATGAGATTAAGGATCTTTCTAGCCATACATTCTATGATCATTTACCAAAGGTCATACCCAGGAGTGTAGAATCAAATCTAGAACCAAGCACATATGTTTTTGCCTATGGGATGGTGCTGCTGATAGGTTTGGGCAAGTCTAATTTCAGCCGATTGAAATGTTTTGACAGGAATGCTTTCCAGCCATGGGGTTGTGTGAACTACTCCCTCACCCACTTATCATCATGGCCCCAGCAAGTAAATGACTGGTAGTGGCAAGGGACAGTTGGTTGTTGGAAGGAGGGAGGTAAGGGTGAGAGGGATGTGGGTAAAGGCCTGGGTAGCCTTAGGTCAGAGGAGACAAGGCTGGATGCGGATGGAGCATGTCATGGCAGACACTGAGGACCCAAGGCAGAGCATTCTGGTAAGGGCTTAGTGAGAATTCAGAGAACCATGAAAAGTGAGTGGGAGCCATAGTCAGGAGCAGAAACTGATTGGCAAGACAAACCTGGGTCAGAGTCAAGTGTGCAGCAGCCATGGCAGTCCCTGAGCCAGAGCTGCCATGTTGAGGAAAGACTGGCCTCAGGAAAGGTTTGTATTCTCACCTGTGGCTCACTCAGATTCAGGGGCCTGAATTCTCTGGCTGGAAGTCCATGGAGCAAATAAGACAGCTCAATTAGGCTGCCTCTGAGCTTTTCCTGGCTCTCTGGAGGTTGTCATGGCTACTGACATTACGAAGGACATGTAGATGGGGGTCCCTGGAAGGGCATCAATCTCATAAAGTTGCTTTTGCCTCCCCTATAACCTGCCTCATGACTGCAAAGAGAAAACTCTTCGTGGGCATTTCATCAGAGAAGTAATTTCAACTGACTTACACAAGGTGACAGAAGAGCGAATGTATAGCACGGTGACATGCCCGCAATTTGAGAGCTTTGTTATATATATATATATACAGTATCCTCCTTGTTTACTAAACTAAAATGTGTACAGGTGGATGTGGTGATGGAAACAGCCCCTCAGAAGAAAAGGCATTTTCTTAGAAAAAGCATTTCCTTAGGTTTGTAACCATTATTTGGGAAAAAGAAAGAGACAAGTATGACCCCCAAGTTTCTGGCTAAAGTAATGATGATGCTGTTACTTAAGGAGGAACAATTAAATCAGTTTGATATTATGGGACTAAAAGAACTAATTGGTGCATTCAGTGATTTTAGAAAATCTCCATCATTTCTTTAGGTGTTGGGTAGACTTGTTTTTAAGTTTGACCTCCTTTCACATCTGTAGACACCATCTTCTCCATTGATAAAAATAGCAGCTGTCTGATTCTCTGAGGAGACCTATTGGCTCCCACACAAAATCCATCATACTGATTATGGATAATGACCCTGCCCTTTATTTGTGTCCTCGAGTTGTGTGGTCAGACAGACACAATCAGATAAACAATAAAAGTTATGCCGGGAAGTTGCATGGTTAGATCAGGAAAGGGCAGGGGGAATTTTCTCTTCCTCTTAGAGTTGACCTACGTGCCTGCCATTTACCTGTTTTCTCTCAGATCCAATTCCCACCCTTCCCTTGCTCTGCTCTGTATCACAGTGAATTATATCTCCAGATAGTTTTGCCCAGTGGGAGATGCTAGCAGAAATCATAGGTCAAGAGGAGGGGAGAAGTAGCTTATTTCTTCTCTTGCCCTGTCCTGAGTGAGGCTCATCTCCCATGAAACAGCCTCCTTCACTATGCCCAGCTTCTGTGTATGGCAGCCCACACCCTGGCCCTATCTCTTCCAGTAGCCTGTGCTTCTGGGCTCTGATGATGCCACATCTTTGTACAATTTCTCCTGCCCCAGGGTGATAGTGGAGTCCTGCTGTGGCCTTGCTTTTTCTTCTTTGCTTCTTGGGCTCTTCTATTACCTGTTTAATCAATCCCCTGAATTCAATTTCCTCTATTTCTAAGATCCAGAGTAGTTTCTGGTTTCTTAAGAGGCATCTATCTGATGATATATATTTTGTCTGATGGATACTGAATGTAGATGTTAGGCCATCAGCTTATAAAGCCCTGCATTTTCTAGCTGTACTCTAGTGCTCTGACTTCCTCACCTGTAACTTTCCTTCTTGCTCTCTCCTTGTCTAAACATTAATCTCCTTTTTGCTTGATGGCAAGTCAAACTCATTCCCTGCTCAGGGCATTTGCATCATTGTCTTCTCTGCCTAGAAAGCTTTGCCCAGATCTACATGAAAGGCCTCATTCCGAAATCAACTAGGTGTCTAGTTTCACAGTTTTAACAGGTCTACTCTGAGGCTCTTCTCCATTGGATTGGGTAATCAAGACTTCCCCAGGGACTTCCCTGATGGCACAGTGGTTAAGAATCCACCTGCCAATGCAGGACACATCGGTTTGAACCCTGGTCCTGGAAGATCCCACATGCCGTGGAGCAGTTAAGCCCGTGAGCCACAACTACTGAGCCCGCCTGCCACAACTACTGAAGCCTGCGGGCCTAGAGCCCGTGCTCCACAACAAGAGAAGCCACCGCAATAAGAAGCATGCGCACTGCAACAAAGAGTAGCCCCCGCTCGCTGCAACTAGAGAAAGCCCTGCGCTCAGCAGCGAAGACCCAGCGCAGCCAAAAATCAATCAATCAATAAATAAAATAAATAAATTTATTTTAAAAAAAAGACTTCCCCAAATTAGCTTCTTTGCACATCCTGTTTCCAGAAACAACCACACAAGCATGTATTTTGGAGAATCTATTAGATGTATTTAGGGTTCCGTTTAGTTTTATGACTCTTTAATAACATGAGCCTTTGAAGTTTACACACCAGAAGGAGCTGTCAAATTTTATGCATTAACTGACCTTGTTCAGCAGTTGAAGAGAAAAAAAATCTCTCTTTTGTTTTCAGCTTATAATATTTTCTGGATGTATTGTGCAATGTCTTTGTTTTGGTTAAAATGCCTTAGTTGGAGAACAGTAAAAACATCTGAAAAAGCTTTTTTTTTTTTTTAAAATAAGTAGAGAAAGGTGTGATTAGAGGAGACTAGAAAGGCTTTTCTGATAGAGCACACTTTGCCCAAGGGGTCTACTGTTAGATTTCCATATATGTGGAATAAGTCATGCTTTTAAAATGTAACTGCTCTTTGGAGAGGTGCTATCAATCCTTCTCCTGCTGGTGGAAATTATACAATTAACTTTCTTTCTGACTTCTGGGTAGATCAGATTCTGAGGACACAAAGAGTTTAGAGGGAGTGTTAAAGGAAAGTAGGGTTGATTTTTCAGGAACAGGGGTTTATCCAAAGAAGGCTTACCAGGGCATGCTAGGGTGTGTATGTACGTGTGTGTGTGTTTGCATGCCCTTTGAGTGAGCAGGTGCCAAAAAGGGTCATGGGCAGAAATCAGAGCTTTTCTTTGACCATTTTGTCTAGGTCCATGTCTAGAGGATGGTGTCCTCTCTAGAGGACAAAACATTCTGGTCTATGGAGGATGTGTTTTATTTTATTGCCTCTTGCCCTCCTCCCATAAACAGAAATTCTACTTTGGAAATCCTTGATTTTGATAAAGAGAACAACAACTTCTTGGAATGAATGGAATTAGGTTTCTCACCCTGTTTATACATTCCAATGAACATTTATGTACATTAATACAGTAATTTCCTCAAGTGGTTGAGTGTTAACGAATCATTAATAATAAATATGCAAAGTTCATTCCTGAATGTACAGGTGCTGGTGGAAAATAGTCAAGGGCTAACCTAGTTGTCTTATGAAAAAGCCTCTATTCTCATATGTGTGATATGCATAAATAAAGTTATGTGTACTGCCTTCCATCTGGGTAATCAAGATGCTATGCTATCAGCAAGCCCAGACTAGATGGCTAGTTCAATATCCAGCCTGTTTACTTTGGGGAAGAAACAGCTGTTCATAAAGCAATTTATATTAAACAGGTGCACCGTGGCTCTATCTAATGGACGTGAAAGGTACAGTGGAGATAATCTGTAGACTGCCATTCTGCCATTTCCTCTTGGAAAGAAAATGGGTTTCTAAAGAAAATGCCATTTGCAAACTATTTCTTAGATTTTTACATGTTTAATGGCTGTTTTTAAAAATTTTTTATTTTATTTAATTTATTTATTGTTTTTGGCTGCGTTGGGTCTTCGCTGTTGTGTGCAGGCTTTCCCCTGTTGCGGTGAGTGGGGGCTACTTTTGTGGTGGTGAGCAGAATTCTCATTGCGGTGGCTTCTCTTGTTGTGGAGCACAGGCTCTAGGCGTGCAGGCTGTAGAGCACAGGCTCAGTAGTTGTGGCGCACGGACTTAGTTGCTCCGCGGCATGTGGGATCCTCCCGGACCAG
Source organism: Mesoplodon mirus (assembly GCF_964341445.2). Taxonomy (NCBI): domain Eukaryota; kingdom Metazoa; phylum Chordata; class Mammalia; order Artiodactyla; family Ziphiidae; genus Mesoplodon; species Mesoplodon mirus. Next base: position 47,153,465 of record NC_138977.1, read on the forward strand.
GGCTCGAACCCGTGTCCCCTGCATTGGCAGGTGGATTAGCAACCACTGCACCACCAGGGAAGCCCTTAATGGCTGTTGCTTGATTTTTTGGAACTAGGAGATGATTTACATCTAGCTAGCAATCGAGACTGTATTTTTATTTTTCTTGCCACCTGTATAATAACTGGATAGAGAGAGAAGAGGCTTATACACTTTTGGTACTTATCCTCCTTGTTGAATTAATGCATTTCATATAATTGTTGATTTTTGATATATTGGAGTTTAGGAGACTCATTTTAGTGATAAAATTGGGATGGCAAATGGCAGTTTAGTCGAATAACTGACATATACCCTGCAATTTATAACATGAGGTGACAAGCATGAGGACAAAATGCCAACATGACAAGACTGGTGGAATAAAGCATAGACTGAGCCTGCATCCTTGATATTGTTGAACCACTGTGCTGACCTGGCCTGCATTTATCCAGATTTCATATTGTGGTAGTTAAATGTCTGTTGCTTGAACTCTGCTATTTGAGGTTGTTTCTTGCAGCCAAACGCATTCCTAAGTGATCTGATGTCTCAAACCAAATTCCTCCCTTCCCATCTCCTCTCCTATCCTGCTCCTCTTCTTATATCCCCTGAGTTAATGGCATCCACCAATTGCCCAAGTCAGAATCTCAGGCATCTTTCTCAACTTCTTTCTCTATTTACCTACCTCCTTGAATATTGGCACTATTTCTTGTTCATCCTTTTTATCTCTGATCCCTAATACAATGCTTGGTGCACAGAAGACACTCAGAATATGTTTGTTGAACTAAATTAAAGTGACTAGATATTTTAGTTCATGGATTAGTACACAGATACCAAGTAAAGTGAAGAGGATAATCTCGGGAGATATTTTAGTTAATAGGCTATGGTGAGTTTTGATAAGCCAACCTTGCCTCTTATCACAGAATATTTTTCTACTGACTAAAAGTTTTTGCTCTTTTGATTATGTTTTTCACATAGACAATGTTGGATGAATACTGTCCTATTTTTCTTCTTGGACCCTTGTTTTAAAATTTTCCATGTTGAAATTGCCCTCTCATGACATTTCTGCTCCATAAATCAATACTATTGATTGTTACAGTTAGTGTTGCTCTTCCTATGTTTACCCTGACAGGCATTGTGCATCTTTATAATGGCTTCTGCTAATGCCTGCTCTCTTCTCTTATATTGGTTGATTATATTAATCTTGTTCTCAGTATCTTGGGTAAGTTCTCTGCCTTTCTGTATACAGGGTGAGGATATAATGACAAGTGAAGGGGTTCAAGGTCTGGTAGGGAAATGGAGAGAATACCAGACTTGAAGTGGAAAAAAACTCCAGGGTTTGTGTAGCTGCAGCTCCTGTGTGTATGATTTTAATCAAGTGAAGAAACACAATTTTTAAATTTTTATTTTATTCAATTATTTATTTTTAATTAAAAAAAATTGAAGTATAGTTGATTTACAATGTTGTGTTAGTTTTAGGTGTACAGCAAAGTGATTCAGTTATATATATCTATTCTTTTTCAGATTCTTTTCCCTTATAGGTTATTACAAAATATTGAGTATAGTTCCCTGTGCTATACAGGAGGTCCTTGTTGGTTATCTATTTTATATATAGTAGTGTGTATATGTTAATCTCCAACTCCTGGTTTATCCCTCCCCTCTGGGGATTTATCTATTTCTTTTCCTGTTTGGTAAACATAAGTTTGTTTTCTATGTCTTTGAGTCTATTTCTGTTTTGAAAATAAGTTCATTTGTATCATTTTTTTTAGACTCTACATATAAGCAGTATCATATCATATTTGTCTTTCTCTGTCTGTCTTACTTCACTTAAATGTTAATCTCTATGTCCATCCAAGTTGCTGCAAACCTGGCATTATTTCAATTTTTTATGGCTAAATTATACTCCATTGTGTATGTATACCACATCTTCTTTATCCATTCATCTATTTTTTTTATTATTGCCCAACTTCTACACCATTATTCTTTTTTTTAAACATCTTTATTGGAGTATAATTGCTTTACAATGGTGTGTTAGTTTTTGCTTTATAACAAAGTGAATCAGTTATACATATACATATGTTCTCATATCTCTTCCCTCTTGCATCTCCCTCCCTCCCATCCTCCTTATCCCACCCCTCTAGGTGGTCACAAAGCACCAAGCTGATCTCCCTGTGCTCTGCGGCTCTTTCCCACTAGCTAGCTATTTTATGTTTGGTAGTGTATATATGTCCATGCCACTCTCTCATTTTGTCACAGCTTACCCTTCCCCCTCCCCATATCCTCAAGTCCATTCTCTAGTAGGTCTGTGTCTTTATTCCCGTCTTACCCCTAGGTTCTTCATGACCGTTTTTATTTGTTTTATTTTGTTTTCTTAGATTCCATATATATGTGTTAACATACAGTATTTGTTTTTCTCTTTCTGACATACTTCACTCTGTATGACAGACTCTAGGTCCATCCACTTTGCTACAAATAACTCAATTTCATTTCTTTTTATGGCTGAGTAATATTCCATTGTATATATGTGCCACATCTTCTTTATCCATTCATCCGATGATGGACACTTAGGTTGCTTCCATCTCCTGGCTATTGCAAATAGAGCTGCAATGAACATTTTGGTACATGACTCTTTTTGAATTATGGTTTTCTCAGGGTATATGCCCAGTAGTGGGCTTGCTGTGTTGTATGGTAGTTCTATTTTTAGTTTTTAAAGGAACCTCCATACTGTTCTCCATAGTGGCTGTATCAATTTACATTCCCACCAGCAGTGCAAGAGGGTTCCCTTTTCTCCACACCCTCTCCAGCATTTATTGTTTCTAGATTTTTTGATGATGGCCATTCTGACCGGTGTATCCATTCATCTATTGATGGACATATAGGTTGTTTCCATGTCTTGGCTACTGTAAATAGTGCTGTAATGAACATTGGGGTGCATATAGCTTTTTGGGTTACAGTTTTCCCCAGATACATGCCCAGGAGTAGAATTGCTGGATCATATGGTAACTCTATTTTTAGTTTTTTAAGGAACCTCCATAATCTTGTCCATAGTGGCTGCACCAATTTATATTCCCACAAACAGTGTAGGAGAAACCCAATCAAATTTTTTTCTTACATTTACAACAGGAAGCAGAGTTACACCTATCCTGTCCACCTCACAAAACTGTTGTGAGAATCAAGAGTGCTTCAAGTGTAAGTCTTATGTCATGTGTCTATTCCAGGGTGCAGTGACTTGCACTTGAACCACAAAGACTGAGCAAGATTATTATAGAAGGGGAGAAGATGGATCCCCAATGGGAGGAAGGTTGGGCAAACAATAAATAAATTTCCCAAAGAGCTAGCTTATAGTACCTAGGTATACTATGAGATCTCTTGTGCTTGAGAAAAGTTGCCAATTTACTCTTTTCTATATGATGTAGGAGAAGTTACTAAAAGAAGGGATGGGAGAATAAATTGTTTTCAGAGATATAAAACTCCTTGATAAGCTCCAAGTCCTGTTTAGATTTTCCTGGGATGGCCACACTTAGCTCCTAACGTCAGAATCCAAGGAGGGCTCTAAACTGGACCTCAGGTAGAGTAATTAGAACTGAAGTGGGACCCTTGTCCAAACTTCTCATGTTACAATAAAGAAACTGAGATTCAATGAAGGGAAATGACTTGCTTTAGTTCATAGGGCTAATCAGTGTAGGAGCAGGACCTAGAACCCAGGTCTTTTAGCTGTTGTACTGAGAGATCCAACGATGTTACAATCATTTGTGATGTACTTCCAAATAATTCATTACTAGTAAGAGTTTAAGCACCAAGAATTTTTGAAAGACTTACTTTTTTATTTTTTCAAGGTTATCCCTACAGTCATGCTCATATCCCTTATTTATAATCCATCATTTTGTGAAGAGGAGAGAAAGTGGTGGGGATTACATTCCACCTTGGATACATCCATGAGAGTGTTTTGCCTGTGTGAGCATCCGTTGTGTCCAAATAAAAGAAGTTTAAATACTACAATGCCAGATCGTATGATGCTCAAGAGAGCCTCTGAGCATCCACTTTTTTGTGATTTCTTTTTCCTTTAAATGGAAAAATGTGACTCAATTTTCCCTGGACACAATGTTGAATGGAAGAGGATGCTATGCGCCTGAACACCCACTACTCAAGAGGCCTCAGCTAATTTTTGTGTGTGTGTGTGTGTGTGTGTGTGTGTGTGTGTGTGTGGTACGAGGGCCTCTCACTGTTGTGGCCTCTCCCGTTGCGGAACACAGGCTCCGGACGCGCAGGCTCAGCGGCCATCGCTCACGGGCCCAGCCACTCTGCAGCCTGTGGGATCTTCCCGGACTGGGGCACAAACCTGTGTCCCCTGCATCGGCAGGCGCACTCTCAACCACTGCGCCACCAGGGAAGCCCCATCAGCTAATTTTTAATCTCCTTTTTTTCATCTGGAACCTCACATCTCATTGGGTATTTTTGCTACAAACTTTTGCATATTTGTTTATTAATTTCATTCATACTTTCATTTCTTAGCAAATATTTAGAGAGCCTAAATGTGTCTGACACCAAAAAATATAGATTACCAAATAAAGAGATAATTTGCTGGTGTTTATACTTCTATAATTTTAGGCTCCAAAACTGAGTAAAAATGATTATTATTTTTTTTAAAGTACTGGAACAGTATTAAGACTCTAGTGTGCCATTTTCATGGTTATCCTTCTGTGGCAAACTCTGCTGTAGGACACATTACAACACATAGTGAAATAGAGTACACTTAAGTGGACATTTAATAACTATCGATAATGATGATGGTGATGATGATGACGGTGATCACAGTGACAAGGATGACATAATGATGGCACCTTGCAATTTGTGGTAAACAATGGCAAATACATAGAAACTTCTGTTTTTGTTGTCTTCCAGACAAGTGCCTGAAAACATTAATTAACTGGAGAGATTGCTGCAGAGTCTCTTGGTAACAGGCAGCCTTTAATCCAGGCAAATAGTAGAATCAGTATTAGCTGGATGTCTGGAATAAACCATAAATTGTATGAATTACAGTTTTTCATGGTAATTATCAATCTCCAAAGAGGGACCTCTTGGGAGATGATAAATATCTTTGGGGAATTTCAGGGCGAGGTCAATGTGGTAATGAGAACTGGACAGGGTCAATGTGGACTCTAGAGTTTGATTCATCAGCCATTAAGCAGTATCTTTGATGAATCATCATGGCATTGGATCCCCGTGGTCCCATGGCATTTGCTGTTGTTAGCTACTCTGAGGCCATGGGTAATTGGTAACAGGACTATGAGTCAAGTGCAAAGGAAGAGTAGCTGCTCTAATTGCATTACCGAAGAACCTGGATCTGTTGCAAAATCTGGGTCTTGTCTGTTCCCATCTCATATAATTATTTGTTGGAGGGATAGATGAATGCTTGCTTCTGAGACCACTAGGGTAATAGAATCCTTTGCCAGCCTAACAGACTCAGATTTTGTACACAAGTCTATAAAATCTTATATAATGTGTCCTGACATGGCATTTTGGCTAACACATTTTCTTTATACTTTAAATTATTTCACAGAGGGGGGCTACTTTAAATCATATGTCAAGCAAAACAAGGGCACTTGATATGAATCTGTCCTCCCAAGTCTTGGGCAAGAACTCATCTTCCTCAAATTTGGGACTTTGGAGTATTTATTTCAAATTAGGACTAATAAAGAAGTGAAATATTATCAATATTATTTTGTTGCTTACCGTATCTGCCTTCTGCAGGGGCAGCCAGGGCTAATGAAAGTGAGGGGTGGAGATTGAAAAAACAGGAAATGCTCAACTTTGTTGGGCATTGGAGGAGACACGGGTTGAAGTCTGTGTTGACACAGCATCAACTCACTGGCCTGGGAAGACAATGTAAAGGGGTCCAGGCATCTAATCAGTAGGGAAGGGAAAAATGACTAGACATAAATTATAACACGATACATTTTTTTCCCAGAAAAGAAATTAGTTTACAGTTATGCCATGTGTTACCACAGCTCAGGTGCCTGCCCCTCACCCGATCAGCTCCAACAGCTGCCTGGAGAAGGCAGTGAATCTTCATAACCACCATTTCAGGCAGGGAGTTTTTACCCCTTTTCAGAGATGAAAATAATAGCTAAGAGACTTTACAAGTGGTTTGCATGAGTGATGATGTCATTTGATCCTCCAAACACACCTGAGACGCCAGTAGCATTACTAACTTCATTTTACACATGAGGAAACTGAGGCTTAGAGATGTTACATCAGTTGCCCAAGGTTTCAGAGGCACCCCAGTCAGTCTTCCCTGAGAGCCAGTCATGCTGATCCTTTGTTGATTCAGATGGGGAAACGAGGCTCAGAGAGGTTCAGTGAATCACTCAAGATCACACAGTACATAGCAGAATTAGGATCAAATTTAGGTCAAATATTTTTAAGTTTAATGCAGTGGTGTTCTGATTTTCTCATCCTTACAAACTTGAGGGACAGGACTTAGCAAGGTGGTATCAATGGTGCCATCCTCATCGTTTGAAACAGCCCCCTGAGTCTGATAACTTTTTCAACCCATATTCCCTAGAAAACAGAAAATTAGGCAAAGCTTCAGAGGCTAAAGTTTTACTGGGAAGTGTAATTGAAGGATACTAAGAGGGAAAAGGGATGTGAGGCACGGAGGGACTGGAGGCAGATATAACGTGGTGATTATCGGTTTGGCCACAGCTTCATGAGAAAACACAGTCAGGTACTCACTTCTGTGGCATGCTTCCAGCCAAACCATAGAGGACTACAGCACCTCAGAGAAAGGAAGGGAGAAGAATTCTTCTGACAGCTCTTTCCCATTTTCCGTCTCTTACTGTTTACTCTTTGCCCCACGAGGCATGAACTAACTCCCACACAGTTCTGGGTTTGCTACCTGGCTTCTGTGGGTGGCTGCTGGAGAAGTTAGAGGTTTTGTGGGTTTGGTTGGGTTAGATCCGGGGACCTGAGCTGTTGCTTCTAGCAGAGTCTGGCCTTCACCCGGAGAGAGTCCAAGACAGCCAACAAAGCTGGACGGTGAAGTGGTCAGGGACCCAGGAGGCAGATGAGGCTGAACAGATCCGGGGAGACACATAGCTGTGTGTAAGACACTGCCAGACCATCCTCTGTGCTCTGGCTCTCATGCCATAGCAGTGAGCCTTCTCAGAAGACCGTTTGCCTCTCATTTTGTCCCTCACATGCTCTCATTTTGTCCCTGAGAGGGGAGGTACAAACTCAGTTGGTCACAGAATCCACGTCACTTGCAATCTCCTAAAAACACTAAAAGCGGGTGAGTGAACTAAGCTACTAACTATAGCTGATCCCAAGGACATAATTGATACCCATCACCAGCCTCTTTAACCACCCGTTTTAGATTTCCTTCTTCCTAGGCAAACACATTGGCTGGTCTTTGTTGCTAGTCTGGTAGGAGTTCCAGCCCTTTCTCCCTAAGTGGTCTGAGTGCTTGGTCTCTTTGTCTTTGTGGTCTGTAGGAGTTACCGTAACTGTCTGTGAATAGCTATTACTGAGCAATGTGAGTATTAAGAAATGACCTGCTGGGGCTTCCCTGGTGGCGTAGTGCTTGAGAGTCCGCCTGCCGACGCAGGGGACACGGGTTCATGCCCCGGTCCGGGAAGATCCCACATGCCGCGGAACGGCTGGGCCCATGAGCCCACCACTGAGCCTGCGCGTCCGGAGCCTGTGCTCCGCAACGGGAGAGGCCACAACAGTGAGAGGCCTGCGTAACGAAAAAAAAAAAAAAGAAATGACCTGCTGAATCCCCTGGGTTCAACAAATAATCCTTTCATCTTATTGTGTAGTAGCAACTTGAATGCCTCATGGTAATCACTGTTGATTACGTCAGCAGGAAGTACCTTTTTCTCTGCCTGCTGGTCCATGGTCATAAGGAGCCCAAAGTGGCCAGGTGCTAATAATCACAGCTTCCAAGTCAATGGGATCCTTCTCGCGTCACTTGGTGGAAGTGTTTGCCACCTCCCCCAATCCCCACCCCAAAGAGAAATAGAAACTCTAACTTCACAGAGCTTGACTTTTTAGCACAAGGAATAAAAATTCTTCTAGGGAGAGTAAGAGTGGGAGGAACAACTCCTGCCACCACCTCTTGGTTCCTAGGTCCATGGGGTTGGGATATTGGAGACAGAGCACCATATATGATATTGCCATTTGATCCTGTGCATAGATTTAACCGTGGAGAACAGTGCCCCAGCTGTGTATCCCAAGCAGGCTCTTTATCTGCGTCTTCCATAGGCTCTGCCATTGTTCTTTCAGGTCTTCTGCTTCTGGTCATGGGGGACATAGTAGGACTAGTGAACCCTGTGGTCACGGGCCCATTGTCACACCTCCTTTACGTTAAAATGGACCCCTTTGTCTGAGGTGTTATAGTATGGAATACCATGTTGAAGGATTAGGAATCCTGTAAACCTCCAGATACTGGAGCTGACAGAGGCAATGCAGGCAGGGAATATGATCTGGAGTAAATATTGATTCTGATAGAGATAAACCACTGTCCCCTTAAGGTGGAAGGTGTCTAATGTTGAATGGTGCCATATTGAGGGCTCAGCATTGGTCTTTGCATCTGGGGGTTGAGTACTCAGCTGTGGCAGTAGCTAGATTCGTCTTGGTGGGAGGGAACCTATGTTTTTGAGCCCATGCAGAGCTGCCATCCCTGCCACCACAGACACTTGGTTCATTCACTCCGTTCATATTGAGGTGTCCTTCAGAGCTTGGCTGACACCCATAGGATGTATCATCTTGTCCATCGCTCTCTGAGCTCCTCCTCTGCAGTAGATAATTTCTGGTGAACAATCCCAGGAGACACAAACATTCTTTTTTTTTTTTTTTTTTTTTTTTTTTTTTCTTTTTGCGGTATGCGGGCCTCTCACTGTTGTGGCCTCTCCCGTTGCGGAGCACAGGCTCCGGATGCGCAGGCCCAGCGGCCATGGCTCACGGGCCCAGCCGCTCCGCGGCATATGGGATCCTCCCAGACCGGGGCACGAACCCGTATCCCCTGCATCGGCAGGCGGACTCTCAACCACTGCGCCACCAGGGAGGCCCAAAACATTCATTTTTGTGCCCACTCTCATCCGTCCTTCCATAGCCCTTCTCACCAGACCTCACTGTAACTGATCTTTCAGACCTGCTGGCATCAAGGCCCTGAACAATTAGCCAAACCATTTGTTAATGTCCAAGTCCCTGTTTACATCCATACCTCAGGCCAACTCTCCAACCAACTATAGTTCTTGGAAATCTGCCCACTGGCGGATTTGCCCTCACCAGTGTTTTCTGAGGCGTCCCCAAGTGAAGCTGTAATGTGGCAACCAAACATTTCCAACTAACACCATCATATCATGCTGACTCCCCTGTGAACTAAGTCTTTCCTTCCTCTGATGTTTGTTCACAGAGAGCTTCTCAAGAAGCCGTGCATGTGGAGAGGGAGAGGCAACAGTCCAACAGTAGTAGGAATCTGGGTCTCCTGTTCACGTGAGTTACACCTTGTGGACCAGCCTAAGCCTGGTCTCCAAGTAGCACAGACACTGTGACCCAATGAATCAGACATTGCCCAGCTTGTCATGGGCAGCTCAAGTTGTGTTGTCCCATGTGGATGCTCAGCCTCTAGCCAGTAGAATGTCAAGAGATGTATTTCAAACTGAGAGCAGTTCTCTGCCATAGGTCATAGGTTTGCTCCAGGGCTGTAGGGATCTGTGCTGTTTTGCCTGGAGATGTAATCCTGCTTTCTCTCATCCTTCTTTGGATTATCTTAATTGTGTTTGCTTAACTGGTTTGCTTCTCTGAATGTAATGTCATCGTTGTATATGACATTACTATAAATTATTGGAAAAGTCTAAGACCCTTTACTGGTGACCATTTATAGAGTATTGGTACTTTATTTTAGAACTATTTTGTCATCCATCAAATAAATTAGCATATGAATTTCATTTGGAGGGAACGACTGTTTGCATGTCAATACAAACAGTAAAGGGGAGAGGGGACTGGGAAAAAGAGAAGGTGAAAGAGACGTTTTGCAGTTTATCAAGGTACGATAACTCTCCTTAGGCTCTTAATCTTGGAAGGGTGGGGTGGTAGAGAACATTACTGGGGGAAAGTTTTATTTTAGCAGATCCAGGTGATATGCAGGCAGATCTTTACTGCAGGCTGAAGTCAGTGGTCATCCATCCAAGTTAAGTCCCTCCTTGGGGAGGGAAAGTGTGAGTGGTTCATTTACTTCACTCAGCTCATTCCACCATCCTGAATGGGTGTGGTGCTCCTTCACTAGATACTGTGTGGTCCCTAATGCTGCCACCTCTTCCAATCTAGTCCAGGAGCAAGCATCTCCCTTATGGGTTCCTTCTCTTCACCTTGATCCACCTTGTCTCCCCAAAGACCTCTTCCCATGACCACAGCTCTAAACCTCAATCCCTACTCTATTTTTGGCCCTGAGTATCAGTCCTTCAGCTGCATGTGATTTTCCCCAGGATGAAACTGGAATAAAAAAGGATGAATGGAAATGTCACTCATTGGTCTAGCCTCAGGATCAAGTATCTATACTATCTTTGGATCTTTCATAATTTCGGCTTTTTTCCTGGGTGTTTTTATGGAGATCATGTGATGATTAAATTGATGAGCTCTGGAACAAGATTGCCTGGGTCTAAAACCCAGCTCTGCCAATTAGCTGTGTGACCTGGGGCAAGGCTTTAACCTCTGTTCCTCAGTTTTCTCTTCTATAAAATGAGGAAAATAAATATGTCCATAATGTAGGATTTTGTGAGGATTAATAAATTAATGTGTGTAAATTACTTAGAAGAGTGTCTGGCATGTCTTAAGTGACTTAAAAGTGTTTGCTATCATGTCATCTTTTCCTCTTCTTCTTCTTCTGCTAAAAGCAATATGTTTCTTCTTTTTTCCAGTTGTATTTCAAAAGATTCTCTTCTACTATCCCACATAATATGGAACCAGGCCTTAGAAAGAGGGTGGATATAAACCATGCCAAATTTGGGAATGGAGGAGAGAAAACAAATCCTATTAGTAGAAAAACATTGTCAAGTCAATGTGTAAAGTAATAGGGAAGACTATAACACTTTGTTAGGCCCTGGAATGTGTAGACATTAATTTGCTTAAAAGCACTAATGAATCTAGATAGTCAAGGGTGGAATTATAAATGATTTATTCTGGTAAGTTTGATCATGAATGTATTAATCATTTGAATAATGATTTATACATGTGGAGAAAGAGAGACTGGGAGCCAGAACACTGTTAGATTCTTTTCCAATTTTCATTATTACTTATTGTTTCTATTGTCAAGTAGAGGGAAAAAAAGTCAAGCTACTCTTTTACTTTTGAAGGTGATGTGATTGGTATATTGCAAAGTTGGGTTTAGTACATTGTGAAGATGTTCATGACAAGTTGAAAAAATCAGGAGATAAAATTTCCTTTTACTTTACACACTTAAAACGAAACTAGAAGTTTATTTTTTAGTTTTATTTAGAGAGGAATTAAAATTCAAGAATAAGTTCAGCATGTTGCCATAGATGGAAAAGACTGAGGATCAATGAGCTGAATTTGATGGTTTGTTATTACATGTGTTCAGACGTTCTCCCACAAACACACAATTACTAAGAACAAAAGAATTAATTTCTTTCTAAAAGGCTTCTTTTCAAATAAAGTTTTGAATTTCAAAAGGAAAGAAAAAAGCAAAGCCATTTTGTATAGTGTTGGCATTTAATAAGTACTTAAATATTTGTTTGATACTTAGATTTAAGTTAAGATATATTAACTTAATGTTGTAGATTGTTTATATAAATGACTGCAATTCTTCTTCTTCCCTGGATGCACACTGTTTTGCAAAGTGACTCTTGATTCTCTCATCAGGAAGTGAAGTCTATGTCCCCACTCTTTGAATATGAACTGGTCTTGTGATTTGTTCCAATAAAATACACTGGACACGATGCCGTTCCAACTCCAAGCCTAGACATTAAGAAGACTTCAGTCTCTTTGGAAACCTCTAACCACCATGTGAAAAGCTAAGCTAGCCTGGTGGGGAATAAGAGGCTTACTAAATGCCACATGACCCATGGCCATGGTGACAGGTAGTCAGTCACCGGATATATCAATGGGACCATCCTGGATCAGGCAACCTGCAGAAGCAAAATTACCTAAATTTGACTGCAGCTGTTTGCAGTTGCAAGAGCAAGTCTGGGCAATATCAGACGAACCACCCTACTGAGCTCAGGCTAAATTGTCTACCTGTAGAATAGTGTGTTAAGTAAAGGTAGTTGGTATCAGGTTTGGAGCAAGAGCTAAGATTCACTGAGAACTTACTATGTTCCAGGCACCTTTCTAAGTGCTTTACAGTTATTGGCTCACTTTATCCTCATAACAACCCTGTGATGAAGTTACAGAAGAAAGAAGTAGCCTGAGGCTACTTAGATTGGTATGATTCATCTATAACCCAAGGAATACCAAAGGTTGCCAGTAAACCAACAGAAGCTAGAAGAGAGGTATAGAACAGATTCTTCCTCATAGCTCTCAGAAGGAGTAATCTTGTCGATACCTTGATCTTGGACTTCTAGCTTCCAGCACTGAGAATAAGTTTTTGTTGTTTAAGCCACCCAGACTGTGGTACTTTATTACTATACCCTAGAAAAATAATACAACTGTGTTGATATGCTCCATTTCTTTGGCTGTTTCACTGTGATACAGAATTCCTCAACCTGCTCTCAGAGCTCATTAATTTGTTCTACAGCAGTGTCCATTCAGTTTGTTATTTGGCCATTTACATTTTCAAGACTGATTACAGTTCATTTTCATAACAGCCTGTTCTTATTTCATGGATACAACAAACAATTTTTTTCGAAGTTCTTTTCCTTTGAGATGTATTAGATAGGATGGTATTCAGTTTTAAGTAACAGAAACCACAATAAACTGTAACTTGAACAAGTAATAGGTGTATTTTTCTCATGAATTAAAAAGTCCATAAATGAGCATCCAGGGCTGTCATCTGAGGATTAGTCTCCTTCCATCTTTTTAGCCTACAATTCTGAGTATGTGGACTTCATTCTCATGGATGTAAGGTGGCTCTTGCACTTCACAGCATTGGGTATGCATTTCAGGCCAGAATAGAAAAGATAGAATACAAAGGAAGGTTTGGTGTTTATATTAGAAGAAAAAAATCATGACAAAATTCCCAAATTATAGTGAGTTAAAGAAAAAACTTACCTATCTTGTGTATTAATGAAATCCGGAGGTAGGTGGTCCAGAGGTGACATTCCATCACATAGTGCCGGAACCTAGGTTCCTTTAATCTTTTTGTTCTTCCATCCAAAATATGTGGTTTTAAAAATTTGATCCAACATGGCTGCTCAAGATCCAGCCATCATTTCTTTATTCCAGCTACCAAGAAAGTGGGAAAGCGAGGAGGATATGAACTTACATCCACTGGCCAGAACCTAGTCCCCTCTCCCCTAATGCTGTCATTGGTTTGGCTAAAATTAAGGGTTCTGAAATAAATTAAAGAAGAGAAAAATGAATATTAGGAGACAACTGGTCAGCTCTGTTACAATTAGGGAAGCAAATCGTACCCAGAAATATCCAGCAGACTTTCATCTTACTGGCCAGATCTATGTCCTCTGACATGGTTGAGAAATAGAGTTCTGTTAAATCATTCAATCAATCAATCAAGATTCTGGTAGTAAGGAAAAGGGGAGAATGGATATTGGTCAGGCAACTAGTAAGTCAGTCACATTTGTGTATAAGTTTCTCAATTTATGCAGTGATGCTTCTTTCATGGTATTTGCCTTTCTTATATTATTAGTGATTCCTGGTTATATGACCCCTCCTCTTATAATTGGTGTGCTAATTTATGAATGTGGGAGTTCCTGTTATCATGCCTCTGAATGTTGCATCAGTTTATCACAGATTGACTGCCTCCAGTGATTTCAGGGGAGGATTCCCTGCACTCAGAATATTCTGGTCTTTTGGGGGTGGAGACATCACCATCCAACCTGGGTCCTTGCCAAGAGCCCACATTCACTGCTGCTACCTGGGGACTAACGACTTCACTAGTTCACTACCTGCCCACGGGGAGAATGACTGACCTCCCGAATGGACCTTTGGTGGAACCTCAACAAATCACCTCAAGAATTCATCTTCAGGCTCCTGTAGGCTCTCCTTATCCACCACTGCAGAATTGAGTGTCCCCAGAGTAGCTGCTGTCTTTTGCAGAAGTTCTCTGATGTACAGGTTTGGGTCATTTTTTGAAATTAATTAGTTTCCCCCCCAGCTTTATTGAGATATAATTGACATATAATATTGTGTAAATTTAAAGTATACAACATGTTGATTTGATCCATTTATCCATTTCAAAATGATTACCACCATAGCATTACCTAACACCTCCATCCTGTCATATAATTACAATTTCTTTTTTGTGATGAGAACACTTAAGATCTACTCTGTTAGTAAATTTCAAATATAATACAGTATTATTAGCTATAATTATAATGATGTATATTAGGTCCCCAGAACTTGTTAATATTGTAGCTGGAAGTTTGCACCCTTTGACCAACATCTCCCCATTTCCCCCACCCCCAGCCCCTGGTAACTACCACTCTACTCTCTGTTTCTATGAGTCTGGCTTTTTTAGATTCCACATGTAAGTGACATCATAACAGTATGTCTCTCTCTGACTTATTTCATTTAGCATAATGCTCCCAAATTTCATCCATGTGGTTGCAAATGGCAGGATTTCCTTCTTTCTCATGGCCAAGTAATATTCCATTATATATATGTATCACATCTTCTTTATCTATTCATCCATTCATTGACACTTAGGTTGTTTCCATATCTTGGCTATTCTGAACAATGCTGCCATGAACACAGGGACCAGGGCAGGCAGCAGTGATGGCCAGAGCAGGTGGGATGTGCATCCTTGGCTGCGGGTGACTGTGCAGTGGCAGGGGCCGGATGCAGACACACATGTTGTGATGGGGGCCAAGGCAGGCAGCAAGGGCCGTGGCCAACTACAGGCTCACGGGCAGCTGTGGAATCTTGGCTGTCGGTGTGCTTTCCTGTGGCTGCAGTCTCCTGGAGGTGCGGGGAGGCGGCTTCAGGTACAGATGGAGTACCTAGCCCTGAGCGTGTGCGTGGCGATGGGGCTCAGCTGCAGGGGTCTAGGCTGGTGTCTTGTACTCATGGAGACACGGAGGCCTGGGCAATGCAAATCCTACGCTCCAGTGGGGTTGCAGGGCTGGGGGCATCAGCGAACATGAATACTTGTAGGGCAAAGGCTGATGGAATCTGCAGGGGGTCCGTGGTGGCTGTGCTGGCCGTTAGTCTCTTCATTGGTGAAATCTGCTGGGTCTGTCTGCAGGTCACTGAGAACCACAATCACTCCAGCTCTGTGACTGCTCTTGGCAGCCCTCACTTTTCTTCTGTGTTCTTATCCATCTCTGTACCTTTCAGCGTTGCCCATCTGGGTGGAGTGAAACTAAAGCAGGACCTTTGTGCCTGTCCCAGAGGCTGGGGAATCTAGTCGCTCGCCCTGCTCTTCGTTTCCTCTTTCTAACTGGGAAGTTCCCTCTTAGCACTAAGCAATGGGATGGATGTTGAAGGCAAAATGAAGCAGTCTTCGTTCTTTTTCTTATGTGGTTATTCTCAGGTTTTTTGTTCCACTGTTCTGCTGAAGTTTTTTAAGTGGACTCCCGGGTCCTCCCAGAGCTGTTTTCGTTTGTGGATAGCTGTCTAATTGTTGATTTTTGTTAGGGGACAGAAGCTAAGGTCTTGTATGTTGGTGTTGTCATTTTGGTGACATCACTCCTCCTGGGGCTTTGGTTTTTATTTGAAATCCAATCTCATTTTACTTTTATATATAGGCAATATATAAAAGTAAGTTACGGGGCTTCCCTGGTGGTGCAGTGGTTGAGAGTCCGCCTGCGGATTCAGGGAGCACGGGTTCGTGCCCGGGTCCGGGAGGATCCCGTGTGCCGCGGAGCGGATGGGCCCATGAGCCATGGCCGCTGAGCCTGCGCGTCCGGAGCCTGTGCTCCGCAGCGGGAGAGGCCACAACAGTGAGAGGCCCGCATACTGCAAAAAAAAAAAAAGTAATTTATGGCTCCCTGAGAGTACCTCTATGGTAGATAAAATAAACACAAAAGTTTTTCTGTCATTTCTAGGGATTTGGGGCAGACCTGTGTATGTACTCAGCCCACCCACCCTGTTAATCCAATCCTCCATTGTCATTCTCTACTATGTATTGATCAATAATAGGTTGAATATAATGTTGATGTCATAATGGGTGTTAGTTTCCTTAGGCTAATGTAACAAATTGCTATAAATTTGGTGGCTTGAAACAGCGGAAACCATGTTATCACAGTTCCGGAGGTCAGAGCTCTGAAATCAAGGTCGTGGTCCCTCCAAAGGCTCTAGAATCCTTCCTTGCCTATTCCAGCTTCTGATGGCTGTAGGTACTCCTTGGCTTGTGGCTGCATCATTACAGTCTCTGCCTCCGTCTTCACATGGGCTTCTGCTCTTTGTCTTTGTGTGTCTGTATCATCTCTTCTATCTCTTATAAAGATACTTGTCATTAGATTCAGTGCCTTCCTGGATAATCCAGGGGGATCTCATGTAAGTATCCTTAACTTAGTTACATCTGCAAACACCCCTTTTCCAAATAATTTCACATTCACAGAGTCTGGGTATTAAGATGTGGACATATCTTTTGGGGGGCCACCATTCAACCAAGTTGAACATTTGGAAAGCAAAGTTAGAGATACTCTAGTGTAACACATTGCATCATGGAGCCGCAAACATTAACGTTATACATCACACAATGAATATCAGCTCCCATAGACTCATTTAAACTTTTCTCCAACTTCTCTTACATTGTTACCTTATCTGCAGAGATATCTTATAAAAAAGCAAAAGAAGAGTATGCTCACTCACTTACCAGAGACCTTTAACTGCCAGTTTGCTGTACCCTTATGTCCTGAGAGGAATAGATGATAGTAATCAAACAACTCATTCTTTTCCTTACATCGTACTAAATCTTATATCAGCATTCGCTCAGTAACTAAACCCTATATCAGCATTTGCTCAATAATCACACGTGATTTTCTCTTGTGAGGTTAGGGGGAGAGCTGTGAAAGGAATTGAATTATAGTGAACCAGAGTGGAGCCTTTGCCTTGCAGGTGACTCAGTTACAAGTAAGGCTTTTCAAATTCTTGAAGCAAGATCACTTAGGATAATGCCAAGCTACCATTCTACCCCAGCAGCTGATCATCTCAGCAGCAGGTTCTCTGGGGCTTTGGTTTAACCCAGCTTGGGGGGTCATTTCTTCCTTTTGTAAGAGGCAGTCAGCATCCTGCTGTGAGAATTTCTTTTGAATGGTCTGGATTCTCTGTGGCCCTACGCAGCATCCCATGAGGTGCTCTTTTTCCTGGGGGTAATTTGCAGGTTGAAGGATTGAGGTGATGGGATAAGGTGTGAAAGGACTTTACTGGTAAGAAAACTTCTGGGAAATGTGAGGCCCCTTAGGGAACTGGAGAGTTGGGTTTGGTGTGGTCAGACTACCTGCCAGGGTCTGGTTTTCTTCCCAGTGACTAAATAGTCATTAATTTATCCTTGACTTCAAACCCCAGGAGGTTTAGATAACTTATTGGATGGAACCTGGCATTTCTGGCCCAACAGTGTGGCTGGTTACGTTATAGCCAGTGCTCCAAAGTGGTAACCATGTGATAGGACCGGAAGATGGGACCATTTATGATTAAAGAGCCTGTTTCAGCAAGAGTTCATGGTACTTCCCTCTCTCCTCTCTCAGGGATACCACCAGGCAGAGGCAAGGGGTACAGGGACTATGAAGGTTGACAGGAGACAAGCCAGGTCAATTTCATTGCTCAGGGTTCACTGAGACTTGAACTAGGGGATAGAATCAAAGAGTGAACTCACTGTTTAGGTAGATGATGTAGGACTCATGGAGAAATCATTATGTGTTTGTAATAGGATGCTGAATGGGGCTTTTCACCTCGGTTTAGAATTTTGGCCAAAGCACAAATCAGTGAACATTATAACAAGGGCCATCTCTGAGCAGGATGTTCTAAGGTACAGCAGAACTGGTATAACCACCAACCACCAGTCCACTGCCCCACCTCAGCTGGTATAACAAGAGGATTGGGAAAGGGAGTGAGTCATTTGAGAGTCGGGTCTCCTGGAGGATGCAGTATTTGTGATGAGAGGTTTACCATCTTCTGGAAGCTCAGGGTGGGGACAGTGAGAAAAGACACATTTTTAAAGATTAGGAGGTGCCCATGAATGGAGGAGGCCAGCTCCTCCTTCCCTGTTTGGACATCTGCTTGGGCAGTGGAACTGACAGTCTACACGTGTCCCTACCTGAGCGGAGGATAAGCGAATTGGAAAGCAATGGCAGGGCCAGGTGGTGGGTGGGGTGATCGGAGAGGGCTGCGCTCACAGCAGTTGGCACGGCCGACTAATGAGGTACCCATGGGTCATCTGGACCTTGCCGAGGGTGCTTGAGCCATTCTCTGGGCTTCACTCTCCCAAGAGTTTGCCAGCTGGACCTTCTGGAACTCTGGCAACAGAAGCTGTAGGTGGTTTGCTGGTGATGGAATCAAGGAGAAGGGTGAGTGAAAGATTTCGAGGGAACTTGCTCTCCCACAGCAGGGAACCAGGCTGGGCAGAGAGGCCTTAATCAGCATTTGGATGTTTGCTTTCCGAGGGCACAGTGGGTCAGAGGGATTGTGACAATGAACAAGAAAGAAAAGTGACCTTTCCCAGTCAGGGAACCAGACAGTCTGAGGTAGGTGCTCTTTCTTTCCTCTGCACTGGAAAAGCTAGAAGCTTTAAAAAGGTAAACAGGAGGAATGTAAAGAAGAGACCGTGTCCCTTCTCTGTTTCAAGTCCCTGGAGCCATAAGCACGGTATGCTTTGGGGAAAGGGAAAACCTGAATTATATATGAAATTGATGATTGCATTTGGACTGGACTAAGTTTTTACAGATGAAAATACTTGGAAACAAATGGAATCTGACCACGATGTCCTTCAGCACCCCACAGGGATACAAGCGGTGACTTGTAAGTGCAGGTTAAATTGAACAGCTTAGTACTTCTGTCCACTTCCAAGTCAATAGTGGATTTGAGGCCGGATGGAGGCTCACACTCAAAGCTCTTTTTATTTTTTTAAATTTTTTTGAATTTTATTTTATTTATTTTTTTATACAGCAGGTCCTTATTAGTCATCAATTTTATACACATCAGTGTATACATGTCAATCCCAATTGCCCAATGTAGCAGTTAATAAGAGACTTCATCTACCTTATGACTGGGTGGGATGAATAGTAGTGTTGATGCAGGGGCTAGGATTATTTTTTCAATTGAAACCTGATGTTTAGAAATAGCATAGTATTTTCAGAACGCTTCCATGAATTTTTTGTCATTTTTTAAGGAATTTAAAACGTGGAGCCCTGGAAACATCTTCACATATAGCACCTGAAAATATTGTTTTGTTTTCTATGGTATTTGTATTTTCAAAGAAATTGCTCTTGATCAATTCCACTATTTTACTAATTTGTTAATTTCTACTTTTACGAATTTCTTTCTTTCTTAGGTTGATTTTTTTTTACATTGATGTTGCTTTTTCTTTGCTTCTTTAGTTCAGTACTTTATTGTGAGCCACTTTCCTCTGTACAAACATTTAGTGATATAAATTTTCTTCAGATAACAGCTAGGGTTGTTTTCATACATTTTAGGATGTAGTGTTATTATTGTTACTTAGTAGTAAACATTATGTAAGAGTTGATTTTCTACTTTGAACTAAGAATTACTTAGGAGAATGGTCTTTAATTAATTTCTAAGTGGTTAAATTTTGTTTCTGTCAGCTTCAAAACTTTACCAATTTTTTTTTTGCATTGTGAACAAAGAAGTTGACAATTTCTGCTCTTTGAAATTTATAAAAACTTTCTTTGTAGTATAGTATGTGACAAATTTTTATGTTTTTTTTCATGGGTGTTGAAAAGTAAGTTGTTTTGTCTATAGAACTGAGGGTTAGTTACCAGCACTTAAATCAGTCTTACTAATGACAGAATTTAAATCATATTTATCATTATTTTGCCCAGTTGGTCTGTTGAAAATCAGAATGGTAAGTGAAATCCTTCTACTGTTATTAAATTTATGTGACTTTATTCTTGCCTTATTAAATGTTTTTGCTTTATGTAAAGAAAGTTCATGGAAATAATATCCCTAATTTGAGTTGTACTCTTCGTCAATATAAAATCATTTGATGTCCCTTGAGGTATTTAAAAACACTTATGCAGCAGCAATTTTATTATGATAAATGTTTGTTGTAAAATTTTAAAGTAATATAGACTTGTGTAAGTGGAAGCCAAGATCTTCTTGTTGCTCCCAAGAATTTTATTCCCCTGATGTTCCATTATTAAAAGTCTGTTGTATAATCTTCCAGACTTTAAAAATCCATATATAAATAATTATTTTTTTCATATTATATTATGTAATCTACTTTTGAAATTCAATAATATGATATGGATAGCTGTGTCATTTGTTAATGGCCACCCATTACTTAATTTTTTAAATTTACCATAGTTATTTAACAATTCTCCTTTTAATAAATCTTTAAGTTAGCATTTTTTTTTGCTATTATAAACAACTTTAGATCTTGGATTCTGTTTTTGTCTGATAATAATTTTATGAAACTCTATTCTCTATTTTCATGAGCCTGATGTACCTTTGCACATTCATTTAAAAAAATACTGCTTTTGAAAGCTTACAAGTACAGTATGTTTTTATTACTTTCTCTATTCAAATGTCACCTTATCCATGAGGACTTCCCTAAGCATGCTTTAAGAAATAACGCTTCCGGGCTTCCGTGGTGGCGCAGTGGTTGAGAGTCCGCCTGCCGTTGCAGGGGACACGGGTTCATGCCCCGGTCCGGGGTGATCCCACATGCCGCAGAGCGGCTGGCTCCGTGAGCCATGGCCGCTGAGCGGGCGCGTCTGGAGCCTGGGCTCCGCAACGGGAGAGGCCACAACAGTGAGAGGCCCAGCGTACCGCAAAAAAAAAAAAAAAAAAAAAAGAAAGAAAGAAATAGCACTCCCCTCCTCCACCTACTTGTGATTCTTTTTCCTTGCTTAATTTTCCACATGACATTTATCAACACGTGACACTTGTTTGTATATTGTTAATTTTTGTCCGTTACCCCCTCTAAACTAAAACGTAAGCTCCATGAGGTGAGGAACTTTGATCTGTTTGGTTCATTACCTTACTCTCAGCGCCTGACACAATGTCTGGCATGCAGCAATTCCTCAATAAAAAATTGTTGAAGGAATACATGAATCCCTTTGGTTTTAAACTTTATCTCTTTATTTTTGTAATTATTGTATTAAAAATTATTAAGGTTCTAAAGTTTAGCTTTGTTCTCATTATTCGGCTCAAAATATGCCATTTAAGCTGTGGCTTTGGTGTTCGGTTTTAGAAGACAAATCACCAAATGCCCACTCCAGTGTCATTTCTGGAATTTCTGAACTGACCACTTCTGGCTTACTAGCTTGTTGAGAGATGCCTGGATCTCAAATAGTCGACAACATAGCAAATCTGATAGAAGAAATATTCTTAGAAAGGAAATTCAATGCAACATCATGTGTTGTCATTGACATTGCAAAAAACACCATGAAGGGTATGAATGATTTAAGACTTAGAAGATCAGATGCTATGTTCACATCCTTAACTTGTGTATTCAGAAAGGAATTACAGTACGAGGTACCATCATAAGATTACTGGCGGTAAGGTGGTGGGCCACTTACTATCCTTCCTCAGCAGACAGACACCATGACATCCAAGAGGGTTTGGAATTGCCTTGCCAAATACTCATACAAAATATTCAAATAGAAGGAAGAAATGCTACATGTTTAAAAGTCTACCTGAACACATAACAATACCAACAAGCAGGACTTAGAATCAATGGGTTTCTTTTTTTTTTTTTTTAGATGTTGGGGGTAGGAGTTTATTAATTAATTTATTTATGTTTGCTGTGTTGGGTCTTCGTTTCTGTGCGAGGGCTTTCTCTAGTTGTGGCAAGTGGGGGCCACTCTTTATCACGGTGTGCGGGCCTCTCAGTATCGCGGCCTCTCTTGTTGCGGAGCACAGGCTCCAGACGCGCAGGCTCATTAGTTGTGGCTCACCGGCCTAGTTGCTCCGCGGCATGTGGGATCCTCCCAGATCAGGGCTCGAACCCGTGTCCCCTGCATTAGCAGGCAGATTCTCAACCACTGTGCCACCAGGGAAGCCCCAATGGGTTTCTTGAAGATAAAGCAGTTCATTTGCCGATGAACTGCATGCCGCTGAAGAAGTAACCTAACAGATGAGCTTGAGAGTGCAGGTATTTCTGCATGATACTTGCTATAAGCATTCAGTTCTTAGGCTTCTCCAGGGAAGATGCTGAAATTGCTGTGCATCCAGCGAAAGCTAAGGTTGTGAATAGAAATTCAGAGACTATTTTGTTATCTTGAAAGTCAGTTATGGTGCTCTCTTGCCACATTTTTAGAACCAAGGTTTAAGGGCAAATTAAAGTAGTACGTTCATGCATAATATTAAAAATAAAAACGTATAAGTGAGAGCAAAAAAATTCCTTTGCTTCTGAAAATGTTCAGAAAGCATCTTCTTCAAGCAATGCACAGAGATTCTGTTTGTGAGGTAGCTTCAAGGAGATTGCATAATTACTATTGCCCAGAGCTTTAAGACCAGAAGGTGCAGAGGAGACAAGATGACTTGAATCCAGTTGCTCCTAGAGTGGGAGGGCAACATTACTACCGGCAGTAGCCTATTCTGACTCGAGTTGGCAAAAAATATCTTCCCCTTTTGCTAACCTATTTGATATTGTCAGTTTGTGGTACGTTGACCACACATAGGAGCAATCTGGAAGTCAACAGAGCTAGGAAATGATTATTTCTGCACTATAATGCCAGTGTTAAACACGTGGGAAGTAATGTTTTAAGCAATAAGTTTGAAGGGATGATTCAATTTATTTTGTGGAAAAATTTTCAGATGTATTCTTGTCTCAAGAATTTCATTCTGTGATGGTGATCCCAGTTTTGGTTTTGGCTTCATCTGAATATTGAGTTAACACTTGGCCCTTTGGTATTGGGCCAATGTGTATATTTGTTACATTTCTATTAACTTGTGAATGTGTACAAAAGAATAATCAGAATACAAGGACTATCTAGCACCTACCACCTGATTTAAGAAAAAGAAAAACATGCTATTATTGTCAGTGCCTTTCTGCATCCCGTCCTTCTTCTCCAGAGGTATCCACTCTTCTGAATTTTGCATTTATCAGTTCCTTACTTTTCTATAGTTTTATGATATATGTTTACATCTTTGAACAGTATATTTTTAGTTTTGCACGTTTTTTGTATAAGCAGAATCATATTTTTGTTTTTCTGTAACCAAATTTTTTAACATTATGTTTGAGATTAATCCATGTTGTAACATTCATTTTCATGGCACTATAGTATTTCACTGGCTAGACATTCCACATTTTATCTCTTCATTCTACCCTTTATGGACTTGTGTTGTTTTGATTTTTAAAAATTGTACTCTTACACACAGTATTTCTATGAACATTCTTATGTCATGCGTCCAAATGTACAAATGCAAGAAATTTTCTAATGTGTGTGTGTAGCATGTAGGTAATGCCAGAGTATGAGGTTGGAAGTCAAGCTTCATTTTCCTCATATGGATATGAAATTGTGTCAGCCATCCTTTCCCCACTCCCATGAGTGCCACATCTATAATATACCAAATGTCATTTATGAATGAGCCCATGTCTAGTCTGTATTCTGTTACATAGGTTTATTTGTGTCTTGGGGCATTGATACAATATTGTGTCTTTCAATCCGTGAACATGATATACCTCTCCATTAATTTAGGTCTCCCCTTCTGTCTCTCAATGAAGCTTTATAAGTTTCCCTATCAGAAGTACTTACTGCACATTTTGTCCCTGTGAAGATGCCAAAACTACTGCCTCTCCTAGATTGGACAACATGCTTTTGGCAAAATGCCAGACTCATACCTTTGGATTTCTGTTTTCTTGTAGATTTCGGCTTGATAATTCCACACTCTCTTTTTAGCTTTTTGATACTTTAAAGATCATGATTTTTATATTTTGCCAAGATATTTTAGTTTCCTCCAGCAAGAGAGTTGGCCCAAATTACCCAGTCTGCCACCACTGGGAGGAAGTCCCTAAATCTTCTTGTACTTTCATCCGCTAGATCTTTCCATTTTATCTCCTCTTCTTTTCCCCTCATTCATGGCTTATCTCTTCTGCACCAAACTTCACTTTATCCTTCACTTCTTTCTTCCTGTTTGCTTAAATTTCTTTCAGCTTCTCTGATGGCCTTTCCTTTCCCCCTTTCTTTGTATTTTAATAAAAATATAGCATATTTCATGATCAAGAGAAACAGAAATGAGCTTGGTGGAAGCTAATTACATTAGCACCTCCCTCAAAACAAAACAACAAACCCCAATGTTCATTGCAGCACTATTTACAATAGCCAGGACATGGAAACAACCTAAATCCCATCGACTGCTGAATGGATAAAGAAGATGTGGTACATATATTCAATGCAATATTACTCAGCCATAAAAAGGAATGAAATTGGGTCATTTGTAGAGATGTGGATGGACCTAGAGTCTGTCATAGAGAGTGAAGTAAGCCAGAAAGAGAAAAACAAATATCATATGTTAATGCATACATGTGGAATCTAGAAAAATGGTACAGATGAACCTATTTGCAGGGCAGGAATAGAGACATAGACGTAGAGGACAGACATGTGGACACAGCAAGGGAAGAGGAGGGTGGGACGAATTGGGAGATTAGGATTGACATATGTATACTACTATGTGTAAAATAGATAGCTAGTGGGAACATGCTATAAAGCACAGGAAGCTCAGCTTGGTGCTCTGTGATGACCTAGATGGGTGGGATGGGGGGGATGGGAGGGAGGTCCAAGAGGGAGGGGATATAGGTATACATATAGCTGATTCACCTCATTGTATAGCAGGAAATAACACAACATTGTAAAGCAATTATACTCCGATAAAACAAAAACAAAACACAACAAAAAAACAACACAACAACAGTCCCACCAGGATTTAGCCGTAAAGCACATTTACTTGCCATGTTCATGATTCAG
The DNA here is from genome assembly GCF_964341445.2 of Mesoplodon mirus. Taxonomy (NCBI): domain Eukaryota; kingdom Metazoa; phylum Chordata; class Mammalia; order Artiodactyla; family Ziphiidae; genus Mesoplodon; species Mesoplodon mirus. The sequence goes on from NC_138977.1 coordinate 47,178,706, forward strand.
ATGAAAACTCTAGAAGGAAATGGGGAGGAAGTGTGGCTGTGTTGAGAGAGCTCGGCTTCAGACTAGGATAGGCTTGGACTTCTGTCTCTCTCCACAGTTTGTAGCTGTGGAAACCTGGGCAGATCTAAGGTCTGTGATTAATTAATATAAGTTGACCTCTTTCCCTCCTATTGGTTGGCTAATAGATTTATATTTATTCCATCTAGGCTGCGTAACTGCCCTGATGCTCTTTATATTCCACAGTGGACAGAAGAGTTCAATTTTTTTAAAAAAAGAAAGATCACTGTATATACTTTATCTGAAGTTCCAAAAGGTAAATATTGGCTATCAGATGTTTCAGGACCTTTATTTTGAAGTTTGAAATGCCCAGTTCACTGGATTGGCTGATGGCACCACATTACCTAATTAAGTAAATGTCTGTCCTTTGATATTTCTTTGGTTGGCACTAGGAAAAAGGGTTGTGGTTTTTTTTTGTTTTGTTTTGTTTTTTGTGGTACGCGGGCCTCTCACTGTTGTGGCCTCTCCCGTTGTGGAGCACAGGCTCTGGACGCGCCCGCTCAGCGGCTATGGCTCATGGGCCCAGCCGCTCTGCGGCATGTGGGATCCCCCCAGACTGGGGCACAAACTCGTGTCCCCCGCATCGGCAGGCTGAGGTTGAGGCACACTCTCAACCACTGTGACACCAGGGAAGCCCTGAATTAACTTTTGATAGGTGTAAGCATGTTAGAATTCCCAAAGGGTCTTAGTACATAATGAAACCTGGTTGTGAATATTTTTGTAAAGTGAAAAAGGTTCTTCTTTTCTTATTTTTAAAATATCAAATTCTATTAAAAACAAATGTTGTATGGACTTGAAATGTTACCTATTAAAAATATACTTGAAATATAAACATTTTATTCATTTACCGAGGAGCAGATTTTTCTGAAATAGACCAGGATAAAAAGTAGCATGTTGTTACCTGCTTGAATTCTGGCATATGCATTTTTTCTAAGGAATATATTTTCAGTTTAAATTTTAGCAGATCAAGTATTTAGGTTTTCTTCTCCCTCTCTCCCTCTTTCTCTTTTTCCTTAATTCAGCAGTTAATTTTCAAAGCTGAGAACTCCTAGATTTTGCCTCTTCCACTTGTACAGCTTGTACATGTAGTACCATGTACAGATAGCTATACAAGAAACATAGAGGACATCATAGTCTTATATAATACCTTATGTTTTTTCTAATAATTTAATTACTTCTGTCTTCCAGTTCCCTAAGATCCCTGGGGAAATTGTATAATCTTGTGTAAGTAAACTACAAGGACTTAAAGTATAGTTTTGTTATTTTAGGAAGCTTTATTCCAAATTCTAACTTGGCATCCAGTGTCCTCTTTGGATGGTGTGTGCCAGTCCAGCACACTAGCACCTTTTGTTCAGAGCTAAATTGACAGAGATATGCTTAAATAAATTACCATTCCCATTTCAATGGATACCTCAGCAGGGATATGAGATTATAAACTAGTGGAAATATGAAAGGGGGAATCGCTGTGGGTGAAAGGATGGGGTAGAAGGAATATTTTAAATCTTATTAAGACAGGAGTATTGACACTTCAGACTGAATGGAACCTTGCCTTTGAAGCTGCCCTTGGAAATTTAAAGCTCTCTGGGAAAGAAAATATAAGCTCTAGAATCCAACTGTGGTGAAATTAACAGATAAATGTTTGATCTACCCTGGTGTTTACAAAGAACAGATATTCACGGCTAATGGCAACTCTCTTTCAGGAGGTCACTTCTGACCTCTTCTGCCTCCTGGAAAGTGATGTTTATCTTAGAGAAGTTTCATCTCTACAATACCCTGCCTGTGTTGTCAATCTGCCAAATTAGGAGTTTCCATTACAGAGATTTGTCAAGAGAAAAAGACAAGGATGATAATGCACCCAGAATAGTGTTCATTTACTTATTCTCTCCAGATCCCCAAAGTGCTACATAAATAGGACCAATTAGAGAAAGAATGCTGATGATTCCTATATTAACTGTGCTTGGTTGTAGATGACAGTTTTCTTTGGAGCCCCTTCAAAGCCAACATATGCAGATTTATCACATCTGGTTGCATTATTTACATCAAATAGTATCATATAATTTTATAGGCATTGTAAGCTCATTTTTGGTATGGCCTAATGCAGCCCGTTTCTTTGAAGGCAGCATGAAATGCCAGGGAAGACATTTCAACTCATAATGATGATCAGGACACACAGGAAGAATACAGTTCCTGCCTTGTGATTAGTGAGGCTAACCTCTGAAGTCCTCACTCTCCCAGAAGTAAGTGCTCCTCTTGGATTTGATTCATAGCAGGGGATGTTTGGGTCTGGGGGATGATGTCTTTGATTCTCCCAGTGACTGGAGAGCACAACTAAGATTTAGCAGGTGAGGACCAGTGATGTGGAATGTCCTGCAAAACACGAGGCAGCCCCACAAATGAGGCATTGTTCTGCCCGAAGTGCAAATTACATTCCTCTTGAGGAAAAGACAGCAAGAACCACAGAAACACTCTGTCTACACGTTGTCTCAGTTACCAATTCTGTGTTATAAGCTACCGCAGAACTTAGTAAATTAAAACAACAACGTTGTATTTTTCTCATGAGTCTGTGGGTTGATTGGGCTCAGCTGGGCTGTTCTTCTGCTCCAGGTGGTGCAGCTGAGGATATTTGTGCAGCTGCATTCATCTGGGAGCTCACCTGGCCTTGGAACCTTCAAGATGGCCTCCCACTCTCCAGAGTCTTTCTCTTAAGTGACTTCTCCTTATTCTGTAGTCTAGCCTGAGCTTCTTTATGGCATGGTGGCTGGCTTCCAAGAGATTTTCCAGAAGTGCAAATACGGATGCTACAAGGTCTCTTGTAGGTTAAGCTTGGAAACCACACATCACTCTGTCTCATTCTACTGGACAAAGCAATTCCTGGGGCCAGCCCAGGTTCAAAGGGATGGTAAATAGAAGAGAGGAGCAGCAGTCTCATTGCAACAGCCATGCGGATGGGAGGGTTTGTTGTAGAGTCTTAAGAAATGATCCTTGCACATATGATCACATTTAATTCTCTGTGAGGTAGGAATTATTATCAATCCCATTTTACAGAAGGTAGAGCCGAGGCTTTCAGAGGTTAAGTGACATGCCCAAGACCATACCACTGGTAAGAAGTGGGGCTCAGAGCCAGGTTGCCTCACCCAAGTTTCTTTCGTCTTCTTATTTTATTTTCTATTTTCTTAATTCAGAAGTCATTTCAGGGTTAGGCAAAATGAATGAGGCTTGTGAATTTGGTGAGTGCTTCCCTATCAGTGGCTGTTGAGTATCTTCTGGACTTTCATCCTAAAATGTCATGCAAATTGCCCATGGCCCCTATGCTGTGGTGTCTCCTCTAAGTCCCACTTCCTTGGACTGTAGTTGAAACTTTGAACACTCTCCTCTATTCAAATGATATTATTTCCCCTGTCCTGCTTTCAGCTAATACTGAATCAGAAAACATCTAATAATCTGACTTGAGTGTCACCCAAGTATAGTGATTGCCTGATATTTCCTCCCTACCCAGTATCTGTTTTCCCTCCTGGTAACAGAATCCCAATTTTCCTTGGGGAATCCATTTCTCCCTTCCTTTTATTTCATGTGGTTCGAATGGCAGTGAATGCAATCCCTACTCTAGGAGTTGGCAGGTGCTGAGGGCTGGCTAATCAGAGGTTTGAATTTCTTTTGTTATAATCATTGGTTCACAGGTGAGCACACGACTTGAGCTAGGTCCATGATAAGCCACTAAAATTAAATTCAGTCCAGGACTTTTGGAAGGAGATATAGAGAAGAAGCATTTTCTTTTCTACTGGGGTTTCTGGGAGGATGAGAGGTAAGCCTAGAGCTGCTGGGAGCCATCTTGTCCCTGCAAGGCTAGAGCATACAGGAGAATAAAGTCAACCAGGAGAGAGAGGGGAGGTGGTAATGAGGGTGAGACAGTCCAACAGCATCATTCGAGGATTCTGGAAAGGGCCAAAGCCAGATTTACCCCTGGATTTTTCAGGATGTTAGCCAATAAATCCCCCTTTTTTTGCTTCAACTAGTTGCAAAAGAGTTTCCTATCAACTGCTGTGGAAAGAGTCCTGATTGATAGATCATTTCTGGTGACCAAAAGGACTCTTAGAAAAACACTCCACAATAAATATGCCTATGAAAAAGAAATAACAATTCAGGAATTCCATTGTGATTCAAGTGATGGAGATTCTAAGGTAGTATAATGATAAAACTCCAGGTAAATACAGGCAAGTGTGATCAGAAATTCTATTCATAAGAAGCAAAATAGCAATAAGTGCTATATGTTGTATTCCATAGCCAGCTAAGATTATGAATTGTACATTTTGTCTCTAAATGCAAGATTTCTAGTTCATTGCCTTGTACATAGTCATTTCCAAAGCGATAACAACAACAATGCTAAACCCCAACGCATGGAACAGAGAGCCTTTCCTGAAGAGATGGCAGACAGGTTTTTCTGTCATTTGCCAGCTCTGATCTTTGCTAGTGCCTCCCTGGGGCACAGGCTGGAGAAGACTTCTGAAGCCTGGTACAGGTGTGGGAAAGGGTGAAGGAGTATAGTGTCTGCTATGGGGGAGGAAGGGTACAAGGAAGCAGCATCTAGTTTCTAGTATATGGTGGTGACAAAAGGAAAGAGAGGAGAGCTGCATTTTAATTTTAAAAATTTAGGTGATTTCTTTGTCTAGTTATCTAAGCTTTAGGTCCCAAGGTATGTTTGGGGGTTACTGTTCACTTGGGTCATTTAGTAGTGCATATCAAGAGGTTAAATCTACCCAACAGGAAAATATCTTCTGCCATTTTATTTGGTTGGTTTGGGTTAGAGACTGAGTCTCAAGTAACCCTTGGAGGCCTGATATCCTCTTGCCAATTCCTTATCCTCTCCCCTGTGATCGTTAGAGAAGGCAAAGTCACACAACAACTTGAACTTGTGGGATGTACTGGTGATATTTGTCAGAACGTCACTGAGATAGTCAGAATAATGCCCTCTTCCTCCCCCGACTCCAAGTCATTCATGTCCTAATCCCTGGGATCTCTGAATATGTTATGTTACATAGAAAAGGGGAATTAAGGTTACAAATGGAATTATAATTGATAATCAAGACCTTTACATAGAGACACTATCCTGGATCATCTGGCTGGGACCAATGTGGTCGCAAAGGTCCTTAAGAATGGAGGAGAGGCAGACGAGGAGGTTGGAGTGATGTGATATGAGAGACTTGGCCTGCCTTTGCAGCTCTGAAGTTGGAGGAAGGGGGCCATGAACCAAGAAGCTGGCAAAGACAAGGAAATGGATTCTCCCTAGAGTCTACAGAAAGGAAGGCAGTCCTGCTGAAACCTTGATTTTCACCCCATAAGACCCCTGTCAGACTTCTAATCTACAGAATGGTAAGATAATAAATTTGTATTGTTTTAAGCCACTAAATTTGTGGTAATTTGTTACGGCAAATAGGAAACCAATACAAATTTCCTTGCAATGAGAGAAAACTCTATTACATGCAGTTAGAGTCATAGAGTCAGAGTTGAATGAGATCTTGGAAGTCTTTAGCCTGCTCTTAATGCCTCACCCACAAATCTCCTCTATCATGTACTTGATAAATGGTCTTCCAGGCTGTGTGAACATATCAACAATGGGAATTGCCAATGTCCAGAGGTGGTTTCTTCCATTTTTGGATGGTTTGAACTGTCAAAGTTCTTCCACACAGCAAAAGCAGAAATGAGCTTTCCTGTAACATTGCTTCTTTAGTTTTGGCTTTGTTTTCTAGAGTTACACAGCAATTTTTCAAGTATCTTGTTCATAAAAGATAAACTTTTAAGTATTCAAAGATTTAACCATGATTCCTTAAAGGGTTCTCTTTTCCTGACTGAATATCCTCATGCTCCTCTGTGGATTCCACAGCACACATTCCCCAGTGACTAAAACTACAGCCAACACTACAGATGTGGTTTGATCAATAGAGAGTCTGCAGAGGCTTAATTATCTTCTTTGTTCTGGATATCACACCTCCATGTGGCATTTGCTCTAGCAGGAGCATCTCTACCACATGCCCGCCCCATGCTGGGTAATTAGCTCTTTCTCCTGCCATAATGTACACTCCCCTTTCCATTCTCCAAAGCTCTGAGTGCTCTGCTTTACACCTAATAGATCCCTGATACATTTATTCTTGAAACATGCCATGATTTCCATATCCTTCATCTTCCTGGGCTCATTCCTTGTATGACCTGTGCTTGGGTGTGAAGTGGAAGAAGAACTAAAACTGATTCCATAATGTAGAGGAAAGAGCAAAGACTGTGTAGTCAGAAACTTGGGTTCAAATCCTGACTTTTTTTTTGCTGGCTCTGAGCTGTGGGCAAGTTTCTTAGCCTCTCATGAGCCTCAGTCTTCTCATCTGGAAAAAGGTGAAGGATAATTCTTACCTGAGGGCTGTGACAAGGTTAAACGAGAGTGTCGTGAAATGTGCCAAATACAGTCCTTGGCATGATTTACTGGCTCTTTTCTCCAGCTTCTCCCACTACCTCCCACTTTGTTCCTCCTTTACCTTATACAATTAGTGAATAGTAAAACATTGAGCCACATGGGCTCAGCCAAGAGAGTTCAGGATGATCATTATTGTGGGCTGGACCAATAGCAGACTTATGGATGGCAGGGCCTGGACTCAACCTTGTAGGTTGGGTGGGAGTGGGCTGAATACAGGGATGAGTAGGAAGGTTTGTTCTCTGACTTTGAAAGTGCTGTTCATTTTTAAGCCCTCTGGAGATGAAGACAAAGCTGCTAGCATTCTATGTAGGAAGGAACAGTTTGTTTCTAACTCATTAGTTTTGAAATCTAGCTTAAAGGAGTTGGGACATGATTTGACTGCTGTGATGAGACAAACATGAAACAATGAAAAAAACAAATAAACAGACTAAGTTTGGAATTGCCTAGGTTCTGAGCAGGGACTCCACTGAGTATTTGCAAGCTAGAAGAGTTCATTTTCTGTTTCCTTAGGGCAACTTTTTTTTTTTTTTTTTTAAACTTAGCAGTCCTGGTTTGGGTAATGAAGACCAGACCACTGATGCTACCATGTCACCAGGATGATGGAAAATCAGATTCAGGATGGAGCACTCAGAATGGCCAGGAAAAATGGAAACGTTTTACGCTATTGAGAGGAGCTAGACTCTATAGGCCTATCAATGTTTAGTTTCTAAGTTTTCCCAGAATTCGTCCTTTTTATATGGCTTGGCAAGCAATTATTTTATCTTTTCTTATGAAATCGTAATCTGGGACATCATTTTGGAAGGCTTGCCAGTAGCTATTCTTTGGTCTGCTCTGCCTCCGCTAGTTTTATTTTTAACCCTCTCGATTATTTCTAAACCCCTTAATCATAAAAGCTCATTTTCTTTTATTAGGAGAGATTTATTCACAAGGCTAACTCAGACGTACATGGCATCTTTTAATATACATTGCCGAGTGCTGACATGGTCCTGCAAGCATTCAGAAATGCTTCTGATACAAGATACACAAACTATATGGAAAAATAAAGAAGCTCATACCTAAGCTCATAACTTGAATCAGTTCAGTTTTATATATGCTGAAGAAATTATTTTGACAATAATAATGAACTCAGCAGCAATGGGACTGACAACAATGACCTCTTACTAGGTGCCAGGTGACAGGTTAGGTGTTAAAGATGAAACAAGAAACATCTCTGATCTAGCAGGGATCCCTGGCCTCAGAAAATTATGTTACAGTATGGAAGGTCCCTCCAACACCACCAGTAAATAGAAAATAAATGAAGTAATTGCAAAGTGTATAAATATTATGATGAGAGCAAAAATGAAGAAGAGATTGAAATTAATGAATTGTGCTATGGACTGAATGTTTGTGTCCCCCGACAAACTCATAGGTTGAAACCTAATCACCAGTGTAATGGTAATGGTATTTGGAATGGGGCCTTTGCAGGTGATTAGGCCATGAGGGCAGAGCTCTCACAAATGGGGTTAGTGCCCTTATAAAAGAGACCCTGGTGAGCTCACTCACCCCTCCCAACATGTGAGGGCACAGCCAGAAGACAGCCATCTAAGAACCAGGAAGTGGGTTTGCATCAGATGCCAAAGCTGGCACCTTGATCTTGGACTTCCCAGCCTCCAGAAGTGCGAGAAATAAATTTCTGTTGTTCGTAAGCCACCCAGTCTATGGTACTTTGTTATAGCAGGCCAAACAGACTAAAATAGGCTGTGATGGGGGCACTTACTTGTAACAAGATGGATAAGAAAAGCTTCACTGAAGATTAACATTTAAGCTAAAACCTACAGAGAACAAGGAGTTTATCTTTCAAAGTGTGAGTAGAAGAATACTCAGGATAGAGAAAATAGCATGTCCAAAGGTCTTGAGGCAGGAAAGAACTTGGCATATTCAACAAACTGAGAGAAGGCCTAGGGGCCTGGAGCACATTGAGTGAGGAAGGAAAAAAATTAGGTTGGAGAGATTTCATCAGATCAATGATATTTGAACTGATCCTACCCCAATAACAAATGCCACTTCACTTTCCTCCCATCCATCTGGCGCTTCCAAATTTTCCCCAACCCTTGCCAAACCACGGGAGTAAAAGAATCAGCCCATTGCAAATACTGTCAGTTTGCCTGGCTTCTGTCTCTGCTACCCAGCCTTGAGGCTGTGGAACATTTATAAACTCAATTTCATCTCAAAACCTTAGACAAACCTTGACTTCCTGTAGCAGCATTTTAAGGAGTAATTGCCCAGGACTCTGGCACTCAGCCTCATATGTCTATCGATGGTCTAGCTCTGGTTTTGTGCTTTTTCTGGTAAATAGCTTCTGCCTCTTCTTGAAGATCTGGTCCCAAACAATTCTTGTCCGTGAATTCATTCATTCAAGTCATTTATTCGGTGTTTATTGAGGGGCCTACTTTAGGCAAGGCACTGCCTTCGGCCCTGGGGATATAAAGATAAATCGGACGGCTCCCTCCTCTGGGTCCTGGCAGGGTAGCAGAGAGGCAGGCGATGTGGTGAGTGCAGGGGCAGGGAGCACAGTCTGTGGGGTTCAGGGAGGGCTTCCTAGAAGAGGGGCAAAGATAAGCAAATTTAGCCAAGCACAGGGACAGGGTGCGAGGAGCAGAGTAGACAGTGGGGTAGAGCCTTCCCAGCAGAAGAGATGGCAGGAACTGCGAAGACCAGAAACAGTGAGGTGCGATGAACTCGCAGCAGCAAGCAGACCCCTGCCACGTGTCTGTGATGCCAGGGTTGGGACTTACGTGGCCCCCCACCAAGGTCCGAGGTGTGCACCTGAACTCAGATCCACTGACCTGTGCAGACTTCCCTCGTGCAGACTTGGTGCCCTTCAGAACCTGCTCTGGGATCCCCCTTTGTTGTCTTCTGCCCATTTCTTGGGGCACAGTGGCCTGTCATCTGCTGTGCTCTGATACTGCACTGATCTCCCTCCCTGCACTCATGCGGAAACTTCTGGGGTGTTCTAGCCTCTTCCTGCTATTATTAGGTCATCTGGGAGTTGAGTCAGAGGGGTTGTGACTCTGATTGCACCCCACAAGACATTTTTCTTGGCTTCTTTGGGTGTGAAGAGGGTTCTTGGCTTCCTGTTTACAGAGGGTTTCCACTGGCCTCCTCTGGTCTCTGCTCTGGGGCAGGGTAGTCATCCTTTTAGAGTGACAAGGACAAGAGGAAAGAAAGGTAAGGAGAACATAGGCAGTTTGGTAGTGACAGAGATCACCTCTGCCTTTAGAACAAGAAAGGGTTATTGTGAGTAGCTCAGGAAGGAAACCAAAAGGCCAGGATTAAACTAACAGTGCCGCTTACCCCTGGGTGTGCTCCACTCAAAACAAGCAAACAAAATAACCACTGGGGCATGCCCAGCAGAGGATGGAAAACTTGGGGACAACTCTGTAGCAATTGACTCGCACATTTTTCTTCCCAGAAATGCCCAGGCAAGAGATCCTGGAGAGAAAGTTCTGGAAAAATCACTCTGAAGGCAACACAGCAGCGAGAAGGGAGTAGGACCTCTTGAGCAAAGTAGACTTTCAGGCAGATTTGAGCGACAACAGATGCTTTTGCCTTCCTCATCCATTCATTTGTTCCTTCATTAGTCTATTTAACAAGATGCATTCATTAACTTTTGTGCTGGGCACTGTACTAGGTTTGGGGAATATCTGTTAGGATAAGAATAAGTTTCTTTTTTAAAAAAATTTTTACTTATTTTTTATTGAAGTATAGTTGCTGTACAATATTGTATGTTACAGGTGTACAAATAGTGATCCACAATTTTTAAAGGTTATATTCCATTTACAGTTGTAAAATATTGGCTATATTCCCCATGTTGTACAGTATATCCCTGTAGCTTATTTTATACCTAATAGTTTGTACCTCTTATTCCCCTTTCCCTATATTGCCCCTCCCCCTTCCCTCTCCCCAGGGGTTATATCTATGAGTCTGTAAGAGCAAGTTTCTTGACCTCATAGCACTGATAGATTGAATGGTGTGTGTGTGCACGCGCGCATGTGTGCACATGATTAGAGAAACGCATATTTACAAATATATATATATATATATGTGTATAAAATATGACAAATAGCACAAACGGGCCATACAGTGTTCCTTGGGTGCACATATCTTGGGCAACCGATCTCCCTTAGGGGTCCAGGAAAGCTTCCTGGAACACATAATTTTTAAGCTGAGTCCAGATAGCAAGGTAGGTTGGGGAAGAACGGGCAGAGAGAGTGTTCTAAACATCAGCAGAGTGTGTGCAAAGGTCTGCACGTGAAGGGATGTGATTCTTCAAGGTCATCCAGGCATTATGATTTCTAATAAGGGAAGTGATGCTCAGGTGTTGTTTACCACCTCTGAGGATTGGATGAACAAGGGAATGCTGTTAGAGAGCCTCAGGTTGGGGTAGGAAGCACTCTGGTGCCTCCACTGAAGCCCCTCAGATGCCCCTGATCTTAGCCTCAGCTGTGGAAGCTGGTTCCACGGAGTGCACATCACTGGACGGTGTGTGTGTGTGTGTGTGTGTGTGTGTGTGTGCGCCTAGAATCCCGCCTGGAGCTCTCACCCTGGGTTTCTCCTCATCCCACCCAGATCCTCTCCAGCTGCAGCAGGCTCTTGCTAGAGTAAGTGCCCCCGGGCCAAACTTCAGCCAATGGGGACTGGAGTGATGGATAAATTGCTCTGCCATCTTTCAGGTGAGCCCTTCTGGGAGGCATTCTGTACTCTTTTCAGGGATCCTGATGCAATTGAGCCCCAGTCGCTCACAGCAGTGACCTTGGAAATGAACCTTTGCGTTGGCTTCCCCTCCTTTTCTGACTCTCCCAATCCCTCTCTCTTGCTCCCTGGGATCACATGCCAAATAAGCCACCTGTGCGCCAGTCCCCATCTCAGGGGTGCCCAAATTTAGAGAGTTTGCCACCTAAAGTCAAGAGAAACTTTCCTTAACTTTTAATTGGGTCCTTCTTTATCAAGTGCTGCATCTTAATTGTGTTCCTCAAGCACCTGTGTTGCCACCTTCTCTAAGGAATGCTCTGCCCATCCCCCCCATTTTTGCAAGTGGGTGAAGCTAAGGCTCAGCCCATTTCAAGTAAAGCCCAGGGTTAAAGCTCAGGATTTCTGATTTCAGATGAAACACCTTCTGGACTGCTCTATTTTGGGACATCATACTTCTTCTCAGGGGAGTGACCATTCTGTATACCTGCTCCCTGAGTTTTATTCTACCTCTTTCGTCAGAATTCATCCCCTCAAAGGAATAATCCAGTCAAATGTGAAGCGTTTGAAAATGCTACCTGGCCCTCATTCATGATGTTTTGGAATTACTGATGCACAAAAAACCACACCACTATGTTTTAGGGAACTCAAAACAAGAAAATCCAGAAATCACTTTGTTTCAGAGATGCCAGCTTCCATCCCCAATTCCATGTCCTGAGACACAAGGTCATTGACTGCCATCTCATACTAAGACTCAGCAGTGCGGTGACACATTTAATACACCAGCTCCAGATTAGAAGGATGCTCTAGGTTTCAGATGGGGTCTTTCCATTCATATTTTGCAGGGGAACTGCCGTAGTTTCCACAATGAATGTCGAAAACATGCTAACCTTTCTGGGCTGATTGAAGTTTGACTGGTCTGAGTGGTCCAGCTTCTTGTAAATTCTCATCAGCAGCATTACAATGAGATACTCTCATTGGGTCTGCTCTCTCCTTTCTCAAGTCTGCTTTAAATGCTTGGTTTATACTGAAGGCAAAGAAAACCCCCTGACCTAACTCGGATATCAGAAAGAAGAAGAAAATAGAATTTTTGGCTCTTGGGCCATTCCAGTTTGTCATTTTGTGAAATTAGTGACAGATGGGTGCTGTCTGTGTGTTGTGGGAAATTCTGTCCTACATTCCAGCCGATGCTGGAAGTTTTGGAAGAGGACAGAGAGGGGAAGGAGAAAGCTATTTGGATGAGGCACAATATATGCTAATTCTGGGACAAAAATAGCAACAAATCTGCAAACATTCATTTTCGGCAAGTCTCATTCTCAGCCTGTGTTCTTTCCCTTTTCCAGATTTCACAGTAGAAAATGCATTTAAACTGGTTGTTAATGGAAGAGGATTCAGAGGTCATCTGGCTTGTTTCTTACTGCAGCATATCAGCTTATTATAAGTTCTAGGAGGTAGAAAGGACCACTGACGGTCAAATAATCAACTGATATTTAAGGCAGACCCTAACTAATCTGATCAGATTGTTGTTCCAAAGACTCAAGTAGGTGACAGTGTGTGGGAAAGGGGCTGTTGTGTGGCAAGGGTTGGGGTCTGGAGAAGAATCGGGTCTATACTGCAGGGTTTCCATAACATAGTGGATCTCTCTACAAATAATCCCATCCCTTCTTACGGGCATCCTGAGACTTCTGGGATCATGTTCTGGGGCTGAGGTGAAAGGGATCAGGTGGATCGATATGTTGGACTAAGGAAAGATACAGATAGTGAGGTGTTGTAGGGGAACTGGCAAGGTATTGACGAGGCTCAAGGAGCGTGGGTTTAGGCAGAAGCAAATAAAAAGGACCCAAGTACGAAATGCTGAGGATTCAGGAGCCTTGAATTCACTGAGGCAGGGTCTGGGATGGCCCTGGTGTGGTCCCTGCCAGGTACAAGGCAGTTAGATGTCTGATTTACAGAGCAAGGAAAGGGGATAAAAACAAATCAAGGTCTGAGGAGTCTCTGCCAGTATTGCCTGAAAGAAAGTGAAGGGAAATCTTCACAGCAAAAGACAGAGAGTCAGTATAAGGTCAAATTACAGAGAGAATGAGTCCGTCTCCATGGAAGGGAAGTGGAAAGTGGCTATGTGTCCTTGGTCCAACTTTTTTTGAGCCTCAGTTCCTCATTTGTGAAATAGACACACAAATTCTTCCTACATCCCATATTGGGAATGAAAATCAAATGCGATCATTTTTGTAAGCAATAAAAAAAAGATGGTTATACGAAGTTCGACGATGTTCTATCATAGGGCTAACAGGCAGGGGGAAAGGAGGCATTCCTATGGTGAACCACACACTTTATTGGCTAGGGGATGGACTCCCCACCCCACAATAGATCCTAAAGGGGGCTTCTCATCTATTCTGTAGTTCTGAACATAGAATTCTTTTTAATATTGAAATTTTTGCTAATTCACATTAATTTTCATAAATATCCTATTATAAAGTTAAAAAAAGAACTTTCCAAGGATGGAACTTTCAGAATGGGGTTAAAAGCTATTGGCCCTTTGCCCAGGAAAATATCTGGACAGGATAGTCTCTTCTTCCATCACTGATGCTTAGATTGGGCAAAATTAGGCAAGCAGACTCCTTTGCAGAATTCTGTCTGACTGCCCCGAGCACGGTGTGTGCTGAGCAGGCCAAGAAGTGAACAATCTGGGGTAGGCAGGGTTTGCTTGGATCCAGCACACTACCCTTACAGGAAGGGAATAAAATGGAAGACAAGTGAATTCTTAGTAATTGTTGTGAAACTCCTGCTTCCCTCCTAGGCTACTTGGGAAGGGCCTGACCACTAGTGGGGAACCACCATAATAAACCACACAGCCTTGAATGATTTGGTAGTTCTTTGAAAAAGACTACTTATATGTGAAAAGAAGTCTTCCTTAGTGGGCTGATTGGAAATAATAGCAGCATGTCATTCTTTTATGATGTCTCACTTGAAATATTTCCCTACTGTTTAATTGAAGGATTCCCAGTAGAAAGCAGTTAAGATAAAGGGTTTGGTTTTGGTCTATAATTCAAGCTCAAAAGGGATCCTAATGGTACCTGAGAAGCCATGTAAGTAGCTGGGTCATATCTGCACTTCCCAATTTCATCTAGTCTCTATAAAATAATAGGCTTTCTGGAAATTGGTCATTAGGAATCAAAAAGGTTCAAATACAACATCGCTCCTGTCATAGATCTGTTTTTTAGTCACAGCTCTTCTGACACAAAATGTATGGGTTTTTCCACAACATGCAATTCTCCAGTTCTCTGCAGATACCAACTAGGTACCCTAAAATTTACTAATTCTGACATTAAATACCTGGAGTTAGCACAGACCCCATAGATTAAGGGCTCAGTCACACAAGACTGTGCCCCACTTCAGATTCCAATCGTAGGTCCCCAGTTTACCCAGACTTCTGTCTAACTTGGCTAAAAATTGGGGGTTTCCATGACCCCCACCTCAGATTTGGTAATTTGCTATAATGGCTCATAAAACTCAGGGAAACACTTTCCTTACTATTACTGGTCTATTATAAAGGGTATTATAAAGACACAGATGAACAGCCAGATGAAGAGGTACACAGAGAGAGGTCCAGAGGTGTCCCGAGTTCAGGAGCTTCTATCCCTTTGGAGTTTGGGATGCACCACCCTCCCAGCACATGGATGTGTTCACCAACTCGAAAACTCTCTGAACCCTGCTGTTTAGGATTTTTATGGAGGTTTCATTATGTAGGCACGAATCATCAAATCATCGTCCATTGGTGGTTAAGTCAATCTCCAGCCCCTCTCCCCTCCCCAGACATTGGGGAGTTGGGCTGAAAGTTCCAACCCTCTAACCACATGGTTCGTTCATCTGGCAACCAGCCCCCATCCTGAAGCCATATAGGGATCCATCAAGAATCACCTCATTAGCATAAACTCAGGTATGGTTGGGAGGAGCTTATTATAAATAACAACAGACACTCCTCTCATCCCTCAGGAAATTACAGAGGTTTTAAGAGCTCTGTGTCAGGAATCAGGGATGAAGATCAAATATATATTTCTTTTTTTTTTTTTTTTTTTTTTTGCTGTATGCGGGCCTCTCACTGCTGTGGCCTCCCCCGTTGCGGAGCACAGGCTCCGGACGCACAGGCTCAGCGGCCATGGCTCACGGGCCCAGCCGCTCCGCGGCGTATGGGATCCTCCCAGACCGGGGCACGAACCCGCATCCCCTGCATCGGCAGGCGGACTCTCAACCACTGCGCCACCAGGGAGGCCCCAAATATATATTTCTTATTATATAACATCATGTTTCCCTACTTAAAAAGTAATTTGTTAGTATATAATTGTTAGTAAAGATATTGAAAATCTATGCTAAAATTTAATATATATTTTAAAAGGTAATTTACCACTAGTCATTTAGATCTTATTAAGAATTATTTAGTTATATTGTCTTGGAAGGAAAAGAAACCTGAGAATATGATGAGGCAGACTTGTGAGGAAAGGTTCTGAAGTTAGCAGGAGACTTCACTGGATCTCCTGCTAAGTGAATTGGTGGAGAGACTTCATTGATCACTGGTTGATCAATATGCTAGTCACGGAGTGGGTGAGAGTTTGAGGGTAGGAGGGTAAGATGCCTGGGTATTAAGACAAATATGATATGGTTTCTGACTTTAACATGCTCGCCATCCAGTAGGAGAGCTAGACATATAAAACTATACTTAGCAATTTAATTTTATTTTAAGCAGATAGTTTCAATATAACGTGACACAACAGGGAAACAGATAGACACCGGGTGCTATAGGAAATAAAGGGAAGTCGCTCAACCCAGTCTGTGAGTTGGATGGAGTCATGGAAAGCTTCCTGTATAGATGAGCCTGACCTGAGTTTTTACTTGTTTCTTTTTTAAAGCAGAGTTTATTGAGATAGCATTTACACACAGTAAAAGTTATCCTTTTTAGGTGTACAATTTAATGAATTTTAACAATTGCACATCGTTGCATAGCCACCACCCCAATGAAGAGATAGGATATTTCCATCCCCTTAAAATGTTCCCGTAAGCCCTTTTGTAGTCAACCCCTTTCCTCCATACTGAGCCCCTGGTAATCCCTGATCCGATTTCTAAACCTGTAGTTTTGTCTTTTCCAGAATGTCCTATAAAGGGAATCATAGAATATGTAGCCTTTTGTGTCTAGCCTCTTTTATTCACCATAAGTGCTTTTGAGATTTATCCATGTTGTTGCACATGTCATGTTTATTGCTGAGTAATATTCCATTGTATGCATGTACCCCAGTTTGTTTATCCATTCATCAGTTGAGGGACATTTGGATTGTTTCTGGTTTTTGGCAATTATAAATAAAGCTGCTAGAAACATTTGTGTCCAGGTCTTTGGGTGGACACATGCTTTCATTTCTCTTGGGTAAATGCTTAGGAGTGAGATTGCTGGGTCATATATTAAGTATATGTTTATAAGAAACTCCTTGTTTCTACCAGCAATGCATGAGAGCCCCAGTGTATAACAAGAGGGCCTTTATTGTTGTACAAAGAGGAGAGGTAGGGAAGACATCTTTGGCCTCGTGCCATTCAGGCTGAGACGTGAAAGAGACTGAGGAGTTTTTCAGGCAAACAGCCTGGGGGACAGCATTCCTGGCAGCAAAAAGTCAGCAAAGAGGCTTTTAAAAATAAGGATACAAAATGTCCATTGTACCTGACATGAGGAAGATTCTGAGTGATATTTGCAAGAGCAGTTTCAGTGGAGTGCCGTGGGTGGAAGCAAATTTGCCAATGTTTAAGACTGAATAGGAAGTGGAGGGAGGGGTCTAGAGCCTCCTAAAAAATGTTAGCTCTGAGTGAGAGGAGAAAGAGAAGGTGGGAGCTAGAGGTGGTCAACAGGGTCCAGGAAGGTTGTTAAGGCTGGGAGGGACCAGAGCAGGATGAGGAAGAGGGTATAGATGCAGACAAGGAAGGTGGCAAAGAAGGGACTTGGCTTAGAGGAGAGTGGAGGAACGAAAATCAGGCAGCCTTTGACCTGGTTGTCTGCCGTTGCCTTCTTGGCATTGCAGGGAAGAAAGGCAGGTGTGGAGACAGCGGGAAGCTGAAGTAGTCATGTCTGACCTACCTCCTACGTCATTATAAAAACTGAAGAAGACACCATAGAAAAGAAAGTGGATTCCAGATAAATAATTTAGAAGTTCAGTCTAGGCTTCCCCCCAAAAGGCAGATTCATAGAACTATATAATAGGTTTATATTAAAAAATTAGTACAGGTTTGGGTAAATATATAAATACAGTAAAGTATATAAAAATCACTCACAATCCTAAAATACATTATTATATTTTGTTGGATTTCCTTCCAATCATTTACTTATCCGTACACTTTTCATGTAATTGAGATGATACTGTGTGAGGTGCCATATGTAAATATCTCATTCAGGATATTACTTTTTTCAGTGAATGTGCCAGTCCTTACTGTGTGCACACTAGAATAGAGCTCCACGAGGCCAGTGACCATGCTGTCTTGCTGACCAATCAGAGCCTCAAGTTAAGACTCTGATTTGCACATGTTAAATGCTTCATGTATATTTATTAAATTAGCATGTGTTTGTTAACATTACCCCATAAGCATTTTTCCCATGTTACTAATATTATTTAAAGGCACTTTTAATGATGTCACAGTGTTTCTTGGCATATACATGCTGTCATTTATTTAATAATTCCTTGTTTGTTAGAGGCATAATTAGCTTTTACAGTTGGTCTAATGATGTTAGTTATGGTAGTGATGGCTATTGTTTATTGAATGCTTGCTGTTATGAGCGAGCATTCATTACTGTGCTTTATACACATTATTTCATTTTATCTTCCCAACATCCCAATTAGGTGAGAAGTATTATTATTATTATTATTATTTTTTTTTTTTTGCGGTACACGGGGCTCTCACTGTTGTGGCCTCTCCCGTTGCGGAACACAGGCTCTGGACATGCAGGCTCAGCGGCCATGGCTCACGGGCCCAGCCCCTCCGCGGCATGTGGGATCTTCCCGGACCGGGGCACGAACCCGTGTCCCCTGCATCGGCAGGCGGACTCTCAACCACTGCGCCACCAGGGAAGCCCCAGGTGAGAAGTATTCTTATCCCCATTTTACAGCTGAGGAAAATGAAGCTAAGAGAGGCTTAGTAACTTGCCTAAAATCTTAAAGAAAATGAGTGGTATAAATGGACCTGATCCAAGGGCTGTTGACCCCGAGCCTGTGCTTCATGATTCTTCTCTGTGGCCTCTGGGCAGAGGCTAGCTCCTGTCACTCAATCACTGAACATTTACCAAGCACCTATAATGCGTGAAGCAGTGTGTGGGCATGAGAGAGGCAAAGATAGAAGAGACCGGTGACAGTCCTAGACCACCTTCTGGATACAGATGGACATGGATGTAAGGTGTGCGCCAGAAACAGAGAAAACAAAAACTTCACTCCTGCTCCCCGGTAGGTTCAAAAATCCAATTCAATTTAATTATGAAAAGTTTACTGGCCATCATTTATGTGCCAGGCTTTGTACTAGGCACTGGGGACATTGAGATAGACTGGTGCCCTGGACTCATGAATTTCACAGACTAGTGGAGAAGAGGGCCTTAAATCAACAAATCCAAGTGCAGGGAATATTAGGGAAGGGCACACACCATGGACTGAGGGAGCAGGCAGCAAAAATAATGCACCTCATCTCCGGGGTTGGGGAGGGTCTCACAGAAGCAGTGTTATCTCAGTTGAGATCTGAAGTAAGTAGGAGTTGGCTGGATGGAAGAGGAGAGGAAGCATGGTGGGAGCACATTGAGGGAAGGCTGGAACCAAAGAGGATCAGAGCAGACAGACTGAGGGACACAAAGCAGTCCAGCGTCGCTGGGGCAGAGAGAAGGGGGTGAGCAGGGTACAGGGAGTGGAAGGAAAGGAGAGTTGGAAGTGGGAGTGGTCAGGTGGTGCTGAGCCGGGAAAGCCATACCTGAGTTTTTCCCTTCATCCTAAGAAGCAATGGGAACCCATAAGAGGGGGTGAAGTGGGGTAGGATGTGGTCAGATTTGTAGAGAGAGCGGCGAGTTGATTGGAGGGCACAAGTGAGGGGCTGTGGGAGGAGCCCACGGGATTCAGAGGCACGATCAGGTGGGCTGAGGTAGGATATGGACTAGACTGGATTGAGTGATTGCCTGGAGAAAGGAATATGGGGAGAGAGGGGCTCATCCCTGACTGCTTGAGTGACTGAGTGGATCTGGGGTCATTTACTGACATGGGGAGGAAGGGTGGCTTTGGAGGGATGAGTAGGAATTCAGTCCTGAATGTTTTAAATTTGACTTGCCAAAAGACCATGCAAATGGGATGTCTAGGAGGCTGTTGGATGTCTAGGTTTTAGACAAAAATACCTGGGCAAAGAAAAATACTTGGGAGTTATTGATCTATTGATAGTAATTGAATCTCTGAAGTAGAGCGAGGGTGCTGAATGAAGAAAGCAAAGGGTTTAGGAGAGAGAAGGGCCAATAGTTTAAAAGACTGGAGGAGTAGAAACAGCAGAGACTGAAATGAAAACCTGATACAGGGGGAAATGTTTTGGAGCCCAACTGATGAGTATTTTTCTCGTAGAAGGGACTAATCTAATGTTACATCCTCCTTCGAGGTCAGAAAAAATACAGGTGAAAGTTGCCTGTTGGATTCTACAGCTTCTAGGTCACTGGTGACTTTGGCAGGGGCAGGGCTGGGGGCGGCGAGGGCAGAAACAGCCTGAGTCAGTGGGGTCCGGGAGCCCGCACCCCGCAGCGAGGGGAGGTGGGTGGTCAACGCGTGGGCGTGAGTTGTGGCATCTGTGATCCTGGAGGAGGGGCTGCCGTGAATGTTCCTGTCAGCCATTATAATTTTACGGGGGTAATTTTTTTGCTTTGTGACTTTTTAAGAACTGGCACTAAGAGAAAAATGAGAGGCTTTCCAGGGACAGCTGTTTTGACGGCTCAGTGGCCCCACACACACCCTGAGAAAGTTAAGGCTTAAAGGGAATGAGAAAAACTTACAGGCAATTTATTAGTTGTGTTTCAAGCTGTGCACAGCGCAACAGACTAACGGTATAGTAGTGCCTTCCTGGGAGGCTGCCATTCACCTAGTCGTAGAAATATGGGGATAAAAATGGTCTGTGAAGTGAGAAACTCACTCAGGATATACAGTGGGGCTCCTTGAAGAAATGACCCTCACACTCATGACAAGCTTCTGGCTTTTTATTGAGAATCATTCTTCAGAGAGGCTAGCTTTATTTTTTTTTTTTAATTGCTGGGAGTAATGCAGTGGGGCTGTGCATTAGACTCACTGGGACCCTGTCTTGTCTCAACAAATGGGGATTGCTGACCTGGGAAGGTGTATATATATAGTTGCTCCTAAAATTAGGAGAACTGAAAATCTCAGATTAATTTTTTCTTGACTTTGGTATGCACCATGATTTTTTCTCTTGCATATTAATTTTTCTAATTATGTTCCCTTCAGCCTAATATTGAAATGAACTTGCTTTGTCTAAACACACCTTTTTGGACTGAGAAAAAGGCAGCCTAGGAGCTCCCTGGGTGATGAGGGCAAGTCAAATTGGCTGAAGTTTTAATTTTGCTGTGGAGATTCCACACGTGGAAAATCCATAGGCAGATGATCTAAACTTAGCAGTGGGTGGGACAATCCAGGGGAGACCACAGAGTGTGTAGGGGAGGTGACATAGATCCCAAGAACCAGGAACTGAGCTGATAGCTAGGGTACAAGGGTGTGCCCAGACTATGGTCCAACCAAGTCAATCATTTTGAATGTCTTACTATCAATGAAGATGGCAGGTGATTAGTCTCTAAATTTCTACACAAGTTCTGTAGGCTCATTCATTGCCATGGGCTGCAAGTGGTTCATTTAACTATAGGTCTTCATATTATTTTAGCATCTGGGAGTATGAATTAATTCAAGACCCACCAGATAGGGAAAACAGAGGCATCTCTTGAGGTTGGCTAAGTAATTGGGTGGGCATGGGGGAGAGTGAGCCTTCAGGCCTTGATTATTAGCAGTCTTAGCTGTGAGGACAAGGACCAACTCCTTAAAATCTCTAAAATACTCTATAGCTATGGAATTGAGAGACAGGAGTGAACTGGGTACATTTTCTTAAATGTGAGTGGTCACTCCTGAGTCTCAAAGTGAAAAACTCCTGACTTTATTCTAAAAGACTATCTTCTTAAATAATTGTTTATGATTATCTTTTTTAGAATTCTCTTGAGCCCAGATATTTTGTTGTGCTCAAAATAAGCTCCATGATGGAATTAGTTTCAGAACGCAAATTTGAAATTGAGTCCTAGATTTCAAATGGGAAGAGGTTTAGCAGCCTAAGCTATAATAGGAAGCTTCACCCCACTTTTAACACTTTTCCTTCATAATCTTTCCTTTAAAGCCAAACTCTTTAAGAAAAGGAATTTCCATACATTTGTCAAATCCCTTCAAATTGAAAATCTCACCAGATTCCAAATGTATGCGAAAATAACACCAATTTTCAGGTTAAGCAGCTATCCCAAACTCTTAGCTATAGTTTTCATTGCTAGGAAATGATCTGATGCTCACAACTCAAAAGCTTTAGGAAACTAATAAAAATCAAATGATACTACTGCTATGTAGTTTGACTAACTGAAATTTGTCTTAAAATTGGATGATGAGATATATCTGTTATATATTTAGTTGCATAAAAACGTAATCCTAAAGAAGATTTATTCATTAAGAAACTTATTCTGACACACTTCAAAATTGAATATCTTAGACATGGCAATTGGGTTAAGCAAGAAGATGATAAAAATTCTAAAATGCCTTTTATTTAAAAATTAAAAAAAAAAGCTTTTTGTGTACTCATACAAACATACATGTGGATACATGGCGGGGGGAGGGAGAGAGAGAGGACATGCAGATTAGAAAAGAAGTGAGTACAACAGCACCACAGGTCGAGTGAATTTACAGGTGCACACTTAATTGCCCGCTTTCTGAACTGTGTTCTTTATTCTATCAATCAGATCATTCCCTCAAACGTTCCTTTAGTTCTCCTGGGTTCAGTGACATTAGGATGCATCTTGAAAATTTGCAGATTTGCCTTGTCCCCAGTGGTCTCTGGGATAATTACTTTGGATGATTTTCCTTAATCCTTCTCCTTGGTGATTCTGGAAGGTGCCACATTATGCCTCTTTGCTGACATTCTGCCTGCTCTTTGTAATTGCTTCCTGTTCTATGCTCTTTTGTCAGAGACCCTGAAGGCGAATGAGGAATAGTAATTGTCACTAATCTTCTAACTTGTCCTCAGAGAAGCAATGTTATAAACAGACCTCATATTCCAAATACTGCATTATGTATTTCTGGTGCCAAGTAATGTACTCAGGGTTTAAATATAATGCATGCCTTTCCAAATTGTGGGAATTAAGGGAGAGTTTGATATATTCAACAAGCACGTAGGCATTTGAAAAGTTGCGCCAATCAGGGGTAAGGCAGATGTTGCTCAAATAGGAAGAAATACAAGGGAAAAGAGAGCTGTCAAAATTTTTGCTGTATTAAAAGCGTCATTTTCTACTCGAGAATTGTAGAATTGGAGGGTCAAAGGGGGTACTTTTGAGAACACCTCTAAACTCATATTCAGTGCGTTAGCCCCCTGTTTTTAAAAGAACAAGAATACTCCTTAGAACCAAAGGCTTAAAAAACAAAGACAAAATGCCATATCTAAAAATCAGAAGTGACAATTAAAAAAAAAGAAACTGAGAGTCTGGTTTCCTGCAAAGATTGATCAGGAGAGTTATTTCAGATTGATTTTGCAAGTCACTCTTGAACAGAGAGTTCCTTTTCCTGTGGACAATTCAGTCATAAGCCATTGGATTTCTTTATTTTACCCCAGAATCTGGATAACTTGAGAAAAATAAAGTTTAGCTATTTACACAGTCCTGATCTAGACCTATTGCTGTTTATTATCACTTAACGATAATGTTTTACCTCCTAAATTGGGCATTAGAAACGTTAGTGTCTTGCTTTTATTGGCTTGAAATGCCTCTTTGTCTCCATGAACTCTTTTTCTTTGACTTGTTTTTAAAGTTCAATGTTTTTATTTAAGAAGTCAGTTGCGGGCTTCCCTGGTGGCGCAGTGGTTGGGAGTCCGCCTGCCGATGCAGGGGACACGGGTTCGTGCCCCGATCCCGGAGGATCCCACATGCCGCGGAGCGGCTGGGCCCGCGAGCCATGGCCGCGGAGCCTGTGTGTCCGGAGCCTGTGCTCCGCAACGGGAGAGGCCACAGCAGTGAGAGGCCCGCATACCGCAAAAAAAAAAAAAAAAAAAAAAAAAAAAAAAGAAGTCAGTTGCTTCCTGAAAAATGTGAATGTAGCTAGATTTCCACTCCCCAGTAGGAGTTAAATCTTTTGGTTACTGAGATCAGATTGTGGATATGATTGTAGATGGGGTTTAAGAAGGCCAGAGTAGGAAACATGCCTGGATTGTCTAATTAGGTTTGCACATTCCATCCTGCTCTTCCTCTAGCTGCCGACTACACCTATGCATAATGGTAACCTTGCACCATTGGGCACAGTCCTCTGCTCACAGGTTAATTTTTGCTTTACTCCCCATCACTTCCAACTGCTTTAAATTTTTCGATTTATTTATAACTATGCCGCTTAGCATCCCAAGGGAGAAAATGCTGTTCATGGCCACTGGTCTACTGGAAACTCATCTCATTATATTACAATATACACACTGATCGTAAAGGAAAAGGGTAAACAGGGTTTTTCAAGCACTATTGACATTTTGGGCTGGATATTTGTTTGTAGGGGCTCATCCTGTGCACTGGAAGATGTTTAGCAGCATCCCAGACCTCTATCCACTAGATGCTAGTAACAAACCCTAGTCACACCAACGAAAAATGTCTCTAGATAGTGCCAGATGTCCCCTGGAGGGCAAAATCAAACTCTAGTTGAAAAACACTGGGCTAAGAAAATATGAATGATTTTTAAGGAGTACATCATCCTCTTCACCACAACATCCCCACCATGTAGAGCAGTTCCTGGTAGATGATAGGGTTCAGGGATACTTATGGGCCTTACTATACAGAGGACAGGATATGGTGTATCATGTGAGAGTGATAGAACCTGTTAGCTTCTATTTTTCTGGCTTACAGTAGGTACTCAATTAATATATATATTTTTCAATGACTACATAATGGATGAATGAATTAGTGAGTGAGTGACTTTCCCACTTGGGACTTTAGATCTTGAGAGAAGGGTAGATCTAAGCTGGGTGTTACTATAATTCAGTGATTATTCAAGTTGGGGGTCACCCTCCTACTCTCTTTAGAAATCTGTGAATGCCATGGTGGGATGTTGTTTACTCTGTCACAGATATGGCTGCAGTGAACAGGTTCTCAGTGGTCCTTAATCCCCTCTAGCTCCGTACCTCTTTTCTTATGACCAGATATTCACCCTCAGAATATCTTTCTCCCTCCCATGTTATTCCTCATGCACAGATGAAGGCAGTTTTCATCAACCTGAGGTCTGTGACCCATTATTGAATTCTGAAATTCTGATTGTGTGGGTCTTGGCCAGCATTAAAGAAAAAAGAAAAACAGGAATAGGATAAAACAGAAGAGAAAATATTAGAGTACATGATATGTCTGGGTAAGTATTGTCTCTTAAAATTTTTATTTCAGTCATTTTGTGTTTGTTTAGTTCCTGGGTTGTGCGGTGAAAATATTGTTTCTGTGGGCCCCTTTCAGAAAAGTTTGAAAGTCACTTGCTGGTGGAGTAGCCCAGGTACATGGTAACCAGAACAGAAAACTCTCTCTCCCAATAGGTGGGTTGGTAAATTAAGGATAAGAGAATGATAAGGGGTGTGTAGAGCAATACGGCAGAGACTCTGGGCTTTGTGGGCAGTGTCTGCCCTTATGACACCACAAGAAGACATGGCTGTCTTTTGGAGTGAAGCGGTGGGACCTGATGGGAAGTAAGGTCAGATAACCCCAGGTTTAAGCCTAGATTTCTAGTGAAAGTAGTGTCTGTTCCCTTTGTGTGTTCTTTTTTAAAGTATAAAAAGAATATAGCTGTTCTGTCTGCAGAATTCCTTTTCTTGGCCCCATGAAAAATGATATCAGAGCATTTCACTGGTCTTCTATTTACCCAAGCTGAAGGAGTTCAGTGTTTCATTAGTCTGATCAAACATCCCTTGCAACAATTTTGACTCAGATGATGGCAAATGAAGATATTTCCTCTAAAATAAAAACCTGTCACTCGTGACATTTAGAACAAGTATGGGCTAGCTGGAAATGCCTCTTTTAACATTGCTGACATGAAGAACAAATGGATTTGAAAAACATATGTGCTCTTGGTAGATCTTTTTCCTATGTAAAAGACAATTTATTTTAAATTCAGAAAGTGATTGATTTTATAGACAATAATGCTATGATTAAATTACATAAACCAAGTACTGATATTTTACTCATAAAAAAGATGATAACCACATTTCCCTTTTTACTTTATTTTAAAAGCCAGAAGGAAAAGGACTACCAAAAAACATATAGAATTAACAGCCAGGAACATTATAAAGCAAAAGATACTACAGCAAAAGGTACTAAAGACTACATAAATTCAGTTTTCCTTTTAAAAATGTGCACAGGGACTTCCCTGGTGGTTCAGGGGCTAAGAATCCACCTGCTAATGCAGGGGACATTGGTTCGAACCCTGGTCTGGGAAGATCCCACATGCCACGGAGCAACTAAGCCCGAGCGCCACAACTACTGAGCCTGCACTCTAGAGCCTGCAAGCCACAACTACTGAAGCCCGCGTAACTAGAGCCTATGCTTCACAACAAGAGAAGCCACCACAATGAGAAGCCCATGCGTTGCAACGAAGAGTAGCCCCCGCTTGCTGCAACTAGAGAAATGAAGACCCAATGTAGCCAAAAATAAAATAAATAAATAAAAATGTGGACAATGCTTCCAAGACTCACTGGATACTTGATTTTGCACAGGTTTCCAACAGCATCATCAGTACCAGATAGACTTAGGCCTTGGGCATGCCTAAGACTTGCAGGACCACAGCTTAGTCCTGAGAAAACTTCCTCTGACCTATTTTTGGTTCCCCATCCTAACCTGCTCCCAGACCCTCTGTTTTCTTACTTTGTTACCAGTCCTTTTCAATGCTGTGTCATCTGAGTCCTGATCTACAGCACTTTCCCCTAACTATGATCCTAATTGTATTTTTCCATTGCCTCTTTTGGATTATATTTTTTTCCAGATCTAGCGTATCTCCAGGGGCTTTTTGCATTTAAACAGTCTTGTGGATGACATTTCTGTAGGGCTCCTTCTTTTCTCTTGGGTACAACTTAAACAGTGTAGGGGAGGAAGAGTTTTTCCTTCTTCCCTTCTAGATTCTTTGCCTGGTCCTACAGTAGAAATGATGTAAGGCAGATTAACAGGAGAAAAACGTTTAATTTTGTATGTACAGGAGCGCCACAAAGACAATGAGACACAAAGGCAAGTCGGGCAGTTGAGGCTTATATGCTGTCCTGAGCTAAGGAATAGGATGGGATCTGGGGCTTCAGAGGGGAGGAGGGTCATTCATATGATGATAAGAAGAGCAGATGTTTTCCCTGCCATGTAGATAGGTCTTTCAGATAAAATCGTTATCTCTGGTAATAACCTTCTTTCTGGGCCAGGCCCCTGGTCTAAAGTTTTAGGCAGTTAAGGGAGAGGTAAAAGGTTTTCCTGAGTCTCCTTGGTCTTGATTACCTTTAGCTCAAAATAATCCACACACCAAAGTGAAATATATAGAGGTGGCATATTCTGCACCCCTTCAATAGACAAAAATAAGTACATTTACAGCAAGTTTTAGAGCACTAAGAAAAAGAAAATATTGAGTGTGTTAAAGGATAGGTTGTCAGGTGATGTAAGTGCTTATATATAGAAAAGAAATCATGTGGACTCTTGGTTTGTTTCTACTCTGAAAGCACTCTGGGGCCAGAGAAAGATCAAACCAATGTGAAATCAGATGGACTATTAAAAATAATGAGAATTTCATAAGGCATTTGTATACAAGATAAAGATGTAAAAATCAAAGGTCTTTTTCTATTCTAGCAAAAATCACCCCAAAATGGAAATGTGAAAAAATGTCCCATGTTTGACATAGCGGCAAGATCTAAAAAGTGCTTAGCAATCAAAATAACAAAATAAAAGACCTATATAAAGAAAATCATAAAATTGTTATTGAACGACATAAAGCAAGAGTTGAACAAATGGAAAGATATACCATGTTCTAAGACAGAAGGGGCTTAAATAACAAATATCAATTTTATCAAATTTAATAGATAAATCTACAATGCTCAGTAAAATTCCAAAAGGGGTTTTCTTTTTAGAGTTGGATAAAGTGAACTTAAAGTTTATATGAAAGGATAAATACTCGTGAATAGAGCAGAAATTTTGAAAAAGAAAACTAACCAAAAGTTGCTGTCTTCTCAAACATCAGATCATACTATAACGCCACAGTAAGGAAATCAATGGTCTTGGCAAAGGAATAGACTAATACTGCAGAAGAGCTGAATAGAGAATAAAGAGGTAGAACTGAGTACATATAAAAATATGCCATACTCATCTAAAGTATGTTTATTGCATGCCTATTCTATAGCAAGTTTTATTCTAGGCATGGAAAAGTTAAGTATTGCTATTTAGAGAGAAGGATAGATTATTTAGAGCTGGCACAACGATCATTCATGTAGAGGAAAAGAAAATTAAACCTCTCTCACATCGTATACAAAAATACATTCCAGTTTCAAAGCATAAAAAGTTAAAACATGACACTCATATGACTATAAATTGAGCACAAATCAAAGATTTATGTAACGTATGAATGAGGGAGCCAGCAGGATGGTAAAGCTGGTTCAAAAAGCATTTGGAGAGCAGAGATTTAAACAATTAGTTGAGAAAGGCAGGGTGGAACAAGCTTACTAAGTTAGAGACAAGAGTGGTTAATGTCCTATAGGGAAATAAAACTGACTTATTTTCTCTCTTGGACAGAAATAATTTGCACCTCTATTGGAGAAAAACCTGCAAGTTAACATGAAAAGTCATAGAGTCTGGGTCTTAATCAATAGTAAATCACAGATCAGGAATGGCACATCTCCTTATCTCTAGGACCTAGAGAATTAGATAATCATTGAATGGGGCTGTTAGCGCTCTCATATAACAATGAAGGGACATGCAGTCATTCTTTTGCTGTATTTCCAAGTTTTGGACAATTTTTCTTAATACCATATAGATTGAAATTTTAAATGTAGGTAATAAAACAAATTTTAAAAGTACCTGCGAGAAAAGCTAAGAGATACCAACATGCACATTTTGGACATGAGAAGATTTTAAACAAGACTGAACATTCTGAAGTTATAAAAAAAGACAAACTATATAAAAGTGAAAAAGAAAAATGCTTTTGCATGGAAACAGCTACTATAAACAAAGTCAATAAATAAAAAATAGATTTGGAAAACTACATGTAATGTAAAGGATGAACAAAGGGGTAACGCAAAAAGAACTCTTACAGATTGACAAGGAGATAAACACTACATGGAAAAATGGGCAAAGGATATTCAGAGGCAATTCGTGAAAGAATGAAGATGCTCGAACTCACTAGAGCCTGAGGAAATGCAAATTAAAGCAACAAGGTCATAGACAGCCTTACACCTAACAGAATGTCAGAACTTTATGAGTGACATCCACTCCTGCCAGGCATGTGGGGAAAAGAATATTCTTATACTTTGCTGATGGAAATGTGGATTGTTATAGGTTTTTTTTGAAAATAAACTAGAAATGTCTATTAAAAATTAAAAATACATACATCGCTTGACCTAGCAAATCTTACTTCTGAGAGTGTTCAAAGAAAAGCACCAGGATTTAAGATATATGCTCAAGGATATTTCTGACAGCATAAAACTGGGTAAAAGCTGGGTAAAAGCTGGAAGAAAATGAATGTGTGTCAATAGGGCAATGGTGAATAAATTATGGAACATTCATCCCATGTAATATAATGTTCCATTAAACAAAAAAGAATTAGACCCATATCAGGTGCTTAGAAGGGATTTTCATGAGTTATTGTTGCATGAGAAAAGCAATGTTCAGAAAAGTTTGTAAAATATCATCTTATCCTTATAAAACAAAAAGGCATTCCTGCCACATATTTATATATATAGAGATGTTTACATATAATTGTATGAGCATGAAGAGAAATGGAGAAAGATAAATATTCTAGGTAGTTAACATGGATAATGATGAAAGAAGGAGGGAAAAAGAGAAAACCAAGCAATATAGAGAAAGAAAAATTGAAAACACTCTACTAGAAACAACTCTAGTATGATCACATCGATGCATTTATAGAAAACCATATTTGTGTATATGTAATAGAAAATTTAAAAAAAAGTCTTCTGACTTTCATGAGAGAGAAAGATATTCGCACAATAAATATCCTTTTTTTCTTTTTCTTAGTGAAATATAGTTGATTTACAATGTTGTATTAATTTCAGGTGCACAATAAAGTGATTCAGTTATATATATGTGTGTATATATATATCTATTCTATTTTAGATTATTTTCCATTATAGCTTACACAATAAATATCCTTAAAGGAAGAGTAAGGGCTGGGTGAGAAAAGAAGAGATGAATAACTGTTACTGGGGCTGGATGCTTTACAGACACGTTCTAGGTCTCCTCAGAGACAGTGGGGAGAAAGACAACACTTGGTTAACAAGTGTGTTAAGCCCTTGCAGGCTGTGGTTCAAAGCTGTGGCATGCTCCCAGATGTGTAAACTGTCTGCTCCTCCTCAGTAAGCATTTAGACCACAGAGATGGAGGAGAGATGAATTCCTCTGCATAAAGAAAGAGGTGGAAAGTTGGGGGTGGAAAGTGGGTAAGGATTCTGAAAGGGAGGGGTCCCAGAGGAAGGCAGAGCTGTGAGAGAGGATGGCTAAGCGACAGGCAGAGCAGCAAAGGACTCAAATACAGGATGCCCCAAGCTGATTCTAAATTCTTTTGCTACAATGCCCTCCTCCCCCTGACACACATACATCTATAAAGATAGCTGTGCAGCACCAGAAACAAAATGGTAGAAGGGGTTGGATGGATAACAAGGTGGGGAGGTGGAGTAGATGTGGTAGGCTGGTATTACTGGTCCTTGTATTGACTGGGAAGTGTCTTAGAAGGTCAGGAACAGGGCATAAAGCAACATGAGTTCAAATTTCTTTGGGTGGTAAGGTCTTTTCTTGAGATCACTGTGCATGTACCCAACTTCCTTCCTCCCTTCCTCAGTTCCTCCCTCCCTTCCTTCCCTCCTTTCTTTTCTTTGCCAGATACTATGATATCACATCATGATAAGACATCACCATGGGATACAACAAATAGTAAGACACTGGGATTCCTGTCCTGGAGTGTATACCCCGTCAGAGGAGACAAGTATATAAATAGTGGTTTGTAATTGTGGTGAGTACTATGAGGAAGTATATGGGTCTTTGAGAGTTTATGATGGGGAAACTGGGTGGAGGACAGGGGCAGTGCTTCTCATCAGTCCTACTTGCCAGCCATTCTACAGAGACCTTAAGAAAATAGGACAAAAGACTGGGAAGATGGGAAGGGGCCAGGGAGAAAATAAACAGATACAGAGGGAGCCACAAGGTGTTTGGATATAAGAATGCTAACATGAAGTTGCAGTTTTGTCTAGGGCCTCTCCCTAAGGGAAATAGAAGTGCTCAGAGGGCCGCCAACGTTCAGTTGTTTTTCTGTAGTTGAACTGACTGGCCAAACGTCCTGTGCCTAGAGAAGAAGGAAGGAAAGCACCGTTATTGTGCATCCGCAGTGTGCCAAGCGCTTCACTTAGGTTACCTTGTTTATTTGTCTGTGAGAAATGCTCGGTGAAGTAGGTATCGTTAGCACCTCTTACATGTATGAAAGATAAAAGAAAAACCCAATAAATTATGCATGTTTAAAATCCTTTTTTGGGTTTTGTTTTGTGCTGATTGCCTGGTCAGCAGCTGGCCCTTTGTTGTGCTGATGGGTGAGAAGGGGAGGGAGGGTCAGAAGAGGCCAAGTTGAGTTGAGTTGCACAATAAAGCATGCAGATCCCTGGGGAAAATATCTCAGAGCAGGAGGAAAAGCTAGCCAGGGTGGAGGAAAGCCAGCTGGGGTGGGAATTTTAGGTGGACAACTGCAACAAAAGCAGTCAGGCACAGGGCTTCAAGGAGGGAGATGTGAAAGAGATTTCTAGGGCAACTGTCCAGGTGCTCTGCCAGTGGAATACCCCTCCCCCTTTGCTCTCTACCACACAAGATCGACATCATTCTTCAAGGCCTTTGGACTTGTGTCTCTTTAGGATGCTGAGATGAACCTTCAGTGGGGTACACTAAGGCCAATCTGTTTCGGTTCCAGACGGATAAAGAAAGAAGGTTCAGATGGTTTAAATAACATTCCAAAAGTCACTTCACCCCTCTGCCCTTCAGTTTCTTCCTGGAAAATGAGGCATGCACTAGGCGATCGCCACGAGTTCTTTGGGGGGAGAACAAGCTGACTTCTTTTCATACAGGTTAGGCCGGCAGCTGCACATCAGTTAGTCCTTATGCCTTTCAGTTCCTCTCTTTCTTGGCTGCGGCCACTGGAGGAGCTGGAGATAGCCCTGAGATGCTGGGTTGGGAGGTGCTCCCAGACAGTGGGCCTGGGAGCCCCAGTCCTGCCTCTGTTCTCTTCACATCAGGGGAGAACAGCTTTTTTTCTTTAGAAAGAGACTTTTATTTATTTATTTATTTATTTATTTATTTAATTTATTTATTTTTTATTAGTTTCTGCTTTATAACAAAGTGAATCAGTCATACATATACATCTGTTCCCACATCCCTTCCCTCATGCATCTCCCTCCCTCCCACCCTCCCCATCCCACCCCTCCAGGCGGTCAAAATGTTCATCGCAGCTCTATTCACAATAGCCCGGAGCTGGAAACAACCTAAGTGTCCATCATCGGATGAATGGATAAAGAAGATGTGGCACATATATACAATGGAATATTACTCAGCCATAAAAAGAAATGAAACTGAGCTATTTGTAATGAGGTGGATAGACCTAGAGTCTGTCATACAGAGTGAAGTAAGTCAGGAAGGGGAGAACAGCTTTGAACAAGCTCTTTCTTCCCAAGAGCCGCTGCCCACTCTCCCCCACCCCCAGGTGACCTGATTTAGGCTGGAGGAGGTGACACTGCACTTCACCATCCCCCGGGCCTCTCAGGGAAAAACTGCTGATTGCTGTCAAGGGAACTTGACAACAGCCCGATTTTTCTTTCCATCAAAACACAAAATACTCATTTTCTCATGAAGCTTCTTTAAAAGTAACATCGCTTTTCTGACTTTAAAAGTAACACAGGTTTACGGTAGAATATTTTAAAATTCAGAAAAATATATTGAGGAAAAAATTAAAAATTTCTGCAATCTCACATTGAGAGATGATTGCCTTTAGTATTTGGTGTATATAGTTTCTGTTAACACGTGTTATCACGTTATGTATAAAGCATAGATTCATTCATAACTAAATGTACAGTTTCAGTTAACAAGGATTTGTTGAGCACCTGTGTTGTGCTAAGCACTGGGCTCAGATAAAACCATGAATAAGGTGAAGCTTCTGCCCTAATCAAGTATACACGAAGCTTACATTTTTTATAACATGATTACTATACAATAGATATATTTAGTATCCTATTTTAAATGAACATGATTGTCAGATTGCTCCAGAATCTCTAACTAGTGGTTTTGAACATCAGTTGTAAAGCCTACACATATGGCCTCTTATGGACACTCCTTCCTCTTTCTAACCCCTTTGGTTGAATGGGCGGTTCTATCTTCTTCCAGATCCACTTATTGCCTACTGTTGCTTTTTCCAGGGATGTTGTCAGAGCCAAGCTGGACCAAACAATGCCTTTCTCCAGGGGTTTTGAACACTGGACCAGGGAGAGTAACTAGTATTTCTAGTCTGGGAATGGAGATAGGAGACTTTGGAGGATTCAGCATTTAGGTCTCTTGCCAAGCTGGAGTAAGAGAAAATGAGACTGAAAGATAGATATTAGCAGAAATGTGTGTGTGTGTATGCGTGTGTGTGTGTGTGTGTGTGTGTGTGTGTGTGAGAGAGAGAGAGAGAGAGAGAGAGAGAGAGAGAGAGAGAGAGAGAGAAGGAAAGAGAGACCAAGAGTTATGGACTTAATGTTTGTGTCCCCCAAAAGTCATATTTGAAGCCCTGACTCCCAGCGTGATAGTATTCGGGGTGGGAACTTTGGGAGATTAGGTTTAGATGAGGGTATAACGATGGAGTCCTCATCATGGGATTAGTGCCCTTATAAGGAGAGGAGGAGGAGAGAGCTATCTCCCTCTCTCCAAGTGCACATACCAGGAGAGCCACATGAATATACAGTGAGAAAGTGGCCATCTGCAAGCCAGGAAGATATTTCTCACCAGAAACCACTCATGCTAGCACCCTGATCTTGGACTTCCAGCCTCCAGAGCCATGAGAGAGTAAATGTTTCAGCCACCCAGTCTACGGCATCTCTGTGCCTGTTTAGCAGTTGTTTGCTCAGCCCTCAGCCTGGCTTCCTGGTTGCCCAGCCTGTGAATACCTGAACTAGCCAAGATATTCTGCTTTTGTCTCAGCTAGTTTGACTTCAGTTTCTGTCACTGACCATCGTGAGACTTGGCTTAGAATAGAGAAGTAAATACTTGTTTATTTATATTTGGACATGTTTTGAGTTTCATTTAGTAGAGTTTTTGTGTTTTTAGGAGGAATGTGGGAAGTAAAGGGGTAAGATGAAAGCCAGTAATGAAGTGAATAGACAGAGGCCACATCTTTTAGGCAGAATTTGTTCTACTTCATAAGGATCACCCTGAAGTCAGAAGTCATAGGACTGAGAAAATACCTTGATGTAGCCACAATCAAAATTTAAAAATGACAGACTTCTTTGAGAGAATATTTAATCCCATATAACACAACTCATGTTAAAAAAAGAATAGCAATTTGCTGAAACCCTTGCCTAATTATTTCCCTAAAATCTTAGTTCATTAAAAAATGAGAAAAGAGAAAGAAGGAGTTATTATTACCCTCAAATGAAATACTGCTGGTGGTAAGAAATAATCAGTTAATCTTCATGGAGCCTCAGTGGACTCTTGCTAGACCCACAATTGAGAGAAGAGAGGTTGAAGAACACGATTTGAAATCCATAGCGCTCCTGGATTTGGCCCTGATCAGAAATCAGCAGTTGTTGATTTCAAGGACTTAATTCTTCCCCTGCTTTCCTCCCCCCTCTGCCTATATACAGAAAGAAATTGGAAAGGAATGTATTTTTATATTTGTCAAGAGTGTGCTTTATATGTGCAAAGCCCCAGTGCTCAGATCCTTGTCTCTCACAAATTCTGGCTCTAACCAATGTGCAGCAACCATTCTGTCCCAGGTGTTCCCTGGAAAGTTGTCAGTGACCACATAGCCATAAGGGGATCCAGGAAGGGTCATTTTCTTTGTGCTCACCCCAGTACTTTGAATGTAAAATGAGGTTAAGACTATCAAATTACTTAATAAGTCATGCAATACGTCGCTGCTGTTTGAAATCCCTTAACCATGTGGAGTTTTATGATGCTGTGGAAATGGAAGGGGGAGAGATGTGAATGGAAAAAAAACATGACAAGTCTGAAGATTCTGGGCAGCCTGGGGAGAATTAGGCATTTCTAACGCGTAATGGCTTGTGGAAGAGGATTAGGTGTCTGATCTTACTTTCAGAGCAAACACGCCGGAGCAGCTGTATCACACCAACAACAAAGGCACACAGGCAGCCCTGTGACCAGTCTACACCGGGAATGTCACGGTCCTAATTAGTTCCATACACTCCTACAAACACATATCAGCTTCTTCCTGAAGCAGAAGGAGTTGATCCTCTTCCCCCATCATCAGCAGCAGACTGGGTTGTGTCCCGTGGGAAGGGCATGTTGATTCCTACACCAAATGATGGGACTGGGGAAGTTAGTTTTCAGTGTCCTCTGCATTTCCCACTTCCTGTCTTTTTGGTGTCCTTCAAGCCCCTGTCCTCTTGGTCTGTTGTTCCAGGCTTCTCAGAGCAACAGGGCCAGTGACCTGCCCATGTCCCTGGCCCTCAGATTAATGGACTCAATCTTAATTCCCACTTGGGGGCAGAAGAGAAAAAGTCCTCATGACCTCCCCAAATTCTATATTTTAGGTGCATAACCGGCAATACCCCATTGCCAGGAACCAGTATTTCTATACGTTGGAATTGTTTCCTTCAAAAGTTCCAAACCTAGTTCAAACTGTTTTAACCAAAAAAGGGAATTTGTTGTTTTATTTTAGTGAAAGGTCTATGGGTGGACTCTCAGTCAAGGCTAAATCCAAGGGTAAAAATTACATCACTAAGGAGAGATCACAAGAACGATTGGATGTAGGCCAGGCAACAATAATAGATGTATATTAGTGTCTCCTATACGCTACAAAGCACAATGAACAAGACAGGCAGGAATTTAGAACATAGGGGAGAGCTACATAAATGTGCAATTGAAATATGGCATGACAAATGTCGAGATGGAGAATTACAGCATGCTATGAGCACGTAGGAGGGGTACCCGGCCCAGCTGGGAACAGAGTAGGATCAGGGAAACCTCTACAGAGTAAAGGATATTTAATAAAGTATGTATTAGAGTTAGATGAGAGGGGATTCAGGGAGATGGTGATGAATATCTTCTTTCTCATATGAAATGGCCAGGTCATCCATCTAAGAATGACGGTGTTTTCTAAATAAGAACGCCTTGTGTGATAGGCACGCTTAGTAAGAGAAGGACTGTGCCAGAAAATTCGGGATGTATAATCACCATCTCTCTTCCCTCTCTTCTGCTATTAAGAAAATAAACAGCCAATCCCATGAGTGGGTCCCAGTGCCAGTGGTGAAAGGAGACTAACATAAATTGAGCACCAATCAGGTCACAGGTGTTGTTCTTACATTTGCTCGTTTGATACTCACTACCATTCCAGGAGATAAGTACTATTTCCAAGTTATAGAGGTAAATGAAACAAAATGACAACAACCAAAACAACCTAGCAAACAAAACCCATGAGGATTCAGAAATTTAAGCAACTTACCTGTAAGTGTTGGAGCCAAGATTCAAACCTAGTTGTGCCTGGTTCTGGCACACATTCCATTATTCTGCCTCCCAGCATATATTCTAAGTTTTATTGGAGTCTTCCAGAAATGATTCTCTAATCTTGGTTGTTTAACCAACACGAGATACTACTAGTGAAAATTTAAATTCCAGTAGGCAGAGTGTCCTTTTGATGTTTTAGGAAAAACTAATCTGGAAGGTATCCACCTACCCAGTCCAAGTATGGTAAATAATGTTGTTTGTCGTAGTCTCCAGTCTCTTACAGCAGGGATTCTCAACCTATGTGCCCCTACATTTTTCTTAGTGTGGTAGATTGAATTCTTTACTTCTCACTAACAGAAGTATACATCAATCTTCTTGCCGTGGTTTCATAATGGAGGGAGGATACTTCTTTCCTTTCGCCTTGATTTTTGGGATTGACCATATGACTTGTTCTGACCATTGAGATGTAGTCAGATGTGACATAGACAGATGCTTGAAATGTGCTTGTGTGGTTGGGCTTCCTCCTCTTTTTTTTTTTTTTTGCAGTGCGCGGGCCTCTCACTGTCGTGGCCTCTCCCGTTGCGGAGCACAGGCTCCGGACGCGCAGGCTCAGCAGCCATGGCTCACGGGCCCAGCCGCTCCACGGCATGTGGGATCCTCCCGGACCAGGGCACGAACCCGTGTCCCCTGCATAGGCAGGCGGACTCTCAACCATTGCGCCACCAGGGAAGCCCGGGCTTGCTCCTCTTGCATTCTGGTCATCTGTTACAAGAAAACATGTCCCTTTTACCTGGGTGCCACAATATGACATGTAGAATAGTTCTGCAACTCACAGCCTGAAGCCACACCTAGCTGACCTGGAACATGAAGTAGAACTGCTCAGCTGAACCCTGCCTAGATTAGTCAAACTGTAGCTGCCCTGCCATCCCAGAGCAAGAGAAGAAATGCTTGTTATTGTAAAATGCTGAGTTTGGGGATGTATTTTTACATAGCATTATTATAGATGCAGCAGGCTAATGCAACCAGTGAATAATATTTCCTTTTGCTACAACTGAGTTTACTTATTGTCTTGAAGGCATCTATCAGATGTAACCTTGAACAGCATGTATAGCAGGGATACATATAGCAGGGAGTACAATTTGCTATTAGTAAGAGGTAAAAATGGCATTGAAAATCCATTGAATGCTTATTGGAATGTATGAAAACTTTGTCTCATGAGTTTATAAGAGAGGAAATTACAGGCAATCAAGAATTCTTCTAGAACAGTGACACTCTGCTATAAGACTGAATAAATGATTGGATAACCAAGTGAATTTTTATAAATCTGTGAGATAATTTTCAGTCATAATAATGATTATATTATAATTGTTTCTGGCTTATTTGTTCTTGCTTTGAAGCTTTTAATTCCATCTTGAATGTGGACAAAGAGTCTTGTGTTCATAAGTATGTTTTGAAGACAAAAAAGTTGAGCACCACTCCTCTAGTGTAAGGTGTTTAGAAGTTGTTGCACAAACTGTTCTTAGTTGCTTTACTGATTAAAGAGAATTATCTACTTCATATTTTACCCAAAATAATACAAGGATGACTGCAAAGGCACATCATTTTGTTGCTTGGAAATTAGATATGGAAGCTTTGGGGTACTCAACTTTCTGTCCAGACACTGGACTTTTCTTGGCTCATAAATACTCCAAGTATTGGTATTTGTTGTTAATTTACCTTGGAATATGTTGAGCAGATAGACCTTGTTTTATTCAGTCTTTCAACATATATACTGAATGCCTTCCTTATACTCAGAACTGGGGTAGGTCCTGGGTATGCAGTGGCGAACAAAATAGACACAAGCCCTTGCTTACCAAATGCTTTAAGTGCATTTTTTTTTTTTTTAAAAGGGCTTCAAATACTTGGCTATTTATTTATTTATTTATTTATGGCTGTGTTGGGTCTTCATTTCTGTGCGAGGGCTTTCTCTAGTCGTGGCAAGCGGGGGCTACTCTTCATCGCGGTGTGTGAGCCTCTCACTATCGCGGCCTCTCTTGTTGCGGAGCACAGGCTCCAGATGCACAGGCTCAGTAGTTGTGGCTCACGGGCCTAGTTGCGCCGCAGCATGTGGGATCTTCCCAGACCAGCGCTCGAACCCGTGTCCCCTGCATTAGCAGGCAGACTCTCAACCACTGCGCCACCAGGGAAGCCCTTTAAGTGCATTTTAATCCTGATAGCACGTGACAATAGCCAAGAGAACATTAAAAATGTAGGTGCCTATACCCCACCCCAAGAGATTCCAATTACATTGGAATGGGAAGGGGCCTGGGTATCGGTATTTGTAAAAGCTACCCAGGTTCTAATATGTAGCAAGGTTGAGAGCTGGGGTTTAGCAGGCAGTTAATATTTCTCAAATGTTATTCTGGACAAGGCGCTGTACTGGGCATTTACATGCAGGAGTTATACTTTATCCTCACTGAGTCTAGAAGGGCTGAGTATGACGATGCCTTCTTTACTGATGAGCGGTTAGATAACTTTTGTAGAGTATGGACAGAGCCAGAATTCTAACACAGATCTGTCTTAACCACCATGCTGCACCATCTTTGAAATATAGTTTATGTGGAGCATTCACAAAAAATTAAAATAAAAGTTCATTTAAAACTAAGTAGAAACCCAGGGCCTCCCTGGTGGCGCAGTGGTTGAGAGTCCGCCTGCCGATGCAGGGGATGCGGGTTCGTGCCCCGGTCTGGGAGGATCCCATATGCCGCGGAGCGGCTGGGCCCGTGAGCCATGGCTGCTGGGCCTGCGCATCCGGAGCCTGTGCTCCGCAACGGGAGAGGCCACAACAGTGAGAGGCCCGCATATAGCAAAAAGGAAAAAAAAAACAAAAAAAACAAAAAAAAAACTAAGTAGAAACCCAATAAAGCATTTCTGAATAATGCTATAAATCTGTGGAGAAATATGAAGTGATTTCCTAAAATTTGGTTTGATTTGTACTTAATTTTTCAGGAATTTTATCTACTTTGGAAGTTTACGTTTTCATGTGCAAACCTCTTCTTTCATCTTTCCCTTCTGCCTCCCTCCCTCCCTTTCCCCTTCTTTTTTTTTCTTTCTGACAGAGAGCCTGTACTGGAGAGAACTAATTAGTCTAGGGTTGACATTGAGTGACTCTGTGAGTGCGCACGCGTGTGTGTTTGTGTGTGTGCACTCATTCACTCATCAAACCTAGTCATTGAAAAGCTCCCCCATTTCAACCTTGATCTGAGAAACTTTTTTTTTTTTTTTTTTTTTTTGCAATACGCGGGCCTCTCACTGTTGTGGTCTCTCCCGTTGCGGAGCACAGGCTCCGGACGCACAGGCTCAGCGGCCATGGCTCACGGGTCCAGCCGCTCCGCGGCATGTGGGATCCTCCCAGACCGGGGCACGAACCCGTGTCCCCTGCATCGGCAGGCGGATTCTCAACCACTGCGCCACCAGGGAAGACCCTGAGAAATTTTTAAGTCGCTTTTAAATCATATAAATTCTCAGTCGGGAATTTGTAAAGGTACTAAGTCAAATTTAATATTACCTAATCTGGTGGTTTCAGGCAAGAACACCAAGGGTCCAAATTCCCTTCCTTATATACTCCTGTGTTCAAGAAATTGAGAATTGACAGCCTACTTCAAAACCAAAGAGCCTTCAACCAAATGCAAAACATCAAAATGCTCTGATCAACGAGTGTTAAAACTTTTTCAAAGATGTGATTGTGGGACAGACAATGTGAGTCATGATCATTCTTTGGTTCTTAGCCCTACACCCTGCCCCATCTGTTGGGTAGGATACGTCACTAGTACTGAGGGAGACAAATGGACATATGCTTACATGGTTACACTGAGCCCAAATCAAATTTTCACTCATACTCTTGTCACTAAGCCTGCCAGATCTACATTTGTAGACAAGAGTGTCAAAAGTCCATCAAGCATGTCATCCAAGATAGAATTCTCAAAACACTGCTGACAAATGTTTTTCCAGCAGCTGTTGGCTAAAAATTTTGTACCCACGTGTATATGCACGATCATGGGTATACCATGCCTCACATGCCGGATAAACCACATTGCAGACAATCTGTTGCCATTGTGACCACGTAAGAGAGAGACTAAGTAGCTTTAAATTTAATAGATCTGAATTATTGGCTGCCTTCATGTTTCCTCTCATGGAGTGGTAGATAATTTGTAGTTGCACCTTCTTTCTTAAACTGTGCAATTTCATTTGAGAAGAACAAATCGTTGCCTCTTGCAAGAATTATTTTCCTTTTTACCCTCTCAGCAAAAACCATATCTAATTTTTCTTGTCTCTAATTTATGCAACAATGTGGTTGTTTTTCTTCTCTGTTCTTTTTTTTTCCCTTCTCTGTTCTTTTTATGAGGATGGAATTGAATGGAGCCATAGCAGTGGAACAGTTTCCCAGTAGACGTCAACATCAAAAGCTTTCTACTCTGATTCCTTTTTTTACAGGGAAATGCTATAATACCAAGTTTTACCCTGGATAGGTCGAAGTTACCACTTGTTTCTGGAGAATCTTTTTAAGTAGACACACATGTTCCTAGTGCTGTATGTATGCTGGTGGTTAAGATTTTCATAAGAGTTCTCTGGGAACAGTAGTTGTTCCTTTTTAATCTTTGTTCCAGTTCATCAGTTTATAGCATTTACCAAAATACAGTCTCTCCCTCACCATTAATTTTTTCCCTTTCTATATGCCCACCTCTATGCCGTAAACATTTCTTTTATGGCTGAGCTTACCTTGACTTTTCATTAATAGTGTCTAGAACTTTTGGCATAACAAGGCAAAAACAGGAGCATCTAGCAAATACCTGGCAAAAAGTGAGTAACCAATACATTAAAAATAAATCAATTCATTCATTAAGTTGAGGCAGGAGATAGGTGTGAAAAGTACATCTGGTCTGTGGTGTCATAATTTGTCAGCAAGTGTCA
The DNA here is from genome assembly GCF_964341445.2 of Mesoplodon mirus. NCBI lineage: Eukaryota > Metazoa > Chordata > Mammalia > Artiodactyla > Ziphiidae > Mesoplodon > Mesoplodon mirus. Next base: position 47,220,077 of record NC_138977.1, read on the forward strand.
CTACCAAATGTGTGATCATACTCTCCTAAGTTCTTTTGATGCTGCAGTTTATGTGAATTTAATTTTCTCAACTTAATTCTGGAAGTTCATAATTAAGTTTATTGAACATGCTTATATTTACGGTTTCCTGTACCTCACCCTCGGATAAGAGGAGAGCATCATTTTGGTTCTACTTTTTCACATGCTTTTGCGGTCCCTTCATTACCATCATCAATACCACCATCAATAATTTTGTGATTGCCACTGCTTATTGAGCAACTAGTATGTCCCAGGCATTTCAAAAGCACTTAATAGTATTTAATTTAATTTTCACTACAAGCCTCTGAGGTAGAGAATATTATTTCCATCCTACAAGTGAGAAAATGGAATCTTTATAAAGGCTAAGCCATATATTACAAGAAAACATCTAATAAATGGCAGAGCTGGAATTTGAACAACATCAAAACATCCACATGGCCAAACAGCTGCATTACAGGGGCAAAGTCATAATGGTTGGTCAAAATCACTCTATCAAGCTGTCATGATAGCTGAGATATGTGAGATGTGGGCAGGTGTTTCCCATAAGTGCAAGGAAAATATTTGTGATGCTAATTAATTAAAAATTACATTTGCAACTTGAGAAATGACTTTTTAGAAGGAATTTGAATATGTTACTTGACATATAAGCTCAAAGAAAGCTCTGAAAGATGAATGTGCTATTTATGTGGATGTTTTTGCAAACTGGAGCACTGAATACACTAAATCCTTTTAATGCTACAGCATTATTCACAACAGTGTATAGAAGGAATGATTTATACCTGTAATAGTCAAAGTAAACCTGGGTATGCATGCAAAGCTAATGGTATATTGTTTCAAATGCTGGGCTGGAAATTAATTTCACCAAACATTACACTTCAGCCAAATACTATGTAGCTTCACATTTCCTGATATATAAACTTGATGAATTAACTTTAAATTGACACTATTCCAAACTATTTCTTTTTCCTATTATTTTTGTTTATCAGTTGGCATTGGCTACTTTCTAATAGTTCAATTTGCTTTCCAAAATAGTTTGACCTTTAATGTTAAGCACAGTAATTTTTCTTGTATTTTTGTAAGTATTGCAATGAAAGAAAGAGCTATATAAAAACTTTGAAAAAGTATGTATATACATTGTTATAGAACTGTTTAAAGAAATATACACCAAACTATTAACATGAATGGTAATTATTTCAGAGTAGTATCACTTACATTTTTTTAGTCTTTACTAATTAGTATTTTCTATTTTCCTACAGTAATTTAAATTTCCTTGAAAATAAGAAAACTCACTCCATAAAGATCTTTGGAAATAATTGTTACTAAAGAGGTAACAATGGATTGGGGAGAGAAATTGGAGCTAATGTAAGTGTCAGAGCAAGGGTAGGCATGATCTCAAAGTCTAGATATGTGCCCTTTCAGCTTGAACTTACAGCCTTATCTAAGGGGCTCAGCACCATTTTCTCCACTTCTTGTCTCTCACTGATGTAGGTAGCTAGTTCTTTGCTGGAAGTGCCTACTTATCACTACTGAGGTTGAAAATTCCAGTGCTTGTTTCCCTTGCCTTCTTGCAGCTTGAGCTTGGCCATGAGAGCTATCCTTGTCAGTGGTCCCTGAGGGGACATTCTGGGAAAATTTCCAGGGAGGGACGTCTGGGAAAGATTATTCTCCTGGTAAAAAGAGATGGGCAAGTGGAAACTGCCTTCTTTTGTCTTCGGATGTGACTGTGATATTGTGGTCTTCTTGAACCATGAAGCTGGTTGGCTTTTGATGTCCCTTCTGCCATAGATTTTTCAGGGCCTGGTCCCAGATGGCATTTGGCTGGTAGTGAAGGCTGTCTAATCTAGGGTTTGGTTTAGGAGAACCTTTATCTTTATCTACCTTTCTACTCTCGGCTTTATCAGCAATAAATATAATGTCAGCAATAAATAAATAAATAAATCAGCAATAAATAAAAATGTCTTGCTCTGTGTCTTATTCCTTGACTTTCTCCTAATTAGTTCAGAACTCAACTGGGGAAGAAGGGTGTATTAGTTTCCTATTGCTGCTGTAACATATTACTACAAGCTTAGTGGCTTAAGACAATACAAATTTATTATGTTATATAATTCTGGAGATCAGAAGCAGAAAATCATCTTATTGGGCTAAAAGCAAGGAGTTATTGACTGCATTCCTTCTGGAGGCTCTGGGAGCTTTGAGAGCCTTTTCCTTGTCTATTTCAACTTCTAGAGACTACCTGCATTCCTTGGTTCATGGCCCCTTCCTCTATTTTCAAATCCAGCAGTGTAGCATCTTCAAATCTCTTAACTCTGACCTTCTTCCTTCTTGTTCTATCTTTTAAGGACTCTTGTGGTTAAATAGGGCCCACCTGGATATTCCAGGATAATCTGTCCACCTCAAGATCTTTAACAAAGTCTCTCTTGCCATGTAAGGTAACAGGTTCTGGGAAGTAGGAACTGGATGTCTTTGCTATGGGCCTTATTCTACCTACCACAAAGGGTATTACTGATTAATTACTCCTCAACCTCCTGATTGTATTTCCTTATTAAAATTCTTCCACCAATAAATGGACTCACATTATTAATGATTGTTTTATATTTCACTGAAGCTCAGTGTAATCTAGACCCAAGGCTGAGACCAGACCTCTGTTTCCTGGTCATTATCTTGCTTGTAATTTTTTGTCTGAAGGTTCTCACTGCCGTGGCACTGGGCCTGGTTATATGTACCAAATGAGGTAGAAAATTCACAATGACTCAGCAAAGTCATTGCTACTTGGTGGAGCTGTCACTTGTGTATGCTGCAATTCAGACCATTGACTTACCTCTTTTAATTAATTAATTATATTTTTGGCTGCATTCATTCTTCATTGCTGAGTGCGGGCTTTCCCTAATTGTGGCGAGCGAGGGCTACTTTTCCTTGCAGTGCGTGGGCTTCTCATTGCGGTGGCTTCTCTTGTTGAGGAGCACGGGCTCTAGGTGTGCAGGTTTCAGTAGTTGTGGCGTGTGGGCTCAGTAGTTGTGGTTCACAGGTTCTAGAGCGCAGGCTCAGTAGTTGTGGTACGTGGGCTTAATTGCTCCACGGCATGTGGGATCCTCCCGGACCAGGGCTCGAACCTATGTCCCCTGCATTGACAGGTGGATTCTTAACCACTGTGCCACCAGGGAATTCCTTATCTCTTTAATGGCAATTTTTACTCACTTCTCTCCTCTAGATTCTATAGGTAGGAGTAACATAAATAGAACGTATGTGTGTGCGCACATGTGTGTGTGAATGTGTATGATATTTGAAGTAAGGGTTGACTCCACATATTTATCATGTGTTTATTTCCTGGGAGGCATAATATTTCTCATTTCCCTCCTCCTGGGAGCTGGAATGTTCTGACTCATATTTGCAATTATGACTCAACAGCCCCTCCTATCATGCAAAGAGTCATATGAGCTGGGTTGGTCACAGTGGAAACTTTAACAGTCAGTTTGTAAGAAGTGGGTTCAGTGCAGCAGGTTGACAGCTTTTCCACAGAGAAAGCTGTGAACAAGCGACGGGGGGATAAGAGAGGTGGCCATAAGGAGCAGATAGCCAAAAGAATAGTGCTGCTAAGAGTCTTATTCTGATGCTGGGGTGAGTTAGGAGGGATGGCCACCTGGGATTGGCAGTAGGGACAGGAGGGCATTAGTGAAGATATGCAAGGATGGGTTGCCAAGGTGAGGAGGCAGGAAGGTTGAAAGGATATACATAGGTAAGATGAATGAGTCAAAGAGAAAAAGGATGCTATCCACTGGGGAACTTCAAAACTGTTGAGTGACTCTAGACTTAGCCCTTGAATGAAGTGTTTTGCTGCAGTCACTCCATTTGCATGGTCCTGGTGTTTGTCTTAGAGGTGGAGATGATGCTGAAAGGAGCTATGGTAGACTGAAGAGGGAGAATGAAAGCAATGAGAAGCCCAGGAAGAGAGCTCAGAGAAAAGTCTTAGAGCAATGATATCTGAAGTGGAATATTAAGTTCCTTCCTATTTGATATTTTGATAACTCTATATTTTCAGCTAAGCCTTGAGAAATGAAGAAGGTGCTGAATCCATGGATGGGAAAATTATGGCAACATGCACAAGAGCCATTGGATTGGCTGGGGAATTGGGTTGGCTGTGAAAGGAGATAAGTAATCAGAGGAGACTATTTCTCCTTCTCACAGCCCCAAACCTTTGAAAATATTGGGGATGTTGCTGGATTTCCTACAATATTGTGGGATGGGAACATGCATTATTTTATTTGAAAAATAAGGAAAAGAAGGATTCTGGAAGGTGGAGTGCTTGGGGTGGGGGGGAACATTTGGGTCATATTACTAATTTCCAACTGATTAGGGACTGGAGGTTAAAAACAGTATTTTAACACAGCATGGCTGCTTAGTTGTAATGAATTATAATATGTAAAAGTGTAGTAAAATTATAAATTTTACTAGCTTTAAGCTGTTTCCTCTGACTGCATTTGTAAGAATACAAGCATCACAATAATGGATTGTAACATACTGAATTTTCAAATAATTAAGTTCCGTAGTGATTTTTAAAAATAGTCGTGGTGGTGGGGTGCAGTAAAAGCTCTTCTTTATAAAAGAATGGCAACTAGTCCATGCGGAAAGGGTGACTGCCTTAGGAAATCATCAGTTTGCCACCAACATTATAACAGTCAAAGCAGGAAGATGTACTCCTCTGTATTTATCCAAAGGAGTTGAAAACTTATGTTCACACAAAACCCTGTACACATATTTTATAACAGCTTTATTCATAATGGCCAAAACATGGTGTCCTTCAGTAAGTGAATGGATAAATAAACCGTAAAATATCCAGATGATGGAATATCATTCAGCATTAAAATGAAATGAGCTATGCAACCTAAGTGTCCATCGACAGGTGAGTGGATAAAGAAGATGTGGTATATATATATACACTGGAATATTACTCAGCCATAAAAAAGAATGAAATCTTGCCACTGCAACAACACAGATGGACCTAGAGGGTATTATCAGAAGTGAAAATAAGACAGAGAAAGACAACTACGGTATGATTTCACTTGTATGTGGAATCTAAAAAACAAAACAAATGAACAAATATAACAAAACAGAAATAGACTCACAGATACAGAGAACAAGTTAGTGGTTGCCAGAGGGGAGAGGGGTAGGGAGAAGGGCAAAATAGATGAAGGGGATTAAGAGGTACAAATTGCCAGTTATAAAAATAGATAAGTCACAGGAATGTAACGTATAGCACAGGAAATATAGTCAATAATACTGTAATAACTTTGTATGGTGTGTAATCTATAAAAACATCAAATCGCTATGTTACACACCTCAAACTAAAATAATATTGTAAGTCAACTATACTCCAATTAAAAAAAGAAAGACAGGGAGGAATTTTAAATGCATATTACTAAGGGAAATAAGCCAATCTGGAAAAGCTACATACTGTATGATTTCAGCTATCATACAGTATGTAGCTTTCTGGAAAGCTACATACTTTCTGGAAAGCTACATACATTCTGGAAAAGGTAAAACTATGGAGATGGTAAAAAATCAGGGGTTGCCAAGGTTAGTGGAGAGGGAAAGATGAGCACAGAGGATTTTTAGGGCAGTGAAACTACTCTGTATGGTGCTATAATGGTGGATCCATGTCATTATATATTTCTCCAAACCCATAGAATGTAAGCTGTGCTTTAGGTGATAATGATGTGTCAGTGTAGGATCATCAATTGTAATAAATGGACCCCTCTGGTGGGAGACGTTGATAATGGGGGAGGTGATGCGTGTGTGTGGGGAGGGGTTATATGGGAAACCTCTGTATCTTCTACTTAGTGTTGCTGTGAACCTCAAACTGCTCTAAAAAATGTCATATATATGTGAATATGCACATCATCTCAAAGTGTCATTTATTATTTTATTTATTACAAAGGATAAAAGTACCTTTCCGATGAAAAAATATGGCAGACTCTTTAACCAGGCGATCAGACTTAGTATCATGGATAATGAGACATTTTACGTCTTCTAGTGTGATGTAATGGGGATGCACAACAGCACTTATATAATGTTGCCAAAATCTTGCCAAAAATGTTCAACCTGAATTGAATCATAGGGAAACGATTAGGCAAATCCAGATTGTGGAACATTTTGCAAAACAACTGACCTGGACTCTTCAAAAATACTAATGTGATAAAAGACCAAAAAAAAAAAAAAGTTGGGGGAGAAGAAGAAGTGTTTCACATGAAAGGAAACTAGAAAGACATGGTAACAAAATGCAATGAGTCATCCTTGATTGGATCCTGGATTTAAAAAAAGCAAAACAGCTTTAAGTACTTTATCAGGTCAATTGGAAAAGTTTGAACATGGACTGTATATTTGATGATACTGTGTCAAGGTTAAACACTTTGAATACAATAATGATATTGTGCTTATGTAGGAGAATGTTCTTATTGAGAGATAAGTGATGAAATACTTAGGGTTGAAGTATCATGTGTCTGCAATTTATTTTAAAATGGTATTATACACACACACACACACACCCCGAGAGAAAGCGAGATAAAGCAAATGTGACAAAATGTTTAAAATTAGTGAATCTAGAAGAAAGGTGTATGGATGATCCTTATACTATTCCCTCACTTTTTTTGTAGGTTTGAAAATTTTCAAAATAACACATTTAGGTATTATCCAGAGTTGAATATCTGAAACCAGGTGGTTTTATAAATTATCAAGACCCAATAATAGTATCCTGTCAAAACTCTTCCTGACATCTGCAAGAATGTCCTGGCAGGTATTGTATTACATGCCAGTACCCGCAAAGGGGAAAGTGTAGCAAATGAATTAGTTAATGTCTGCTGAATGCTCAGCAGACACTCTGTTATGGCTGGTTTGCAAATGCCTGGATTAAAGCGTTTAGGCAAGAAAAAACTGCAAAAACGAAACCTCATGAGCTTGACCTAATGAAGTAATGTTATTGACAGGCCCAGCTGCCAAAAGCCTAACCCTAATGAGACATTAGGGAGGCTGTGCTTGTGACAGTAGCTAGTGTACAAGGTCCTATTTGTGTGAGAGAGACAGTTTCATTTGAGGGAGCCACATGAAACGTACTTATGATAGAAAGGTAGAAAGAGAGAAATAAATAGAAAGTTAATCAGTTGGAATGATCTCATTATAATAGACAAATTGTTTTATACTTAGCTGAAATCTGAATTCTTTCTGTGATCTAGACTCTGAGTAAAGGAAGTTCAAACAGGTAGGTTGTTTTGCTTCTGCATTGGGAAAGACTACTTTGAATTGCAATTTTACATACACCATGAGATACAGTAAAAAAAACAAGGAAGGAATGTAAAATAAGTAAGTGCTTTCCATGTGGACTGTTACAATCTTATGTAATCAACTGTCATATACAAAAGTTCCATGAGATCTGATGTAATCCAGATAAGTATCACTTACTGTGTTCTCTATGATTCATCGTGGGAAATCTGGCTGGGCCTGTGAGCAAGACCAGCTGTGCATGACGGCCAGACGCTGGCTCTGGATTGGAGGGAAAAGAGATGGTCCATGTGCTTCTTCTGGCCTCTCAAGTTTGTCCTTATAAATTTCTCTCTTCAGGTCCTGCGCTGTCCTTGTTCTCAGGGGACTCTGGTGGTACAATGTGTTTGGTGCAGGTTGACAAAACCCTGTTCATCTGCAGATTTGGCCTCAGCTCCAGGGCTCCCAAGTGCCATACCCTCTGTGGGTGGCCTTTTGAGGCCCACTAGTCGTGGGGCTCTAGTGTACCTGGAGAGAGTCCTGGTGAAGCAGAATGTTTTGACATGGCTCTCTTCAGAGTCATTTGACATGAAAAACATTATGCTACTTTTATTTTTTTTAATTACCAAGTGATATGTGCTGTGGCACTCCCAATTCTCACCTCGCACCACTCTTGACTGTCACCTTGGTCTTGAGCCTCACTCATCCAGGCTCTGTGATGGAACGAGGTAGTCTATTGCACAAATTATTTTGTCATTTTTTAAGACTAATTTTTTTTAATTATGGAAAATATTTGATTTAGAATGGATGATAATGGTATGTGTGCATCACAGAAAAATGATAGGACTCTAGGCAGCAATTCTATATTTCATTTTTTTGGAAAAATAGCTTTATTGACATATAATTGACATACAATAAACAGCACATAATTGAAGTGTATAACATGATGCTTTTTATTTTTTTTTTTATTTTTTTTATTTTTTTATTTTTTTTTGCGGTATGCGGGCCTCTCACTGTTGTGGCCTCCCCCGTTGCGGAGCACAGGCTCCGGACGCGCAGGCCCAGCGGCCATGGCCCACGGGCCCAGCCGCTCCGCGGCATATGGGATCCTCCCAGACCGGGGCACGAACCCGTATCCCCTGCATCGGCAGGCGGACTCTCAACCACTGCGCCACCAGGGAGGCCCACATGATGCTTTTTAAATTCATTCTTTTAAAAAAATTTTTGTTGTAGTAAGAACACAACATGAGACCTACCCTCTTAATTTTTTAAGTGTACAGTATAGTATTTTTGACTATAGGTACAATGTTGTGCAGCAGATCTCTAGAACTTATTCACCTTATTAACTGGAACTTTATGCTCGTTGATTAGTAACTCTCTATTTCTCCCTCTCCTCAGCCCCTGGCAACCACCATTCTACTCTTTGATTCTATGAATTGACTATTTTAGATAATATCTCAGATGAGTGGAATCATGCAGTCAGTATTTGTCTTTCTGAGATTGGCTTACTTCGCTTATTACAATGTCCTCAAGATAATCCATGTTGTTACATATTGCACAATTTCCTTCCTTTTTAAGGTTGAATAATATTCTCTCGTATGTATATACCACATTTTCTCTATCTATTCATCTATCGAAGGACGTTTACATTTCCACTTCTTGGATATTGTGAATAGTGCTGTGATGAACATGGAGTGCTAATATCTCTTTGAGGTCCTGATTTCATTTCTGCATCCTGGGCACAGAATCCTTTCAATTAATTTCTGGATTTCTCATGGAGGGAATTTGTGGATGGGGGCTGAATCAGTGTATTTGTGGAGGAAGGAGGGTCCAGGGCTTCCTACTCTGCCCTCTTGCTGATGTCACCTTAAAGACTAAAATTTTAATCGTTTGTTTTATAGACCATGTTTAAAATGACATTTCATCAGAAGATCATATCAAAATGTGGGTCCAGTTTTAGGTTTCCATGTAGCTCTTGACGGCATTTCTTTTTCTTATAAATTTGTCCTGGGCTGGAGGACGTTTTTCTTTTACTCCTCATTCAACAGTTCTTTTCTATTTACATAAATAATGTGGCACCATTACTGAATAATGGTTCTGTGGCACCATTACTCAACCCTGAACACCGTATTAGCACCCCCTGGTCTTTCTTGGTGTTTGTTCCCATATCCTACATTTATCCCAGCCCATGTCCTCTGATGGGACCCTGCCATGTCTGGGCAGGTTTGCTGGGGCCTCCCTGTAATAAACAATATTGTACCTGGATAGATTTTCTGGTGCTGAATTCTGTCTGCTGTTTTGAACCTGTCAGTAATGTCCATTGCTTGCTCTCTGATGGGGTCTTTTCAATCTGCTTGGTTGGAGTTGATCTCTGAGGCCGGGAGAATTCCCTCTGGCCCTGTCTCTTCAGCACGGATTCCTCCTATAGTCCTGATTTCCTCCGAGTTGAGACATTGACTTGGAGGAATCTGCATGCCAGTGTCAGATTAAATATCAAGACTGTAGAAGCCTTTGAAATCCATTGGGAGAAACAATGTATGTAAAGGAGAATTGAGGAAAATTGTGATGGTTTGATCAACTCCACTCACCCCCTCAACGTCTAATGATTGACATCCTCAGGAATAACAAAAGGTAGAAAATAAAAGAAATGCAGGAAGAAAAGAAAGCAAAGAGGAAGAAGATATAAGAATGTAACATCTACGGATCTTTTGTAGTTATTGAACCATGAAGTGGAATTAGAACTTGAAAAAAATGGTATAGCAACAGGTTACCAAATTGCTTATCCCCAACTCAAGCACTTAACAGCAAAACCTGGTAAAGCCTGGGAAGCTGGAGCCCATGCTGGAAGTAGAGGACACGTACAATCACTTTTGATTCCTTTTCCTTTATCTCTAGAAGGATGGATACTTTGGGTAAAATCCAGCTCTTCCACGTTGGTCCTTCAAGGACCATATATAAAAACAAATGCATGAGGAAACACTGTGGCTTCCAGGAGAAAGAGGTTTTTTTTGGATCAAAAGTGTCTATTTTTTGATGATGGCCATTCTGACCAGTGTGAGGTGATACCTCACTGTAGTTTTGTTGTTGCTGTTGTTGTTTAACATCTTTATTGGAGTATAATTGCTTTACAATGTTGTTAGTTTCTGCTGTATAACAAAGTGAATCAGCTATATGTGTACATATATCCCCATATCTCCTCCCTCTTGCGTCTCCCTCCCACCCTCCCCATCCCACCCCTCTAGGCGGTCACAAAGCACCGAGATGATCTCCCTGTGTGATGCAGCTGCTTCCCACTAGCTATCTACTTTACGTCTGGTAGTGTATATATGTCAAGGCTACTCTCTCACTTCATCCCAGCTTACCCTTCCCCCTCCCCGTGTCCTCAAGTCCGTTCTCTACGTCTGCACTTTATTCCTGTGTCCTGCCCCTAGGTTCATCAGAACCATCTTTTTTTTTTTTAGATTCCATATATATGTGTTAGCGTACGGTATTTGTTTTTCTCTTTCTGACGTACTTCACTCTGTATGACAGACTCACTCTAGGTCTATCCACCTCACTACAAATAACTCAATTTCATTCCTCTTTATGGCTGAGTAATATTCCATTGGATATATGTGCCACATCTTCTTTATCCATTCATCTGTTGATGGATACTTAGGTTGCTTCCATGTCCTGGCTATGGTAAATAGTGCTGCAATGAACATTGTGGTACATGACTCTTTTTGAATTATGGTTTGGAGAAAGGGGTTTTAAACAGTGTAATAGTCTATAGCAATAGAAACCAGCTTTAGTTAATTCTAGAGGAGAGAAGAGTTTTTGTTAGGAAATGCAGATGGCCTTACACAAATGAGAAGGTGATAAACCTCCCTCATAATAAGATAAATGAAATTTAAGACTACATTAAGATATAATTTTTTACCTATCAGAATGGCAAAAGTCCAAAATTGGACAACATACTCTGTTGGCAAGGCTGGTAGGGGTGCAAAATGATAAACCTCTATGGAGGGCAATTTGGCAATATTTATCAAAATTACAAATGCTCTTATACTTTGAGCCAGCAATCCTGTTTCTGGGAATTTCTTCTAAAGGCATATCTACATACATAAGAAATGACATATGCAGTGCTGTTTACAATAGCAAAAAATTGGGAATAAGCCAAATAAACATCAATAGATACTGGTTAAAATAAACTGGGGTACATTCACACCATGGAAGTTTGTGCCACTGTACAAAAGAATGGGAGGACACTGTGTACTCATGTGGATATTTTGGTAAGCAAAAAAAAGTAAGATGCAAAAGAATGCACATAGACACACATGGTGTGTGGATAGTATTCTACTATTTGTGTAAGAAAAGTGATAAAAATATTTGTGTTCATTATGTCTGCAAAAAGAAAATCTGGGAGGATACCTAAACTTTAAGAGTGGTTACCTAAAGGTTTGAGGGCCAGTGGGGTGCAAAGGGAAAGGGAAACTTCTTTGCATCCCTTGTTGTTTTGTTTTGAATTTAAAACATGCGAATGAATTTGGAACATTAAATAAAAATGTTATTTATAATGGTATACTTTCCCAGCTTCACGAAATAAACCACACACAGTCCATTCTGAAATGGCAGCAGTGGTGGCCACAATGACATCCAGTTTCCAGAGGCACGGAGGCTGTGGTTCCAGTGGCAGCCTCCTGGGTCCACTGTTCAGTGTCAGTGTCAGGGAAGTGGACAGTACATGCCACGGTCTATGCCAGGGTCTATTTCCAGCACTGGTGTCTTCACTGAGCCACACAAATGGATGCCCTGTGCCAAGATATCGCTCCCCTTTAATACTACAGATGATCCTGGGATGGAGCCCCCAAGCTGGTTGTCCATAGCAACCAACAGCCTCAACTATTTGTTCTGCTGTGTACTATACATAGTCTATTTTTCACTTATGCTTTCTTTTGAAAAAATTTGGGAAGCAACGGATTAGAGAACAAGATTTGGAAGAAAAGACTATCCCCCCACCCCTCAGCTTGCCTCCAGTGAGGATAATAAGTCACAAGGATCAAAGGCACTCAGATTTGTTAAATAAAAGACATTCATTTGTTCTGTTGTGCTTAGAGTGGATTTGCTGCTATTGATGTTCAAGTACTCAATGCTCTGCACTGGCGGCTGGTTTCCAAGGAAGAGAAGGCTTCATTAAAGCTGCTTTCCATCAAAGCATTAGAGTGCTTACTATTAGTGAATTAGAGGATTCACCATTAGTGAAAGTCTCCACCAGATGCACAGGGGAACTTTGGGAAGGGTGATATTTACTTCTATATTCTCTCACTTAAAGGGCATTCAGAAAAAAATATGTTTTGAAGCAGGGGAAGGGAGAAAGCCAGGGAGAGGGATAACGTGCCTCAGAGTGCCCTAGCTCAAGTGTTCTTTAAGTCCCTTGATGTTGTCCATATAGGTCAGCCTCCTGGGGTACCAAGTGGGTTAGAGATGGGTGGGTATTTGATCTGGAGGGGCAAGTGGAAAATACCCAGTACAACCCCTAAAAATACAGGACAGTGTTAGTCGCACACAGTTGTGTTGGCTTATTGAGTGAGGAATGCTATCATTAACAAAATCTTCATTTGACAATTTTGACTGTTATTCTCTGCTCTCTCACCAGTAGTGTCAAAGGATAGAGAAAGAGCAGGAAGTGGAGTCCTCTGTCCTGACTCCAAGCCCATTTTCATGTTCCTGATAAATCTTTTCTGGATTTCACTCATCTGTCCATCCATCCATCCATCCATCTTTCCAAACATTCATATAACAAGTATATTTTTCAAATTAGTTTGTACTAGGTTCTATGCTAAGAACTGAGAATAAAGAGAGGAATATCATTACTTTCATGAATCTCACAGTCTTACAGGAAGACAGATATGCAGATAAACTAATACAATGTGATAAGTGTTAATTACAGACATGTGAATAAAAATCATGGAGAGAGGGAAGCCTAAACCTTTATGGTGTAAGTAAGGTAAAGGTGGAGTTTAGACTTATACTAGAGTAGAAGTTCCCATATGGTCCCTTTTAATGAAATAGAAAAAGGCACTCTGAGCAGAACAGTAGACAAAGGTGCCCCGTCCAGCTGGATACAGTCTTGAGCTAGACACGTGATTGGTGAGTGGCACTTAGGCCAGATTTCACCTTGCTGGCTAGGAGCCTCTGTGCATCTCTCAGACTGTCTAGCCTTATGGGGCAGCCCTGTCCCTCAGATGTGATTTTCCAAAGGCTACTACATCAGGGTCAGAGCTTCTCTTTCATCGGGACCTACCCAGAGAAGGGAAGGGGTGTCTGGATGGGGGTGATCTAATTGTTATCAGCTCAACTTCCACCCCACCTTGCTTAAGAAGAAAAATTTTAACCAAAACCAGGATTCAAAACATTTTTGGAGCCAGGCAGTACAGATCAGTGCTATATTATTGCCCTTACAGTTATATATATGTATTTTTTCAGATCCTTTTTCACTGTAGGTTATTACAAGATATTGTATATAGTTCCCTGTGCCCGCAGACTATAAATAGCTGAACTCACTCTCTTTTCCTTGTCTTCCCACTACTGATAATACAGTAAAGTACATTTGCAAATTTCCTATATAGTAACTATATGAGTGAATTCACTTCTCAATGTTTCTGGTGTTTCTTCTCATTTGCCCTTTGAAGATTTGGAGTAATAGCTTCTCTAGCATGAAGCAAATTTGTGGTCTTCATTGTCAATAAACCACCAAAAGGATATAGTCTAAGGGAACTTATTGACAGGGCCTTGTTGGAAATTTGTGCTATAGATTTAAAAAGAATCCCAGGGGCTTCCCTGGTGGAGCAGTTGTTAAGAATCCGCCTGCCAATGCAGGGGACACGGGTTCAAGCCCTGGTCCAGGAAGATTGCACATGCTGCAGAGCAACTAAACCCGTGCACCGCAACTACTGAGCCTGCGCTCTAGAGCCCGTGAGCCACAACTACTGAGCCCACACACCACAACTACTGAATCCCGTGCGCCTAGAGCCTGTGCTCCGCAACAAGAGAAGCCACTGCAATGAGAAGCCCGTGCACTGCAATGAAGAGTAGCCCCCGCTTGCCACAACTAGAGAAAGCCCACACAGTAATGAGGACCCTATGAAGCCAAAAATAAATAAATTAAAAAAAAAAAAAAGAATCCCAAACCCAAAAACAACCCCTGTAGCTGTTTGTGAGTGACTGCAGTGAGATGCAGTTTTCCATTATTTTATTTTTCAGGACGTTGGTGTTTGAATATTTGAGAAGCACTCAGCTTACATAAATTAATAGTACCCTTTGTGGTGGACTGGCCAGGGAACCAAAACACCATTTGGAATTGTTTGAGTCATTCTTACACATTTCACCATCCTTGCAGCAGTGAGAAACTGGGATCTATTTTTAAAACTTATTTTTGGCATTATTAAATACATTTCTGATATGTTTTAATTCAGATACCTGGCTTCTCTCTACACAATGCCAATAATCATTGTTTTAAATTTTTATTTCTATCTCATTTTTCTCCTCAAGAGCTCGAAGGAATCCAAATCAGTTTTCCAGCCTAAAGAGTAGGAATGGGTTGGCAAAGTGAGAACTACAGGAAAGTGGGAGGGGCAGGGAGGCCAAGGGGCCAGAGATGTGAAGATTGTTACTATGGGCTGCAGTGACAACAAACAGCTTCCTTATATGGGCAAGTCACACAGACTCTTGAGACTTAGCTCTCTGTAAAATTTCCCAAATTATGCTAGAATTCATTGCTTTCTCACCATCACTGGCTTGATGCCAGTGTCATGCATGCTAAAGAAATATGCTTGGGGAAAGCAAGACAATAGTCAGCAAACAAATGGATTCAAAGCTGGAACAACAAGATTCTTATTTTAGAAGGTATAATTTCATATGGCAGCCCTGGTGTGATTGGTGTTCTTTCATAAATTTTGATGATCTATTAAATCAATGCTTCTTGCTTTTTCCTTAGGGAGAAGTTCCCTCCATGCTTTACAACTCTCTCCACCTGTACAAGGCACAAGTTGGTCATTTACTGGTCAATTTGCTCATTAATAACAAACACCCCACGTGAGAAGTTCCCATTGACTAAGTATACAGCAAAGTGATTCAGTTATATGTATGTATTTTTTCAGATCCTTTTTCACTGTAGGTTATTACAAGATATTGTATATAGTTCCCTGTGCTATAAAGTTAATCCTTATTGTTTACTTACTTTATGTATAGTAGTGTGTATCTGTTAATCCCATACTCCTAATTTATCCTCCTGCCTTTCTCCTTGGGGAACCACAAGTTTGTTTTCTATGTCTGTGAGGCTGTTTCTGTTTTGTAAATGAATTCATTTGTATTATTGTTTTAGATTCCACATATAAGTGATATTATACAATATTTGTCTTTCTCTGTCTGACTTACTTCACTTGGTATGATATTCTCTAAGTCCACCCAAGTTGCTGCAAATGGCAACACTGTACTCTTTTTCGTGGCTGAGTAATATTCTTTATCCATCTTTTTTATCCATCCATCTGTTGATGGACATTTAGGTTGTTTCCATGTCTTGGCTATTGTGAATAGTGCTGCTATGAACATAGGGGTGTACGGTTTTTTTTTTAATTTTCAAAATTTTTGGCTGCATTGGGTCTTCGTTGCTGTGCATGGGCTTTCTCTTGTTGCGGCGAGTGGGGGCTACTCTTTGTTGCAGTGTGTGGGCTTCTCATTGCGGTGGCTTCTCTTGTTGTGGAGCACAGGCTCTAGGTGCGTGGGCTTCAGTAGTTGTGGCTCATGGGCTCTAGAGCGCAGGCTCAGTAATTGTGGTGCACAGGCTTAGTTGCTCCGCGGCATGTGGGATCTTCCTGGACCAGGGCTCAAACCTGTGTCACCTGCATTGGCAGGCGGATTCTTAACACTGTACCACCAGGGAAGCCCCATATCTTTTTGAATTATAGTTTTGTCTGGATATATGCCCAGGAGTGGGATGGCTGGATCATATGGTAGTTCTATTTTTAGTTTTTTAAGGAACCTCCATACTCTTCTCCATAGCTGTTGCAACAATTTACATTCCCACCAACAGTGTAAGTGGGTTCCCTTTTCTCCACACCCTCTCCAGCATTTAATATTTGTAGACTTTTTGATGATAACCATTCTGACTGGTGTGAGGTACACCTCATTTTAGTTTTGACTGGCATTTCTCTAATAATTAGCAATGTTTAGCATTTGTGAAAGTAGGAGGATGGAATAAATTTTATTTAACAAGTTAGTAGCTTGATCAATTTAAGCATTTAAATAAACAGTATGTGGCTTCCATTTGTCCCTCTGCCCAGGCCTTGCAAATATAAGGAGTAGTCCTTCAGGGATGTGACATCATCTGATTCATGTTTTTAAAGGATGAGAAAAAGCAGCAAATCTATACTCATTACTAAAACTGATTTATGTTTTAAAAAATATTTTTAAAAACCAGTGAAGCTATATTCCTTTCTGAAACACAAAACTTTTTTTTTTTTTAATTTTATTTATTTATTATTATTATTATTTTGCGGTACGCGGGCCTCTCACTGTTGTGCCCTCTCCTGTTGCGGAGCACAGGCTCTGGACGCGCAGGCTCAGCGGCCATGGCTCACGGGCCTAGCCGCTCCACGGCATGTGGGATCTTCCCAGACCAGGGCACGAACCCGCGTCCCCTGCATCGGCAGGCGGACTCTCAACCACTGCGCCACCAGGGAAGCCCCCACAAAACTTTTAAAAAAGGATTTTTCATTCATTGATTGTTTTCTTAAATGTTTAGCTTACAGGAAAGTTAGATATTTTAGTATGGGAAAGAATACACAATTTTCTTGGATTAATCTTTGTCCCACAGCATGTCAGTTATGGATTCTTGGATGCTGAAAAGTCATCAACCCTCTTATGTTTCCTAGAACAGTGGTTCTTTGTGCTGCACATTGGAAATACTGTACTTGTCGAGTTTTTAAAGCATCCATTTGCCTGGGCCCCCATGGCAGAGATACGCATTAACTGGCATGGGTGGGGCTCTTTAGCCTATAAGAGCTCTTGGTGACTCTACTGAGAGGTAAATGTTGAGAACTGTTGTTTCAGAGGGTCTTTGCTGTCTTCTACTTTATTGGTAAGTTTAGTGATTTCCCCCACCTTTTCTTTTAAAGGCTTTCCTGGTAGGTACCATCTCTTTATTTCCCTGGCAATTTTCCTCCTTTAACTGGTTACAAAGAAAATTATTATCACTTTATCGGACTGTGATTGCCTGGAAAAATAAAGCCACATGTGTGTTAAAAATATAGTTGACTTAACTGGGAGGCAACCTCAGTGGGATTTGAGCCCATTAACCTTTTGTACCAGCTTCAGGGAGATGGCATATGATATGATTTAAAACATCATTGGACAGTATAAATATAGTGTATATATATAAATCCACAAATCTGATTTACATTACTCATGAGAGGCTGTTCACAGAACAGCCTAAAATGTGGCCATCCATGCCAAGGTTTCTCTGAATATATTTCATGTTGGACTCAGGACCAAGTTCATTCCCGAGCCTTATAGCAGACTGAGTGATGATGCTATAATGAAGGACAGAGCACCTGAGCCCATAAACAAGGTGAAACATAATGGATATGGGGCAGGTTGGGAAGGACTTTCATGAGAGAGAATCATAAAACTGCTTGTGAGAGGTCTTTGTTAAAAAATATGCCTGTTGTTAGAATGGTCATTGAACAGATTTCAGGCGGAACAGTGGCCTTTATGATCTGAGGCAGTAAATTCCCTTTATTAACATAAACAAGTCTGAAAGGACAGAGTCAAGGAAGCTTCAGAATACAAGAAGTCCTCTGGGTGAAGGGTTCTCCCCTGGACCCCAGATCATTATTTCTGGAGTTATGCTGACTTTTTGTTTATAGACCCATCCTAGCAATTTACATTCTCCTTTTTAGTATATTTTTTTCAATTCATTGAACCCTTTCATTGTGTGTTGGCTCTTCATATATGTTAATTTTCTTCTTTCTTTCCATCCCTACCACCACTACTGCAGTCCAAGCTACCAGCCTCTCCTGCCTGAATTGCTGTAACAGCCTCCAACTGTTCTCCCTGACTCCTGTCTTTGACCCCATTAGTCCATTCTCTACATTCCACCTTCCTTATCCTCCTAAAGTCTAAATCTATTAGGTAACTTCTCTGCTTAAAAGCTCAGTTATTCCTCACTACTCTTAGGATAAAATTTAAACTGCCAAGAGAGCTTACAAAGCACTTCATACCCATCTTCACCTGCCTCTGCCACTTCCTCTTCTCTCACCTGATCCCTTCCCTCCACCCTCTCCCTACCAGTTAAGGGTGATCCACCAACATCCTACATCAGAATTACCTTAAGATGCTTGCTAAGAAAACCAAATCTCTGCATTCCAACCAGTACTGATTGGACCAGAACCCCAGGGAGTTCCCAAGGTGAGTCTTCTAAGTGCCATTTGGAGAACCATTTGCTACGTCATTGAAATTGCTGAAAGAGATAAAATGCAAGGCACCTGGATTGCAGTGGATGAACTTGGCTTCATTACCCAGAGCATCCACAAGAGGATGATTTCAAAGGTCAAAGGGGTCTGGCTGGACAGAGATATTGCTTGCTCTCTGTAGCTATTTATCTGATATTACCACAGTTAGAAATCTGAGAATCCTTTGAATACCCTTGAAAGTTTCCTTTTAAAATACAAGCTGTCAGTCCCTGCAGTGAACCACAACTGTCCCCCACCTCTGTGGGAGACCCTCCAACATTAGCAGGGACTGTGAGAATTCACACAAGAGGAAATACAATGAAAGAGAGCTGAAATGACCAGATGTCTTCATGGAAGATTTGGACTAAGTTGTCTTAATGAAAAACACTTAGAAAAGAGCCATGTGGCTGAAAATGTCTTGGTGCTCTAGATGGGTGTCAGGCTTGACCCTCTGAGGTTGGAGAGCCGAGTTCAGGACATTGGACCATCAGAGAAATCCCAGCCCCACGTAATATCAATCGGCGAGAGCTCTCCCAGAGATCTCTGTCTCAACACTAAGACCGAGCTCCACTCAATGACCAGCAAGCTACAGTGCTGGGCCCCCATGCCAAACAACTAGCAAGACAGGAACACAACCCCACCCATTAGCAGAGAGGCTGCCTAAAATCATAATAGGTTCACAGATACCCCCAAACACACCATGGGATGTGGTCCTGCCCACCAGAAAGACAAGATCCAGACTCATCCACAAGAAGACAGGCACCAGTCCCCTCCAACAGGAAGCCTACAAAACTCACTGAACCAACCTTACCCACTGGGAGCAGACACCAAAAACAACAAAAACTATGAACGTGCAGCCTGAGAAAAGGAGACCCCAAACACAGTAAGTTAAACAAAATGAGAAGACAGAGAAACACGCAGCAGATAAATGAGCAAGGTAAAAACCCTCCAGACCAAACAAATGAAGAGGAAATAGGCAGTCTACCTGAAGAAAAATTCAGAGTAATGATAGTAAAGATGATCCAAAATCTTGGAAATAGAATGCAGAAAATACAAGAAACGTTTAACAAGGACCTAGAAGAACTAAAGAGCAAACAATGATGAACAACACAATAAATGAAATTAAAAATTCTCCAGAAGGAATCAATACCAGATAACTGAGGAAGAAGAACGGATAAGTGACCTGGAAGATAAAATAGTGGATATAACTCAGAATAAAGAAAAAAGACTGAAGAAAATTGAGGACAGTCTCAGAGACCTCTGGGACAACATTAAACACACCAACATTTAAATTATAGGGGCCCCAGAAGAAGAAGAGAAAAAGAAAGGGACAGAGAAAATATTTGAAGAGATTATAGTTGAAAACTTCCCTAATAAGGGAAAGGAAATAGTCAATCAAGTCCAGGAAGTGCAGAGAGTCCAATACAGGATAAATCCAAGGAGAAACATGCCAAGACACATATTAATCAAACTATCAAAAATTACATACAAGGAAAAAATTATTAAAAGCAACAAGGGAAAAGCAACGAATAACATACAAGGGAATACCCATAAGGTTAACAGCTGATCTTTTGGCAGAAACCCTGCAAGCCAGAAGGGAGTGGCAGGATATATTTAAAGTGATGAAAGGGAAAAACCTACAACCAAGATTACTCTACCCAGCAATGACCTCATTCAGATTAATGGAGAAATTAAACTTTTACAGACAAGCAAAAGTTAAGAGAATTCAGCACCACCAAACCACCTCTACAACAAATGCTAAAGGAACTTCTCTAGGTAGGAAAAACAAGAGAAGGAAAAGACCTACAATAACAAACCCAAAACAATTAAGAAAATGATAATAGGAACATACATATTGATAATTACCTTAAATGTAAATGGATGAAATGCTCCAACCAAAAGACACAGACTGGCTGAATGGATACAAAAACAAGACCTATATATATGCTGTCTACAAGAGACCCACTTCAGACCTAGGGACACATACAGACTGAAAGTGAGAGGATGGAAAAAGATATTCCATGCAAATGGAAATCAAAAGAAAGCTGAAGTAGAAATTCTCATATCAGATAAAATAGACTTTAAAATAAAATCTATTACAAGAGACAAAGAAGGACACTACATAATAATGAAGGGATCAGCCCAAGAAGAAGATATAACAATTGTACATATTTATGCACCCAATATAGGAGCACCTCAATACATAAGGCAAATGCTAAAGCCATAAAAGGGGAAATCGACAGTAACACCATCATAGTAGGGGACTTTAACACCCCACTTTCACCAATGGACAGATCATCCAAAATGAAAATAAATAAGGAAACACAAGCTTTAAATGATACATTAAACAAGATGGACTTAATTGATATTTATAGGATATTCCATCCAAAAACAACAGAATACACATTTTTCTCAGGTGCTCATGGAACATTCTCCAGGATAGATCATATCTTGGGTCACAAATCAAGCCTTGGTAAATTTAAGAAAATTGAAATCTTATCAAGTATCTTTTCTGACCACAATTTTATGAGACTAGATAACAATTACAGAAAAAATGTGTAAAAAATACAAAGACATGGACGCTAAACAATATGCTACTAAATTACCAAGAGATCACTGAAGAAATCAAAGAGGGAATCAAAAAATCCCTAGAAACAAATGACAATGAAAACACGATGACCCAAAACCTATGGGATGCAGCAAAAGCAGTTCTAAAAGGGAAATTTATAGCAATACAATCCTACCTCAAGAAACAAGAAACATCTCAAATAAACAACTTAACCTTACACCTAAAGCAACTAGAGAAAGAAGAACAAAAAAATCCTAAAGTTAACAGAAGGAGAGAAATCATAAAGGTCAGATCAGAAATACATGAAAAAGAAATGAAGGAAACGGTAGCAAAGATCAATAAAACTAAAAGCTTGTTCTCTGAGAAGATAAACAAAATGATAAACCATTAGCCAGACTCATCAAGAAAGAAAGGGAGAAGACTCAATTAAATAGAATTAGAAATGAAAAAGAAGTAACAACTGACACTGCAGAAATACAAAGGATCATGAGAGATTACTACAAGCAGCTATATGCCAATAAAATGGACAACCTGGCAGAAATGGACAAATTCTTAGAAAAGCACAACCTTCCAAGACTGAACCAGGAAGAAAGAGAAAATATAAACAGACAAATCATAAGCACTGAAATTGAAACTGTAATTAAAAATCTTCCAACAAACAAAAGCCCAGGACCAGATGGCTTCACAGGTGAATTCTATCAAACATTTAGAGAAGAGCTAACACCTATCCTTCTCAAAATCTTCCAAAGTATACCACAGGGAGGAACACTCCCAAACTCATTCTACAAGGCTGCCATCACCCTGATGGCAAAAGGCCTGTATGCAGAAAACTAATAAGACACTGATGAAAGAAATTAAAGATGATATAAACAGATGGAGAGATATACCATGTTCTTGGATTGGAAGAATCAGCATTGTGAAAATGACTATACTACCCCCAAAATTCTACAGATTCAGTGCAATCGCTATCAAACTCCCGATGGCATTTTTCACAGAACTAGAACCAAAAATTTCACAATTTGTATGGAAAACACAAAAGACTCCAAATAGCCAAAGCAATCTTGAGAAAGAAAAATGGAGCTGGAGGAATCAGGCTCCCAGGCCTCAGACTGTACTACAAAGCTAGAGTAATCAAGACAGTATGGTACCAGCACAAGAACAGAAATATAGATCAGTGGAACAGGATAGAATGCCCAGAGATAAACCCATGCACATATGGTCACTTATCTTTGATAAAGGAGGCAAGAATATACAATTGAGAAGATAGCCTCTTCAATAACTGGTGCTGGGAAAACTGGACAGCTACATGTAAAAGAATGAAATTAGAGCACTCCCTAACACCATACAAAAAATAAACTCAAAGTAGATTAAAGACCTAAATATAAGGCCAGGTACTATAAAACTCTTAGAGGAAAACATAAGCAGAACACTCTATGGCATAAATCACAGCAAGATCCTTTTTGACCCACCTCCTAGAGAAATGGAAATAAAACCAAAAATAAACAAATGGGACCTAATGAAACTTAAAAGCTTTGCACTGCAAAGGAAAACGTAAACAAGATGAAAAGGCAACCCTCAGAATGGGAGAAATTATTTGCAAACGAATCAATGGAGAAATGATTAATCTCCAAAATATACAAGCAGCTCATGCAGCTCAATATCAAAAAAACAAACAACCCAATCCAAAAATGGATGGAATACCTAAATAGACATTTCTCCAAAGAAGATATACAGATTGCCAACAAATACATGAAAGGATGCTCAACATCTCTAATCATTAGAGAAATGCAAATCAAAAGTACAATGAGGTTTCACCTCACATCAGACAGAATGGCCATCATCAAAAAATCTACAACAATAAATGCTGGAGAGGGTGCGGAGAAAAGGGAACCCTCTTGCATTGTTGGTGGGAACGTAAATTGATATAGCCACTATGGAGAACAGTATGGAGGTTCCTTAAAAAACAAAAAATAGAATTACCGTATGACCCATCAGTCCCACTATTGGGCATATACCCTGAGAAAATCATAATTCAAAAAGAGTCATGTACCAAAATGTTCATTGCAGCTCTATTTACAATAGCCAAGACATGAACGCAACCTAAGTGTCCATTGACAGATGAATGGATAAAGAAGATATGGCACATATGTACAATGGAATATTACCCAGCCATAAAAGGAAATGAAACTGAGTTATTTGTAGTGAGGTGGATGGACCTAGAGACTGTCACACAGAGTGAAGTAAGTCTGAAAGAGAAAAACAAATACAGTATGCTAACACATATATATGGAATCTAAAAAAGAAAAATGGTTCTGATGAACCTAGTTGCAGGGCAGGATTAAAGAGGTAGACATAGAGAATGGAGTTGAGGACACAGGGAGGGGGAAGGGTAAGCTGGGGCAAAGTGAGAGAGTAGCACTGACATGTATACACTACCAAGTGTAAAATAGATGGCTAGTGGGAAGCAGCTGCATAGCACAGGGAGATCAGCTTGGTGCTTTGACCACCTAGAGGGTTGGGATGGGGAGGGTGGGAGGGAGATGCAATAGGGAGGGTATATGGGGATATATGTATACATATAGCTGATTCACTTTGTTATACAGCAGAAACTAACACAACATTGTAAAGTAATTATACTCCAGTAAAGATGGTGAAAAATCAATCAATCAATAAATAAAATAGATAACTAATAAGGACCTATTGTATAGCCCAGGGAACTCTACTCAGTACTCTGTAATGACCTGTATGGGAAAAGAATCTAAAAAAGAGTGGATATATGTATATGTATAGCTGTTTCACTTTGCTGTACAGGAGAAACTAACACAACATTGTAAATCAACTATACTCCAGTAAAAATTAATTTTAAAAAATGCAAGCTGTCTTAGACACATAACTTGCAAAAAGATTTTAACTTAGTGATATCTAGTTAGAGTACAATGACAAGAGAATGGAATTTAGAGTCAGATAACCTAAATAAGGCTTGAATCTGTCTTCACTGATATTTCAACCTTGGGCAACCTTGGGCAAATTTAATCTCTTGATTAAATTATAGTTTCTTCATCTGTGAAATGGAACTAATGGCATTGTGAGGTTTAAATGAAGTGAAGAAATGTTTTGTAAACTGTTGATTGTCATCACTCATGTTTGCAGTTATTGTTTCTCTGGCTTTGGTTTAAGAAGGGGGCCAGTAATGGACCCACAAATGGGATACTTAGGATTCAGAAACTATTTTGAAGTGGATTTCAATGACATTATGATATATCAAATTTTGTGGGATACAGCTTAGAGAGAAATTTACAGCACCAATATTGAAAACATTTGCTCTTCAAAAGGAAACACTTATGAAAATGAAAACGCAAGGCACAGAATGGGAGATAATATCTGTAAAACATATATCTGACAAAGGGCTTGTATCTAGAATATATAAATTACTCCTAAAACTGAATAATAGTATGGCAAATGACTTAGTAAAAATAGGGAAACGATTTGAACAAACACTTAACCAAAGAAAATATACGGATGACTAGTAACCACAAAAGATGCTCAGCATCATTAGTTATTATGGAGTTGCAGACTGAAACCACAACACGATACTACTATATACTTAGCCACTAGAATGGCAAAATGAAAGTTTGACCATATCAAGTGTTGGCAAGGATGTGGGGCAACCAGACCTCTTATCCACTGATGGTGGGAATGCAAAATAGTACAACCACTTAGGAAAAGAGCTTGGTAGTATAGGAACCCACTTGGAACCCCAGCGTTGGTATACAGATTATTTTAAGCTGAAAATATTTGGGATTCAACAGATGCAGAAAGAAGCCTTCTCGGAGCTTTCTTTATTTAACTAAAAGCAGACCCTTCTGAGAAATGAGGATTGCCATAAATTTCCTCTTCTGGGCAGCTTCTATTCCCAGGAGGGAGACCAAGAATAAACCTGTTATAAATCTCTCTCTGGAGTACAATTATGATAGCAACTGGGAACAAGTAATGATAGCAAAATTTATAATCCACTGAATAAAATAGGAATCCATAAGTCCACACTGGTATAAATAAGTAAATAAATATATATAAATGGAAAGTTTGATTAAAATAGGATAGTTATGTAGTTTCAAAGTAGCTCCCCACAAAATGCTTATTAATTACAGGGAAAAAGGGGATAAACTCAGGGTGGAAAAGCCTGCACACAACCTTCATCAAATGATCTAAGTGAACATCACCAGCATGAGGACAAAAGTATGGGGCACTTGATAGGATGTGATGGAAAGTATTTCTGTGATTTTCCTGCCAAACGTGAGTAATCTGAATCTAATCATGTGGAAACATCAGACAAAGCATAAAGGGACACTTTTTGAAAAATAAAGCAAAACAAAAACTGGTTTATAACCTTCAAAAGTATCAAGGTCATGAAAATTAAAGAAAGACTGTGGAATCATGCCTGATTGTTAGAAACTAAAGGGACATGAAAAATAAATGCAACATAAAATGGCAGGCCATGAACAGGTTTGGTAACTTTTAGCTTTGTAACACACCTCTGACTTGGGGAGAACAGCACTTTCATACAGGGACTCTGTGAGGTTTTGATGAAAGGCAATGAGATCATATCTGTGCTTTGCATTTCTTAGAAGTGGTACAGGGTATTCATGCATAAGTACTGCACAGTTTTAGTTTTTTACAAGACTATAATGAAAATGGAATAAAGTGAGGCATGAATTTCTAAAGGAAAAAATTAAAAATAAATAAATAAATAAAGCAGCACATAATTTTGGATTGGATCTTTTCCTATAAATGACTTACTGGGAAAAATGGTGAAACTTGAATGGGGTCTGTAGATTAGGTGTCAGCAATGTATCAGTGTTAATTTCCTGGTTTTGATAGGTGTATTTTGATTATATAGGTTAATTCTCTTGTTTGTAAGAAATTTACATTAAAGTATTCAGGGGTGATAAGCATCATACTTACTCTAAAATGGTTCAGAAAAGAAAAGTTCTTCCTACTACACTTGCAACTTTTTTTTTAATGAATTTGAGATTGTTCAAAATAAAAATTTGAAAAAATTTATACAAAAGAAATCATCTTTTTGATGGATTGATGTAGGGCAAGAGAAGTCAGGCCACCAGGCAAGATGCTTTTGCAGTAAACTGTATACAAAAGACAGTTGTTTCAAATAGAATAGTAGTAATAGAAATGGAAAGAGGTAAAGAAATTTTTCATATGTTTAGGAGAAGCAACTGATGGCAAGTGGAGCTTGAGAGAAAGAGATAATTTAAGGATGATGTCTAGGTTTGGGGACCAGACACCAAGGTGGTTAGTGATGCCATTTTCTGAGATGGGGAAGAGTGGTTTGGGAATTAAACTAAGAGTTCTGATCTAGACATGTTAAGTCAGAGACGTCAGTGAGATATCCAAGTGAAGATGCTGAATAAGCAGTTGGAAATATGAGTCTGGTACTTAGGGGAGAGGTATAAACTTTGGAGTCACCAACACATACATGATTTCAGCCATAGGACTGAATAAGATTACTCTTTCAAGCAAGGTTCTTGGCTGAAAACATCTGGATCTCCCCTAGCGTAAAGATCAGGTAGAGTAGTGTCAACCCTGCAACTTTGTTCTTCTTCAGCACTGTGTTGGCTATTCTGGGTAATTCTTCTTCTTCTTCTCCTTCTCCTTCTTCTTTTTGTCTTTAGAGCAGTAGGATTTCCCTCAATGAAATCCTTAACCTCAACATTTGGGATTTACTTTTTCAAACAGAAATCTTTGCATTTTGACAGAAGAGAATGGGGGAGGCTGTTTGATCCTTTGATGTTATTATTAAATCCACAGATATGAATTTCCTGTGGCCTGTGATCCTGAGAACTTAGGACACTTGGAAGGTCACCATGAAAAATTTGTTCTGTTGGTGGCATTCTCACCCTTCTCTTATTACTTAGAGGCTTCAGTATGAGAAGTATATTTTAGAAATTCATCTGGAAAATAATTTTTTTTTAATTTTGCTATTTTGCTTTCAGGTGAAGCTATAGTTCTCCTGGGTTGACATCATAGCCATTTCCTCACCCTTGGTTGTAAAGGCCTCCAGGAGAAAATTATGTGATTGTATGTGTAAATCAGGCAATGGGAACAGATCGACTCTTTAGATTAAAAAACAATGTTTGCCTGATGGCTATATCTGCCTGTCCTTCATTCTAAAGGGCTCTTAAGAAAAGTGACTGTTAGATTTTTCCTATGTTGTATTTGCCTTTACTTATGTTACCTGGGTTTGACTTTTTGAATAAGAACTTCACCAATCTATCTCTACCTAAAATACTGTCAGTTCACTGTTGCAGTAAGGAAATGGTGAGAAACCCATTCTTACCTCCTTTTTTCAGAAGAATCAACACCTCAAATTTCAGGTATAAGTGCCAGCTCTGGAGTCAGATTGTTAGGGTTTAAACTGTGTGCAAACCCTGTTAAAAACCTGTGTGATCTTGGTAATTCACCTGATCTAAGTCCCAGTTTCCTCATTTGTTAAAAGGGGATATTGTGAGGATCAAATAAAATAGCTCTTGGAAAGTTCTTAGTATAGAGCTGGCCCACGGTAGGTACTAAATATGGAAATTTGTCATTACAACAAGTCCCCTTCAAGTTGCCAACTTTCAAAGACGCAACATCAGGTGTGAATGAAATTGCAGTTTGCCCTCCATCTCCTATTGCTGACAATCCTTCAGCTCTCCTGTCTCCCACCTCCTCTCCCTCCTCTGGTCAGTAACTCCCCTTGCCTGTTCACTCGATGCCAGCTGCTGTATGCCAGCTGTTGTACTGCACTACTGTACTTTTCAAGGTACTGTACTGTAAGATTAAAAGTGTTTATTTTTTGTTTGTTTTTTATATATTATTTCTGTGAAAAGCATTATAAACCTGCTACAGTACAGTACTATATAGTCAATTGTGTTAGTTGGATACCTAGGCTAACTTTGTTAGACTTACAAACAAATTGGAGTTACGAACTCGCTCTCAGAATGGAACCCGTTCGTATGTAGGGGACTTACTGGATCTTTATTATTATTCACCTTACTGTTCTAAAACCATCCTTCTTGAAGGGACAGAATTATGACCATGTCGTAGCTTGAGCTTTTTCTAAGCTTCCATAGCATCTTCTAGAGACCTCGGGTACCATTCTTATCACATGGTAGTAGAGGCAGAGCTGGCCTGCAGCCAGGATGCCCACGTGCACTGGCCAACATCCCTCTGACTGGCTGGTGTCCATAGTATGAAGTTAGTTATATATTTTGAGTATCTCCCTGATTATAAATTTTACATGGCTGTCTCCCCTGTTGGATTGAGAGCTCCCAAGGGCAGGGTTTGTGCCTTATTGATTCCCAGTGCCTGAGACCATGCTTGGCACATAGTAGATTCTATATAACTCTTTGTCGAAACAAAAGAACTTGTGGGACTTTGAGTTACCATAGTGGACTTGAGATATTACAGGAAAGCTAGCTACCCTTTGGGTGGAACTGTGAAAACAAATAATAGGGAGGAGCTGTATGTAGGGAAGAAGGTGGCCCTGAGCCCTGTCTCAAGTCAGATCTGTAGGAGTGCCTCCAGCCTGTAGCATTTTCCCATCAGCTTTAACCACTTAGACATTTGCTCTCAGACGACTGAAGGTTCACTTTGGGAGGCATTTATTACTTGTCTCCTTTGAGGTGTCGAGCTGTGCAAACTGGCCACCAGCTGCTGCTTAATGACCTGTGCCCTGTTGTCACGTATGCCCTTCTTGTCTCTATTCCCACCTCCCCGCCTCCCAACCCTCTCCCACCCATGATTAATGTAAGGGCTGCAGACAGCATGTGGGTTCCTTATCTTCCACCACCTCAGTATAGCCAGAGGAGAGGAGAGATTCTAAGATATTTTCAAAACATATATGAGGAAGGAATAAAAAATTCCCATCTACTTCAACTGGCTGAAAAAAGCCTACATACAGACTTCATACCAAGAGGACTTACGTGTATAATAAAATAATCCTTTCCATTCCATGGTCCTGTGGTTGGGATTGTGTTGGGTAGTTTCTAGGCCAGAAACTTCTCAGAGCAGTGCTTTTCATTTTGGGGGTGTGGAGGTGGAGTCTAAATCCAAATCTAATCAAATGTATGATAAGGGTGGCTGTGACTAGTGCCAAGAAGGCATAGTAAAAGCTAATTCATGTCTGAAATGAAATTGTAGACTCCACTGACCATAACAAGTAATAATAGGAGCCTGAAGGCAGGCAGAGTGCTGGGATGAGCTTTGTGAGACAACTCTGAACCTCAGGACCCACTTTAGAAACAATTATCATAATGATAATGAGACCACCTAATGCCACATGAATAGGGTGCAAAGCAAGGCAAAATGTGTGTGTGTGTGTGTGTGTGTGTGTGTGTGTGTAAAAGAAACAGAGAAATGGAAAGAGAAAGAGACAAAGAGAAAAACTGAAATATAATTCCTTAAGGTAATTTTTTCTTCTTGGGGAAGGAGACTGAATGAATGGAAAGAAGTTTAGGTCAGGAATCAGGAGACTTGGGTTTAGGCCTGGAGCTTGGTCCCCCTGAGGCTACTGCTTACTTTCCTGAACTTTGGCTACATCAGTTGGGAAAGACCTCATGGAGTTACTGTGAAGCGATAACAGAGGTACAGCTGCCTTCAAAGTAAACTGGAAAAGTAATGCGAGCCACTGTTGCTATTTTTACAGAGGTGTAATACCACGATTAATAATTAACAAAGGGTGATGTGGTAGACCTGCATATACTATCTTAGGCAGACTGTCTGCTCAAAGCTATTTCTATCATGACTGAATCTCGCGCCAAGTCTCATGGCTGCTGGCTCATAACAAAAAGGTATAATCATGTTGCTAAGATTATATACCAGCAATTATCTCTCAAAAGGAGATAGATAAGAGAATTAACTCAGCACTCTAAGAACAACCTGGGAACCTTTTAGGAAATAAACACTATAAGATGCCCTGGGGTAAAAATTTAATAGCAGAAGTTGTATTTTCCACTTTCTCCCTCCCTCCCTTTTTCCCTTCCTTTCTCTTTCTCCCTCCCTCCCACCCCTCCCCTCCTTCCTTCCTTCCATCTCATTCCACACTGTTTTTTTTTACCAACATTATTATTTTTATCTTTCCCTTTTTTATGTAATAAAACTACATGTCTTGCAAAAAGAAGTAGTACAAAATAACTTTTAAAAAGGTAAACTCTGATGGTATGCTCTGCTATGCACAGATTAAAAAAATTGGAATGTGTCTCCTATTTGATAAGTAGGTGTCATTGTAACTTAACAAAGACCTGGGAGAAAATGTATTAACATTGGTGTTGGGGATGGAAATGACTAAATGTCAACTAGAGCCATTTCCCAAGAAAAATTTTACTGTATTATGCTAGTAAAATATCACTTCACACTCTCTAACTCACTTCTTTAAACAACAATCAAACACCGTCTCTGTAAGACTGTGCTGGGCTCTGGGAGGATTACCAAATAAATAGAGCATGATCCCTGCCCTCAAGAAGCATCTTGTCTACTCTGGGAAGCATTAGAGGTGTCCCACTGCAGTGTACTGGTAAGATCAAATCAGGGCCAGGGCTCAACATAATCATGCCTTTGTCTATATGACTTTTTTCACTGTAAATGCCATGCCCTTTCCTTATTTGATGGTGGACTCCTTATAGATCAGGTTAAGCAGTCGCTCCTCTGAAATGTCTTCACTGCTCGCCCAGACAGAGTTAGTTAGCAACCTCCTCCTATTTATTTCCACAGTACTTGGGGTCACAAAGACCCGGATTCAGATGTGGGCTCTGCCCCTTATTTACCCATGTCTGTGGGTAAGTTACTTGACCTCTTTGATCATTAGTTACGTCTTTAAAACGAGTGTAATAATACTCCCCTCCAGGTGGTGGCGCTGTGAAGGCTACATGAACTAATATAATGTAGATGCCTAGAACTGTTGGTGATCCTCAAAACATGGGTTCAATGAATAAATGATAATGTTTATAATTCTCTGTTAAAAATATTTGTAAACCTTGACTTCCACACTAGCTTACTGTCATGCTACCTACCTGCATCTCTGAAGCTTTACCCATAGAAAGCTCTTCATAAATATTTGATGACTAAACTAATGAAAGAATGGATGAAAAGTGATCGTAGTGGGTAAGTAAAAAAGAAGACAGTTAATTTACCACTATGCTCATGATTAAATTATAATTTTGTGAACTCATTAACAAAGTGGGAGCAATCAATTGAGCTTTTTAGAAAATGTAAAGCAAATATCGACAACCCAGCAAGGCTGCTGAGTGTGACCTGATAGTCTTGACAGCTGGAGCAAATTAGTTTTGGGCTGGATATCTTGTTTTCTCTCCTAATGACAGATTATTTTGATGTTTTGGTGTAAAAGTACTCCTCCTGTTATCAGTTTATAGATTAAAATGAGCTACACAAATGTGATCATCATAATTACAGTGACTCTGAGTGTATGATTTCCTCTATTAATTATTCTTTGGTGGTTTAGCAGTACAAGAGTTGGAGATATCAAAGGTGGCTCTGGTTTTATGTAGTATCACCCTGTCTTTTTACTTCCTAGGAGTAAACATTTATTAAATGGATATATACTACCGTGAAAATATCCTCATCTTCAGCGCTAGCATTGTCATTTCTCATATGGAGGGAACTATCTTTTCTTTCTTTCTTTTTTTTTTTTTTGCGGTACGCGGGCCTCTCACTGCTGTGGCCTCTCCCGTTGCGGAGCACAGGCTCCGGACGTGCAGGCTCAGCGGCCATGGCTCACGGGCCTAGCCACTCCGCGGCATGTGGGATCTTCCCGGACCGGGGCACGAACCTATGTCCCCTGCATCGGCAGGTGGACTCTCAACCACTGCGCCACCAGGGAAGCCCGAGGGAACTATCTTTGATTAGGAAAAAAAAAATATATATATCTTAGAGCTTTTTATTTAATTAATTAATTTATTTATTTTTGGCTGCGTTGCGTCTTTGTTGCTGCGCGCGGGCTTTCTCTAGTTTCAGCTAGTCGGGGCTACTCTTCGTTGCAGTGCGCGGGCTTCTCATCGTGGTGGCTTCTCTTGTTGTGGAGCACAGGCTCTACGCACATGGGCTTCAGTAGTTGTGGCACGCGGGCTCAATAGTTGTGGCTCACGGGCTCAGTAGTTGTGGCTCACTGGCTCTAGAGCACATGCTCAGTAGTTGTGGCACACCAGCTTAGTTGCTCCGCAGTAGGAAAATATCTTGATAAATCACTTGGGGGCAAAGTAAGATCCTGTGAGTATGGGATGGAAGGAACTAACGAAACAAAAAAGACAGCAGGATTGGGCAGGAATTTGAGGATGAGACAAGAGAGGGGGTGGGGAAGGATGGAGAGAGGAGGGCTGAGCAAGAGGGGAGGAGGCAAGAGCCCAAGCTGTGGAAACTGCCCAGGGACTCATGGAAACAGAATTGTTTAAAACTAAATTGCAAGTTGTTTCCACTACTGGGTTGTACTGCAAATTGTATCTCTGGAAACCTTCAAATCTTTGGGTGGAAATTATGGGCAGCCTGAGTCCACTTGTGGGTTGATATAGTCCCAGACAGGGAGATCATGAGCAGAAGATAAGAGCCAGAGGGAACCTTGAGAGGAGAAATGACCCTTGTACCCCCTGCCCTGTCCCACCCCTGGGATTTTACAGGAATCCTGGGGAGGGGTTCAGACTTTCCACATTTCTCTGAAAAGATGAAATCTTTTCTGGATCTTAAAAGAGGGGAGAGTAAAGAAGTGGCTAAGAGTGTTAGTTCAAATCTCTGTATTACTTGGGGCAAGTTACTTAGCTTTTAAAAGTCTCATCTGTAAAATGAAGCAAATCATGATAATAGCACCTACTTTGCAGGGAGGATTAAATTAGATAAAACTAGTAAAGTGCTTGGAACAGCCCCTGGCACATAGCAAGTATTTCATAAATGTTAGGTATTAGTGTAGTTATTACATATGTGAAAAAAATCTATTTAGGTTGTGTTTCTGGTCAAAATTATTCTTTTGCTTAGAAGATTCAGGCAGTGAAAGCTGCCAGGACTTACATCTTCCAGAGCAATGATGAGGGCAAGTCTCAGTTCTTGGCAGAGTCTTTTTACTTGACTATGTTTTCAGGGTGGCAACACCCATGCGTTATACGCAGAAAATATCTTCCTTCCTTAGGCCAGTGGCTTTGACTCTGGCTCACCAACCCATAGTTCCAAACTTTTTGACAGTGGTGATAGTGTTTTGGAAATGTGCCTGGATCAACATACTAATGGTCCCTTATATTTATGTAATAGCCTTTTAGAGGTTAAAAGGGCTACATACACCACCTCTGTGAATAAAGGTACCCTTATCTTCATTTTGCAAATGAGAAAAGCTGGTTATCCACATCAACAGATTCAAGGGGACTGCAAATTAGAGCCCAGGTTTTTGGACTCCTTTTTCATTGATTTTTTGAAATATGAAGGGATGTTCTTTATCATCTGAAGTGGCTCTAATATGTGCAAACTCCTGCCCAGAAAGAGAAAAGCAGAGGAGGATAGTTTTGAGCTATTCTGCATATCAAAGGAGTTAGTTCTGATTGTTTAAGATCAGAAGTTTATGCCCAAATTAAATGCAAACTTCCAGTGCTAATCTTATATATTTCCTTCATGTGAATCACTTTGGAATTTGTGATTTGCTTTAGTCAGTCAACTAATTTAATAAAAAGAAAATCATAGATCCATTCTTGGAGCAGTTCTAGTAAGGTCTCCTTCATGTACCAAAAGACACTATTCCCTTGAACTTTCCATCTCCCCTCTTCTCATAGTTCAAAATATCACCCCAACCCTGGTGCCAGGGTGCATGTCCTTTCCAAATTAAAAGGGAGATGCCAGTGGCTGCATCAGTTACTCTATGTCCTCTGCCCTCTATTTTTATCTTTTTTATGTGATCATGAGATAACAAGGCTAAGATCCATAATGCCTTAGAAGACAAAATATTTGGAGAGGAAGGGGTGGTGTATGGTGGAAAAAGAGGGCAGACAAGGGAGAAGAGGGGCCCCAATGAGGACAATAACTTTAACTGGTGAAGAAGCCTGATTGGAGGAGAAACTAGAAATTTGCTTTGTAAAATATTACTTTAAGTATCTGTTAAGGAAACTGAACCTGAAACTGAAAACTCAGGTGGGGACTTCCCTGGTGGTCCAGCGGTTAAGACTCCATGCTCCCAATACAAGGGTCAGGATTAGATCCCTGGTCAGGGAACTAGATCCTGCATGCCACAATTAAGATCCCATGTACCACAACTAAGACTTGGCACAGCACCCCCCACCCCCAAATCTATCTCATAAAAAAAAATGAGAGCTTAAAAACAAATAAAAATAAAAACTCAAGTGGAGCTAGAAACCCAGGGCTAAATTAGGTGTCTCTTGGAATTATTGTCTAACATTTGGAAAGTGTAGAGTGAGAATACTATGCTAGGGAGGATGGCTGTTCAGTAATTGTAACACCTTTACTCTGGTGACCTGAACAGGTTAGGACAACTTTGTTTGATATGCATATTGCTACCCCCAGCTATATGTTTTTTGTTTACATTTGTATGGAATTTTTTCCATCAGTTCACTTTCAATCTGCATGTGTCTTTAGATCTGACATGAGTCTTTTGTAGGCAGCATATAGATGAGGCATTTTTTTTGTCCTTTTAGCCACTCTGTCTTTTGATTGTAGCATTTAGTTTATTTACATTAAAAATGATTATTGATAGGCATTGCTTGGGTGATTTCCACTATTTTGTCTTCCAAATTGCTTACCTATTCTTCTGTATCATCTAATCAGCTGTTGATTCCCTCTAGGGTTCAGGTGATCTTAACAGGTTCTTAAGGTGTCATTTCCACATACTGGAGAATCTGGCTACTTAAAGACTTAAAGATAGTGAGGGGTGTGTGTGTGTGTGTGTGTGTGTGTGTGGTGGGCTGGTTCACGTTGAAAGAGGGAGTGGAGGTGGGAAAAGGTCAGAGAGCCCTGGTCAAGGGGAAGTTCTGGAAAGTTGACAAGTCCCAGAGAGCATTTAACTTCTATAAAGGACAGATTCCTTTTAAAAAATGCATGTGTAAATTCACTTTGTGTTCTCAGCTAACACCTTCTCTGGGTTTCTCTCTTTAGGGATGTGCTAATATGTGGAAAATGAGAAACCAGACACTAATGGATAGGGTTTCATGTTGTTGTTGTTGTTCTGTAGCTATAAAAGGTATATCTTCTACCTTTGGCATTGCAAACTGATTTGTATCACTCTGCTTTACTATCCCAACTGAAGGAGGGACAAGAAAGAAGAATGACCCCAGAACAGAATGCAGTTCTGCCATCTCTCGATTTCAGCAGTACAGAAATGGTTTAATGAATTAGGATTTTTAGAATAAATTAAATCAATTCCCATCACTCTGAATATGTAATTAATGACAGCACAGCCTTTTGAACAAAGAAAGATGGCAATACCTAGCAATGTTAATTAACAATATATAGATTTGAAATGTGCTCTTCCAAAGCTCTCAAATCAAATGCTAAATGATGCTAAGGGTCTTCAAAAGCAATTAGGGGAAAAACATATCAAGTTGACCTTCATGTCATCATCTTCACTAATGAATATTTATTAAGTGTCCAGATATCTTGCTTTGTGTTGAAAAAGGAAAAGAATCTGGAATTTTATGATAGTTGTTGAAATACTTATGAGTTTAGTGACAAGGTAAAAAAGGGAATAAATGAACTATTTGAGCATGATATGAACTATTTGAAGAATTTTGGAATTTATTGAGGAGGTCTCATTAGCAGGATCCTGAAAATATCTTCCCAGAACTAATGGGTTATGCTTCTGAAGTATCAGTTTATTCCTTTAAGGAGAAATACAGTTAAACCATGGCAGAATCTTTGGCTAGTGTTTGAATGTCAGCAACTATCCCTGTCTCTACTCTCTATAACTCAGTTCAATTCAGTTCACCTTTATTATGTGTATCATGGACCAAAGTCCAGTCCTAGACTTTGCTGGGAGATAGAAATTAATAAAATAAGGTCATTTACTCAAATAAAGGATCTAGTGGTTAAGAGACTTGGGTCCTGAGGAGTCCAGCTCCTGGCCAAAAAAATCAATGTATGTTTTTTGTTCCCAACCACAAGGCAATTACAAAGGTTCTACCTGACAGGTCTCACATGTGCATAGCCCGTGCAAAACAGTTTCACTGAAGGGAGATGCAGTCAAAGACTTGCCCCTCTGGCTGGTCACGCTCTTTGCATCTGTGCATTCCTGGCCCAGGCACCTTCAATCCTAGGTTTCTTTATTTTGGGACTCAGTCTGAGATCTTCTTCAGACGCCTCTGCCAAGGCCTCCTTATGGGTGGGGGTAGGAGGAGGGGGAAACCTTGAAGACACTTTTCCCCACTCTGACTCAGTACTTTCATACTCCTAGCTCTTCCCACCTCTGCCCTAGCCCCAGGGTCCATAAAACTGCAGGAGCCTTTCGTTTGGGGCCCTTCAACAGTGAGGCAACCCCATCTTCATGAGTTCACCTGACTCTTGACAAGTGTGCCATTTCAAAGGGAAAAAAGGAATAGGGGGCACTTGGTGCTTTCTCTTGTTTGGGCCTCTTGTACTGTAGTAGTGAGTGGTTAAAGGTTCACTGCTACTTCCTTTTTTGCTTGTTGGTTTAACTGGCCACTTTGATACCTGATAGCTTTGCTGAGCTCCTAACAGGTACTAGTCCAGGTTCCATCACTTCCTAGCTGTATAAGATTGGGCAAGTTAGTGAACTTTCACAACCTTCATTATCCTACTATAAAATGAATGCAACACTGTAATTGTATCTATTCCGGAGGGTTGTTGGGAAGATTGCATGAGATTATGCATGGTTGGCATACAGTGAAGTTTTAAATAAATATTCTTATAATATATACTATTATATAAATATTTTAGCATTGATAGAAATCTTACAACATTTTGAGGAGACTGACACATGAACAATCATTCATTCAGCATGCCTTGCATACCTATCAGGCCCTGGTTCTAAAGAGATAAGATGCACTGCGTTCTCTTGGCTCTCAAAGAGCTTTGGAGTCTAGAGGGAAGATAAATGTGCAACCAACAACAACTGAAAACCAGACACATAGAAGATGATACAGGATATTGGGGATAAAGGTAGTTCATTGGTGAGGATGTTTTTGTCTGAAAGAAATAGAAAGTCAACTCAGATTGTCAAGTAATTTGAAATTTTATTACTGCACATGACTATGTTGAGAGACTCTCCTGACCAAGGATGCCATCAAGGACCCAGATTCTTTCCACCTTTCTGTTCTAACAGTGTTGGCTTCATTCTCAGACTGTTAGTAAGGAGACACAATATCCTAGCACAGGCAAACATGATAATGTGTAGAAGAAGAAGAAGAAAAAAAACCCCATTTCTTTCTGTATCTCTTTTTAGGAGCAAAGAAACTTTTTCTGGAAGTTCACTAGCCAACTTCTCTCATCTCATTGGCCAGACATGGGTTATGTGCCTATCCGGTACAAATCGCTGCCAAGAAGAATGAAATTACCCTTAAAATCTGGAGCAGGGATGAGGTTAGCCTCTTTTGAAGTACCTGGATGCATGGGGAAGGGTTATATTAGAATGAAGTTTATATTAGAAGTGGGGACAGGATGCATATTTGCAGGAACCAACCATGCCCACTATAGGCACCCAAACATACATGAGAGAGTCAAGAAAAACTTACATATGAGTGAGTGCCCTGAACTGAGACTTGAAAGATGTAAAATTTGACAGGTGGATGGTAAGAATGGGGCTGTTTTTGGTGGTAGAGTGTATACTAAACAGAGGAAAGAGAAAGTGCAAAGTCAAGGAACCATAAAGCAGCATGGGACTTTTACTCCCTTCCAAGATGGAATAACAGGAACTAGATTGACTCTCCCACCTGGACCAACCAATAAAACTAGAGAAAATATATAGAACAACAGTTTTCAAGACACAGAACATCATGCAACAAAGGATAGTGATCCCTGAGAGATGGGAAACTAACAAATCATACAATTGTTTCAGCTTACTGTTTTAAGAGTTTCCAGGTCATGGCATAGGGAGGATGTGGGATTACAAAGAAAATATGTTTATGTTTCTACACAGTTAGGGATTTCTGAACAAATTTTACTGAAACTTGGAATGTGATCTGAGAGCTAGTCTTAGAAGTTAATTTAAAACTGTATAGAGAGTGAGACCTCCAGAGAGATTTACCTAATGCCAGAGATATGTGTTTACATTTCAAGAGAGGATGAAACCTGGAACTTGGAAACATCTCTGAGTTGTAAATCTGGAGACATAGGAATTACTTCTTCCCTGGAGAGATTTATTTACATTCCAAAGGGTTAGAGCAAGACATTTCGAAGGAGGCTCTCAGATGTGGAAGGGGAGGCAGCTGCCTCTTTCTCCTGTATGCAAGAATAGGCAACTTATTTTTCTGTGTTCCTCACCTATGGGGTGAGCTTGCCATCCATATAGGACAAATTTTTATATCTGGTTCTCATCATATTACTTTGGAGATATGGGGGAGTGACACTGCAATATTACTCTCTTGATCTGGCTGTGATTATAATGAGAAATCTGTCTCTGATCCAAAAACTTCAGTATGCATTAAGGACAAAATTAATAAAGGTGAGTATTAAAAACATAACAGAGGGGGAACCCAGGTGGAGATTGGCAGACTTCCTAAGTTGAGGAGTTGGAAATACGAGTCTGGGGAAACCAAGGTAGCTAGAATTTGAAAGACAAAGTAACAAAGAGGAATTAGCTGCACAGAGGGAGAACCCTGGAGAGTTGCAAAAGCTTTTCTTTGAATAATCAATAGATTACTTACCAGTGCATGTGTGTAAGAAAACTACTCAAGGGAGTTAGAGGGGGTAACAATTCAAAAGGATTAGAAAACAGTCCCTGGCACTAACACAGTTCCAGGAATATTGTTTATTCCCATAAGCTAGACTGGAAAAATTTATAGTTTATGGGCAATTGTGTTGAAAACTCAGTAGCAGGGATTAATTAATCCTAGATGGGAGTACCACTTGGGACCTGCATAGCAAATCATAAAAGCAAGACCCAATAAAGATCAAACTGTTTCTGAGTAACTAACTGCATCCCAGGCATAGTTCTTGAATATTTATATGAGTACAAAAATACTCAGCACCCAGCAAGTTAAAATTCACAATGTCTGTCATTCAAACAAAGATTACAAGTCATACAAAGAAGCAGGAAAATGTGACCTATAAGGAGGAAAATAGTTAATCAATCAAAACCAACCTGGAACTGACAGAGATGTCAGAATTAGCAAACAAGTACATTTAAACAGTTATGGCTATTCCATATGTTCAAAGAGTTAAGTAGAGAAATAGAAGATATAAGAAAGACCCAAATTGAACTTCTAGAGATGAAAACTATAAGGCTTGAGATAAAAAACATAATGTATTTAATGGGAGATTATACATAAGAAAAAAAGATAAGTAACTTGAAGACACTGAAATAGAAACTATCCAAAATGAAACCAGAGAGAAAAAATTGTTTTAAATGAAAAGAGCATCAGTAGCTGTGGGAGAACTTCAAGTAGCTAATATACATGGAATTGGAGTCTCATAGGAGAGAAAGGATTGGGGATGGGGACAAAAATATTTGAAGACATAATTGCTGAAAAATTTCCAAATTTAATAAAAACTTTAAATGAAATCTGAAGACAAGAAATATGAAGAAAGCTACATGAAGGCACATAATAATCAAATTGCTCAAACCAATAATAAAGACAAAATCTTAAAAACAGAGGAAAAAGACATGTTAAATATGGAACAAAGATAAGAGTGGCAACAGATTACTCGTCAGAAAAAATGAAGGGATATGATATTAGTATGTTTAGCAGATTAGAAGCAATTTGTGTTGGTAATACTTAAGGCATGGGGAGGGCATGAGGAAATGGGCAGGGGGCAATTACAAGAGGTATGTCTGCTTTGATTTGCTGAGATCAGATGATAAAAAGTGTTAAGTGCCCTATTACAGTTACTAGGATGTATCCTGGAGGTAATAGGGAGCCATTAAAGAATTTGGGGCAGGAAAATGTCATCAGATTTGCATGTTAGATCACTCTTATGGCATTGATGGCATGAACGTATTAATAAATGGATGAATGAATGAATGGAAAAGGATAGTTCGGAAGACTGAAAGCCTGGAGGAAGCAAGTGCAACCATATAGAAGCTACTGTAGTCAATTCATTTCATTAATTCATTTGTTCAAAATGTATTTGATAAGTCCTCCCATATCCCACACTTTAAGCCAGTTCCTTAAGATACTATAGCTAGCATAAAAAAAAAAAGCTACTATAGCTAGTAAAGTAACTATACAAAAGGCATACTGCTCTGTAAGTATGTTGTAGACATCTTTTTGGGTCAATATAAGTACAGTTGTGGTTTCACTTTCCAAAATTTCTGTTACCCTCTGCCAACTGCAGTTCAAAAATATTAAATGGAAAATTGCAGAAATAAACAATGCATAAGTTTTAATTTGTGCACTGTTCTGAGTAGTGTGATGAAATCTCTTGCTATCTTGTTTTGTCCCACCTGGGACATGAATCATTCCTTTGTCCAGTGTATGCCACCCAGTAGTCATTTATTAGCCGTCTGGGTTATCAGGTCGACTGTTGCAGTATCACAGTGCCTGTGCTCAAGTCACCCTTATTTTGTGTAATAAAGGCCCTAAAGTGCAAGAGTAGTGATGTTGGCAATTCATATATGCCAAAGAAAAGCCGTTAAGTGTTTCCTGTAAGTGAAAAGTTGAAAGTTGTTGACTTAAAAAGAAAAGAAAGAAAAAAACCTTATGCCGAGTTTGCTAAGATCTACTGTAAGAATGAATCTTCTGTCTTTGAAATTGTGAAGAAGGAAAAAGAAATTAGTGCTAGGTTTGCTGTCACACCTCAAACTGCAAAAGCTAAGCCACAGTGCAGGATAAGTGCCTAGTTAGGATAGAAAAGGCATTAAATTTGTAAAATAAGATAGTTCGAGAGAGAGTGAGTGAGAGAGGGGTCACATTCACATAACTTTTTTTTTTTTAAAGAAGATGTTGGGGGTAGGAGTTTATTAATGAATTAATTTTTGCTGCGTTGGGTCTTCGTTTCCGTGCGAGGGCTTTCTCTAGTTGTGGCAAGCGGGGGCCACTCTTCATCGTGGTGCGCGGACCTCTCGCTATCGCGGCCTCTCTTGTTGCGCAGCACAGGCTCCAGACGCACAGGCTCAGTAGTCGTGGCTCATGGGCCTAGTTGCTCCGCGGCATGTGGGATCCTCCCAGACCAGGGCTCGAACCCTTGTCCCCTGCATTAGCAGGCAGATTCTCAACCACTGCGCCACCAGGGAAGCCCCTCACATAACTTTAATTACAGTATATCATTAAAATTGTTCTACTTTATTATTGTGGTTAATCTGTTACTGTGTCTAATGTATAAATTAAATTTTGTCATAGGTATTATGTATAGGAAGATACATAGTACATATATATATAGGGTTTGGTACTATCTATGGTTTCAGGCATTGACTATGGGGGTCTTAGAATGTATTCCCTGTGGATAAGGAGGAACTATCACAGATTTATTCTTTATAACAGCTGCATACTATTCATTCATTCACTTGTCAAATATTTTAAAATCTTTTTTGACTTTTATTTTATTATTATTTTTTTATACAGCAGCTTCTTATTAGTTACCTATTTTATACATATTCGTGTATATATGTCAACCCCAATCTCCCAGTTGATCCCCTCCCACCGACTTTCCCCCCTTGGTGTCCATACATTTGTTCTCTACATCTGTGTATCTATTTCTGCCTTGCAAACCAGTTCATCTATACCATTTTTTGAGATTCCACATATATGTGTTTCTAGATTCCACATATATGTGTTAACAAATATGTTAAAAAACATATTTGTTTTTCTCTTTCTGACTTACTTCACTCTGTATGGCAGTTTCTAGACCCATCCACGTCTCTACAAATGACCTAATTTCATTCCTTTTTATGACTGAGTAATATTCCATTGTGTGTATATACCACATCTTCTTTATTCATTCATCTCTTGATGGGCATTTAGGTTGCTTCCATGTCCTGGCTATTGTAAATAGTGCTGCAATGAATATTGGGGTGCATGTGTCTTTTTAAATTATGGTTTTCTCTGGGTATACGCCCAGTAGTGGGACTGATGGGTCCTATGGTAATGCTATTTTTAGTTTTTTAAGGAACTTCCATACTGTTCTCCATACTGGCTGTATCAATTTACATTCCCACCAATAGTACAAGAGGGTTCCCTTTTCTCCACACCCTCTCCAGCTTTTGTTTGTAGATTTTCTGATGATGCCGATTCTAACCTGTGTGAGGTGATACCTCATTGTACTTTTGATTTGCATTTCCCTAATGATTAGTGATGTTGAGCATCCTTTCATGTGTTTGTTGGCAATCTGTATATCTTCTTTGGAGAAGTGTCTATTTAGGTCTTCTGCCCATTTTTGTTTTGGGTTTTTTGTTTTTTTAATGTTGAGCTGCATGATCTGTTTATATATTTTGGAGATTAATCCTTTGTCCGTTGATTCGTTTGCAAATATTTTCTCTCATTCTGAGGGTTGTCTTTTCATCTTCTTTTGTAGTTTCCTTTGCTGTGCAAGAGGTTTTAAGTTTCATTAGGTCCCACTTGTTTATTTTTGTTTTTATTTCCATTTCTCTAGGAGGTGGGT
This sequence comes from Mesoplodon mirus, assembly GCF_964341445.2. Classification (NCBI taxonomy): domain Eukaryota; kingdom Metazoa; phylum Chordata; class Mammalia; order Artiodactyla; family Ziphiidae; genus Mesoplodon; species Mesoplodon mirus. Next base: position 47,263,163 of record NC_138977.1, read on the forward strand.
CAAAAAGGATCTTGCTATGATTTATGTCATAGAGTGTTCTGCCTATGTTTTCCTCCAAGAGTTTTATAGTGTCTGGCCTTATATTTAGGTCTTTAATCCATTTTGAGTTTATTTTTGTGTATGGTGTTAGGGAGTGTTCTAATTTCATTCTTTCATATGTAGCTGTTCAGTTTTCCCAGCACCACTTATTGAACAGGCTGTCCTTTCTCCATTGAATATTCTTGCTTCCTTTATCAAAAGTAAGGTAACCATATATACATGGGTTTATCTCTGGGCTTTCTATCCTGTTCCATTGATCTATGTTTCTGTTTTTGTGACAGTACCATAATGTCTTGATTACTGTAGCTTTGTAATATAGTCTGAAGTCAGAGATTCTGATTCCTCCAGCTCCGCTTTTTCCCTCAAGATTGCTTTGGCTATTCAGGGTCTTTTGTGTCTCCATACAAATTTTAAGATTTTTTGTTCTAGTTCTGTAAAAAATGCCATTGGTAATTTGATAGGGATTACATTGAATCTGTAGATTGCTTTGGGTAGTAGACTCATTTTCACAATGTTGATTCTTTCAGTCCAAGAACATGGTATATCTCTCCATCTGTTTGTGTTATCTTTAATTTCTTTCATCAGTGTCTTATACTTTTCTGACTACAGTTCTTTTACCTCCTTAGGTAGCTTTATTCCTAGGTATTTTATTCTTTTTGTTGCAATGGTGAATGGGATTGTTTCCTGAATTTCTCCTTCTGATCTTTTGTTGTTAGTCTATAGGAATGCAAGAGATTTCTGTGCATTACTTTTGTATCCTGCAACATTACCAAATTCATTGATTAGCTCTAGTAGTTTTCTGGTGGCATCTTTAGGATCCGCTATGCATAATATCATGTCATCTGCAAACAGTGACAGTTTTACTTCTTCTTTTCCAATTTGTATTCCTTTTTCTTCTCTGATGGCCGTGGCTAGGACTTCCAAAACTACGTTGAATAATAGTGGTGAGAATGGACATCCTTGTCTTGTTCCTGATCTTAGAGGAAATGCTTTCAGTTTTTCACAATTGAGAAGGATGTTTGTTGTGGGTTTGCCGTATATGGCCTTTATTATGTTGAAGGAGTTTCCCTCTATGTCCACTTTCTGGAGAGTTTTTATCATAAATGGGTGTTGAATTTTGTCAAAAGCTTTTTCTGCATCTATTGAGATGATCATATGGTTTTTATTGTTCAATTTGTTAATATGATGTATCACATTGATTGATTTGCTTATATTGAAGAATCCTTGCATCCCTGGGATAAATCCCACTTGATCATGGTATATGATCATTTTAATGTGTTGTTGGATGCTGTTTGCTAGTATTTTGTTGAGGATATTTGCATCTATAATCATCAGTGATATTGGTCAGTAATTTTCTTTTTTTGTAGTATCTCTGTCTGGTTTTGGTATCAGGGTGATGGTGGCCTCTTAGAATGAGTTTGGGAGTGTTACTTCCTCCGCAATTTTTTGAAAGAGTTTGAGAAGGATGGGTTTTAGCTCGTATCAAAATGTTTGATAGAATTCATCTGTGAAGCCATCTGGTCCTGGACTTCTCTTTGTTGGAAGATTTTTAATCACAGTTTCAATTTCAGTGCTTGTGATTGGTCTGTTCATATTTTCTATTTCTTCCTGGTTTAGTCTTGGAGGGTTATACTTTTCTAAAAATTTGTCCATTTCTTCCAGGTTGTTCATTTTATTGGTATGGAGTTGCTTGTTGCAGTCTCTTATGATGCTTTGTATTTCTGCGGTGTCTGTTGTAACTTCTCCTTTTTCATTTCTAATTTTATTGATTTGAGTTCTCTCCCTCTTGATGAGTCTGGCTAAAGGTTTATCAATTTAGTTTATCTTCTCAAAGAACCAGCTTTTAGTTTTATTGATCTTTGCTATTGTTTTATTTGTTCCTATTTCATTTCTGCTCTGATCTTTATGATTTCTTTCCTTCTACTAATTTTGGGTTTTGTTCGTTCTTCTTTCTATTTTTCCTTTAAGTGTGAGGTTAGACTGTTTATTTGAGATTTTTCTTGTTTCTTGAGGTAGAACAGTATTGTTATAAACTTCCCTATTAGAACTGCTTTTGCTGCTCCTATAGGTTTTAGATCGTTGTGTTTTTGTCGTCATTTGTCTTTAGGTATTTTTTTATTTCCTCTTCGATTTTTCCAGTGATCTCTTGGTTATTTAGTAACGTATTGCTTAGGCTCCATGTGTTTGTGTTTTTCACATTTTTTTTCCCAGCAATTTATTTCTAATCTCTTAGCATTGTGGTCAGAAAAGATGCTTGACATGATTTCAGTTTTCTTAAATTTACTGAGGCTTGATTTGTGACCCAAGATGTGATCTATCCTGGAGAATGTTCCATGTGCACTTGAGAAGAAAGTGTGATCTACTGTTTTTGGATGGAATGTCCTATAAATATCAATTAAATCTATCTGGTCTATTGTGTCATTTAAAGCTTGTGTTTCCTTATTAATTTTCTCTCTGGATGATCTGTCCATTGGTGTAAGTGAGGTGTTAAAGTTCCCCACGATTATTGTGTTACTGTCGATTTCCTCTTTTAGAGCTGTTAGCAGTTGCCTTACGTGTTGAGGTGCTCCTATGTTGGGTGCATATATATTTATAATTGTTATATCTTCTTCTTGGATTGTTCCCTTGATCATTATGTAGTGTCCTTCCTTGTCTCTTGTAACATTCTTTATTTTAAAGTTTATTTTATCTGATATGAGTATTGCTACTCCAGCTTTCTTTTGATTTCCATTTGCATGGAATATCTTTTTCCATCCCCTCACTTTCAGTGTGTATGTGTCCCTAGGTCTGAAGTGGGTCTCTTGTAGACAGCATATAGATGGGTCTTGTTTTTGTATCCATTCAACAAGCCTGTGTCTTTTGGTTGGAGCAATTAACCCTCTCACTTTTAAGGTAATCATCGATATGTATGTTCCTATGACCATTTTCTTAATTGTTTTGGGTTTGTTTTTGTACGTCCTTTTCTTCTCTTGTGTTTCCCACTTAGAGAAGTTCCTTTAACATTTGTTGTAGAGCTAGTTTGGTGATGCTGAATTCTCTTAGCTTTTGCTTGTCTGTAAAGTTTTTGATTTCTCTGTCGAATCTGAATGAGATCCTTGCCAGGTAGAATAATCTTGGCTGTAAGTTCTTACCTTTCATCACTTTAAGTATATTGTGCCACTCCCTTCTGGTTGTAGAGTTTCTGCTGAGAAATCAGCTGTTAACCTTACGGGAGTTCCCCTGTATCTTATTTGTCATTTTTCCCTTGTTGCTTTTAATAATTTTTCTTTGTCTTTAATTTTTTTCAATTTGATTACTATGTTTCTTGGCATGTTTCCCCTTGGGTCTATCCTGCCTGGGAGTCTCTGCACTTCCTGGACTTGGGTGGCTATTTCCTTTTCCATGTTAGGGAAATTTTCGATTATAATCTCTTCAAATACTTTCTCGGGTCCTTTCTCTCTCTCTTCTCCTTCTGGGACCCCTATAATGTGAATGTTGGTGCATTTAATGTTGTCCCAGAGGTCTCTTAGTCTGTCTTCATTTCTTTGCATTCTTTTTTCTTTATTCTGTTCCACAGCAGTGAATTCCACCTTCTGTCCTCCAGGTCACTTATCTGGTCTTTTGCCACAGTTTTTCTGCTATTGATTCCTTGTAGTGAATTTTTCATTTCAGTTATTGTATTGTTCATCTCTGCTTATTTGTTCTTTAATTCTTTTAGGTGTTTGTTCTTTAATTCTTCTAGGTCTTTGTTAAACATTTCTTGCATCTTGTTGATCTTTCCCTCCATTCTTTTTCTGAGGTCCCGGATCATGTTCACTATCATTATTCTGAATCTTTTTCTGGAAGGTTGCCTATCTCCACTTCATTTAATTGTTTTTCTGGGGTTTTATCTTGTTCCTTCATCTCGTGCATAGTCCTATACCTTTTCATTTTGTCTCTCTTTCTGTGAGAAAGAGAGAGATACAAAATAATGTGTGAAATTATTTTGCTTAATGTTATGAATACTAGCATATAAACTACAAGAATTATAATAATGATATATCCTAAGCATCCTCACCATGATTTACCTTACTACAATTCAACTATTATTAGCAGTTTAATAATATTCAATATTTTTATAAACATTTGTTAGTACAAAGATATGTATAATATTATTCCTAAAATTATATAGATAACACACTCTCATAATTTGTATTAACTGTCAATCTTTTTCCCTATTAAACCATTTGAAAATAGTTTGTTTTTTTACATAAAATTAGAACTTTGACCACCATCACTAATTATTTCACTCTTATAATAGTACAAGTACATTTATACTTCAATCAACTTATAAAATTTCAGCATATAAAACACATACTGAAATTTTCCCTCCAAAAAAGTACTATGGATATTTAATAGTGATTTTATATATTAACAATAAGTCTGAAATTCATACTTCGTTGAATTACTTAGTTTTCCTGACTATGCATGATGGTAACACATATCATCCTGAGATTATTGATCACACAATGTTCAGAGATGCCAGGAATGAAGGTGAAGCAAGTCCAACTCTCTCTGGCCTTGAAGGCAGAGTCCAAGATGAAGAGGGGATCCTGGCTACACACCAAAGGATGATCTCTGGGGCACTCCCATACATATATATATATGTATATATATATATGTATATGTATGTATTCTCACCCCTAAGTAGGATATAAGCTTCATGAAGGCAAGGAGTTTTTTTTTATTCACTGCTGTATCTTTGGTATCTTGCCCAAAGCCAAACACATAAAAGATACTCAGTAAAAATTTGACAGAGAGGACAGACAGCAGAAGCAAGAAGAACTACCATTCTGCAGCCTGTGGAACAAAAACCACATTCACAGAAAGATAGACAAAATGAAGGGGCAGAGAACTATGTACCAGATGAATGAACAAGATAAAACCCCAGAAAAAAACCCAACTAAATGTAGTGGAGATAGGCAACTTTCCAGAAAAAGAATTCAGAATAATGATAGTGAACATGATCTAGGACCTCGGGAAAAAAATGGAGGCAAAGATCAAGAAGATGCAAGAAATGTTTAACAAAGACTTAGAAGAATTAAAGAACAAACAAGCAGAGATGAACAATACAATAACTGAAATGAAAAATTCACTAGAAGGAATCAATAGCAGAATAACTGAGGCAGAAGAACAGATAAATGACCTGGAAGACAAAAGGGTGGAATTCACTGCCACGGAACAGAATAAAGAAAAAAGAATGCAAAGAAATGAAGACAGACTAAGAGACCTCTGGAACAACATTAAAGGCACCAACATTCACATTATGTGTGTCCCAGAAGGAGAAGAGAGAGAGAAAGGACCCGAGAAAATATTTGAAGTCATTATAGTAAAAAACTTATAGGCTAATTCTATCAAACATTTAGAGAAGAGCTAACACCTTTCCTTCTCAAACTCTTCCAAAATATAGCAGAGGGAGGAACACTCTCAAACTCATTCTATGAGGCCACCATCACCCTGATACCAAAACCAGACAAAGATGTCATAAAGAAAGAATACTACAGGCCAATATCACTGATGAACATAGATGTAAAAATCCTCAACAAAATACTAGCAAGCAGAATCCAACAGGACGTTAAAAGGGTCATACACCATGATCTAGTAGGGTTTATCCCAGATATGTGAGGATTCTTCATTATACGCAAATCAATCAATGTGATAAACCATATTAATAAATTGAAGGAGAAAAACCATATGATAATCACAGTAGATGTAGAAAAAGCTTTTGACAAAATTCATAACCTATTTATGACAAAAACCCTCCAGAAAGTATGCATGAGGGAACTTACCTCAACATAATAAAGGCCATATATGACAAACCCACAGCCAACATCATTCTCAATGGTGAAAAACTGAAACCATTTCCACTAAGATCAAGAACAATACAAGGTTGTCCACTCTCACCACTAGTATTCAACATAGTTTTGGAAGTTTTAACCACAGCAATCAGAGAAGAAAAAGAAATAAAAGGAATCCAAATTGGAAAAGAAGAAGTAAAGCTCTCACTGTTTGCAGACGACATGATACATAGAGAATCCTAAATATGTTACCAGAAAACTACTAGAGGTAATAAACGAATTTGGTAAAGTAGCAGGATACAAAATGAATGCACAGAAATCTCTTGCATTCCTATACAATAATGATAAAAAATCTCAAAGAGAAATGAAGGAAACACTCCTTCATTTACTGCTGCAACAAAAAGAATAAAATACCTAGGAATAAACCTACCTAAGGTGACAAAAGACCTGTATGCAGAAAACTATAAGACACTGATGAAAGAAATTAAAGATAATACAAACAGATGGAGAGATATACTATGTTCTCGGACTGAAAGAATCAACATTGTGAAAATGAATCTACTACCCAAAGCAATCTACAGATTCAATGCAATCCCTATCAAACTACCAGTGGCATTTTTCACAGAACTAGAACAAAAAATTTCACAATTTGTATGGAAACACAAAAGACCCCAAATAGCTAAAGCAATCTTGAGAAAGAAAAACGGAGCTGGAGCAATCAGGCTCCCAGACTTCAGACTACCCTACAAAGCTTCAGTAATCAAGACAGCATGGTATTGGCACAAAAACAGAAATATAGATTAATGGGACAGGATAGAAAACCCAGAGATAAACCCATGCACATATGGTCACCTTAGTTTTGATAAAGGAGGCAATAATATACAATGGAGAAAAGACAGCCTCTTCAATAAGTGGTGCTGGGAAAACTGGACAGCTATATCGTTAAAAAAAGGAAATTAGAACACTCCTTAACACTATACACAAAAATAAACTCAAAATGGATTAAAGACCTAAATGTAAGGCCAGGCACTATAAAACTCTTGGAGAAAAACATAGGCAGAACACTCTATGACATAAATCACAGCAAGATCCTTTTTGACCCACCTCCTAGAGAAATGGAAATAAAAACAAAAATAAACAAGTGGGACCTAATGAAACTTAAAACCTTTTGCACAGCAAAGGAAACCATAAACAAGATGAAAAGACAACCCTCAGAATGGGAGGAAATATTTGCAAATGAAGCACCTGACAAAGGATTAACCTCTAAAATTTACAAGCAGCTCATGTAGCTCAATATCAAAAAAGCAATCAACACAATCCAAAAATGGACAGAAGACCTAAATAGACATTTCTCCAAAGAAGATATACAGATTGCCAACAAACACAAGAAAGGGTGCTCAACATCACTAATCGTTAGAGAAATGCAAATCAAAAGTACAATGAGGTATCACCTCGCACAGTTTAGAATGGGCATCATCAGAAAATCTATAAACAATAAATGCTGGAGAGGGTGTGAAGAAAAGGGAACCCTCTTGCACTGTTTGTGGGAAAGTAAATTGATACAGCAACTATGGAGAACCTATGGAATTTCCATAAAAAACTAAAAATGGGACTACCGTATGACCCAGCAATGCCACTACTGGGCATATACCTTGAGAATTCTGTAATTCAAAAAGAGTCATGTACCACAATGTTCATTGCAGCTCTATTTACAATAGCCAGGACATCGAAGCAACCTAAGTGTCCATCAACAGATGAATGGATAAAGAAGATGTGGTGCATATATACAATGGAATATTACTCAGCCATAAAAAGAAACGAAATTGAGTTATTTTTGGTGAGGTGGATGGACCTAGAGTCCGTCATACAGAGTGAAGTAAGTCAGAAAGATAAAAACAAATACCGTATACTAACACAAATATATGGAATCTAAAAAAAAAAAATGGCTCTGATGAACCTAGGGGCAGGACAAGAATAAAGACACAGACAGAGAGAATGGACTTGAGGACACAGGGAGGGGGAAGGGTAAGCTGGGACGAAGTGAGAGAGTGTCATGGACAAATATACACTACCAAATGTAAAATAGCTAGTGGGAAACAGCCACATAGCACAGGGAGATCAGCTTGGTGCTTTGTGACCACATGGGGGGTGGATAGGGAGGCTGGTAGGGAGTTGCAAAAGGGAGGAGATATGGGGTATATGTATATGTATAGCTGGTTCACTTTGTTATAAAGCAGAAACTAACACACCATTGTAAAGCAATTATAGTCCAATAAAGATGTTTTAAAAAAAGTGAGATCCATTTGGAATTGCAAATGTGCCCTAAAGTGACAAGAAATTATAGTTGTTATATATAATGTCAAACTTTAAATATTTGACTACTAAATTTTTAAATAATAGAAAAAATAATTTTTGAGATCAAGTTTAATATTTACGTTTAACCCAGGAGTTCATTTTATGTGGATTTTAGCCATTAATTTTATTAGAAAAAAATAGTGATTTGGATAGAGATAGTGGCATTGAACAGAGTGAGTAATGATCACATTCTGAGTGCATTTTGAGTAGAATTGATAATGTTTGTTGATAATTAGGTGTGGGATGTGACAGAAAGAAGGAGTTCAGGATCACTTGAAGGTTTTTGGCTTGAGCAACTAATTGAATAGAATTTATATACCCTGACAAATAGAAGACTGCCAAGAGATACTTTGGATTGAGGGTGAGAGATGATGCATGCAGGAGTGTGGTTCTGGATATGTTAAGTTTGAGACTTTGAGCTGAGCTCAGCATCTTTCCTTGACCATCTTCACAGTTCCAATCAAAATGTGCCAAATGGAATGATTCATTTTCTTAAACTTGCCTACCCTGATGTCTTCTCTGTGTATCAGTTGATGGCAACTCTATCCTTCCAGCTGGCTCAGACCACACACCTTAGAGTCAGCCTTGAATTCTTCCCTTCCCCATTCCCTCCCTCCCTCCTCCTTTCCTCCCTTCCTACTCTTTTCCCTTCTTTCTTTCTCTCTTTTCCTCCCTCCCTCCCTCCCTCCCTCCCTTCCTTCTTCCCTCCCCCATCCCTCCCTCCCTCCCTCCTTCCTCCCTCCCCCATCCCTCCCTCCCTCCTTCCTCCCTCCCCCATCCCTCCCTCCCTTCTTCCTCCCTTCCTTCCTTCCTTCCTCCCTTCCTTCCTTCCTTCCTTCCTTCTTTCCTTCCTTCCTTCCTCCCTCCCTCCCTCCCTTCCTTCTTCCTTCCTTCCTCCCTCCCCCCATCCTTCCTTCCCTCCCTCCCTTCTTCCCACCTTCCTTCCTTCCTTCCTTCCTTCCCTCCCTCCCTCCCTCCCTTCTTCCTCCCTTCCTTTCTTCCTTCCTTCTTTCCTCCCTCCCTCCCTCCCTTCTTCCTTCCTTCCTCCCTCCCCCATCCCTCCCTCCCTCCCTCCCTTCTTTCTTTCTCACATTCAATCTATTAAGAAATCTTGTGGTCTTTACCCTTAGGATTACATCCATAACTTGATAAATTCTCACCACCTCAATTGCCAAAACCCTGCTTCCAAGCCACCAGCATCTCCCTCCAGAATGTTGCAAAGGACTCCTAACTTGTTTCCTTGCTTTTCCCTACGTCTTCTAGAGCTTATTTTCAACATGACTGGAGAATTATATTTTTAAAACATAAAGCAACCAGATCATATCATTCATGTGCTTAAAATCCTCTAAGACCTCCCTATTTTACAGTATTCAAAATAAAATCAAAATCCTGTGCTTGTCTACAAGACCCTATGTAGTCTGGCTCCTTGATGCCCCTGCCCCTGCCTCTCTGACTTCATCCCCTCTTCTTGCCCTCTTCCTCCTTGCTCTTCCTCTAAGGTGCTGGGCATTTTCCCACCATGGGGCCCACCTTGCTGTTTCCTCTGCCAGGAAAATTCTTCTTCCATCTATGGTCAGGCTTATTCTTCACCTCTTTGAAGACTTTGTTCAGGTGGCACCTTCTCAGGGAGGTCGACACTGATGGTCCCATGGAAAGTGCAGCCTTGCACACATGCTTTTGCCTGCCACACACCCCCATCCTCCTTGTTCTATTTTTACTGTTGATGTAGCACTTTTCTTCATAACATACTTTATATATATATATATATATTTTTTTTTTTTTTTTTCTTTTTGCGGTATGCGGGCCTCTCACTGTTGTGGCCTCTCCCATTGCGGAGCACAGGCTCCAGACGCGCAGGCTCAGAGGCCATGACTCACGGGCCTAGCTGCTCCACGGCATGTGGGATCTTCCTGGACCGGGGCATGAACCCGTGTCCCCTGCATTGGCAGGCAGACTCTCAACCACTGTGCCACCAGGAAAGCCCCATACTTTATAATTTATTTTAACATATTTTAAATTTATTCTGTGTCTCCTTCTGCCAAACTTTAATTCCCAAGGGCAAGGGCTTTCACCTGTTTGTTCAGTGATGTATTCCCTGTACCTGGAATAGTGCCTGGCATACAGTAGATGGTCTATAAACACTCACTGAATATTGAACATTGGGCCTGACTCTCCCGAAGCCCTAATGTCTTTAATCACGATGTTACCAAGACATGTGAGAAGCCCAAACTGATGATTAATTTGGTTCTCCTTCAAATGGATATTAAAAAATATTTGTTTGTTGAGAAGTGATGCTGAGTACTGACGGGCTGTATGTGGGAAGGACCAAAAACAGGAGTGGTGCTCAAACTTACTTTTCTTATCGCAGGCAATTCAGCTCTGGCCCTGAATGTATCTAAAACAACTAAAAAACAGAGCCCTGCAGTGACCCTCACCCTCCTTACACAGGTCAGTCACACAAGCACACCCTTTGGGGGTCTCACTGCGCCCACTCCAGGCTGCATCCATATTCAGTACCCTCCCTGAGAGGCCATCTGGCAGGTAGAGATTTTCCCATTTTGGAATATTCTCAGGGATGTTTAAATTGGTGGCCCTGGTAGCTGGCTGTGTCTCTGAACTTAGCCACAGGAGATCTCCTCTTGCAGTGCATGCTGTTCAGTCTGATCATTTGAAAAGTCCTAATTTGCTTTTTCAGCATCCTGCTCTGAGACCTCCTGCTTCTTTTCTCTACAGGTCTCAGCAGAAAAGTAATAATAGCTGCGAAGGGTGTCACTGTGCTTGAGAAAGACAGACACTCCCTACACCCTAGGTTTCCTCAGTGGCAGAAAGCTCCTGTCAGTTTAACTCACCTTTTTGGAAATATAGATTCTCATTTTTCCTCTCCCACAGGTGCCCAATCTGATAACTTCTTTTTCACAACTTTACATCAAATCTACTTTACTTCTTCAATAACTTGCTGCTCCAAGCAAGGTTTGAGTAAAATCTAATGTTAACTAGAAGAAATTCTTTATTGTTTTTCCTTGTAGAAATGGGACATTGTGAATAAAATTAATGTTTGAACAATGAAGCTGGTTTCCTTTTATTTCATTGGTAAAAGAGGGTGAAATCTCATTTCTTACAGCTCAGAATTATTTTGAAGCTCACGTGAGATAAAATAGTAAATGGGTCTAAAATCTTTTCCATTTTATTGAGGAGATTCATACTGAGCTGGAAAGAAATCAGTATACGGAATAGAATTACTTATTCTAAACTGAGGAGTTGAGGAGAGAAAGGGGGCGTGGTTTAAACTCCTTTGTTTCTAGGGAAACTCCCGTGTTCCTTTTCATTGAGTGTGAAATAGGGGTGGATGGGATGGGAAATGTGTGTGAGATAGGGGTTGGAAGGGGTCACTTGGACACCCTGGGGCTCCCATGGAAACTCCACCCTACTGCTCCTGGCCAACCGCAGGCTGAGAAAGAGGGAAGTGGGTCAGGGGGAGGCCAAGAAGGGAAAGCTCACAGCTTCCGAAGGAGTTTGAAAATCATTGTTGTCAGCAGGAGAAAAGAGATTCTTAACCACTAATTATTTCTCCTCTCACCCTTCATATATCTCTAACCTTTTTTTTCTCACCAATCTTAAATCTTGTGTGACTCTTACTAGCCCCTTTCTCCACATGAACCTTTCGTCACACACAATAAATTGAAAGTATTGAGGCTTGAGGCTGGTTAAAGTATTTCCAGTTACTTGTCTCTCAGGAGGTGTCCTCCAGGGAAGATTCTAGTAAACTCCTGTTTATCACCATTTTTCTGTGAATAATCACCCCACCTCCAATTACTGGATTCTTTTTAGAATCTACAATTCACTGGCCCTGGCTTCCAACTGTTTCTGCAGATCATCAACCCCTGTGAAGTACAAGAATCACATCCTCTCTTGAACTATAATCAGCTGCAGCCCATTGTCCACTATCTCTTTCCTCTTCCTTTTTGAAACTTTAGAGTTTAAGAACGCTATTCTTAAGGGTTCACCTAGAGGACAGAATCTAGAATACCCTGTTTGGATGAGAACCATAGCTACCCCATGGGAAGAACCTGAGAGAAAGTCAGGACATGAGTCAGGGAAGAGAGAAAAGAAAGAGAAATTTAGACTTTCGAGTTATCAGAAGTAAGGTTTATGATATGAGGAGGTATGTGTGTGAGTGTGTGTGTGTGTGTGTGTGTGTGTGTGTGAGAAATGAGTATCATCCACTGGACTTAAGAAGGTATAAGAGGACAAACAAAAAGAAAAAAGAGAGGAGACTCTCCTCCCCCGATCACTGAGGGTGGGTAGCCTGTGAGGACGCAACAAGAGAAACATGGAAAATTTTCCTGGAACTCCATCTGGGCCTGCTTTGGGAGTACAAAAACCATGTGTCTTTCTTTTCCATGTTTCAGAATTGCTGTGTAAGAAGTGGTGTGCTTTGTTATCTCTACCCCCCTAATCTGGGTGAGTCTTCCTCAAATGAGCTGAGGGTGTTGCACTAAACCTGAGATTTGGTTCTGAAAAGTTATTCTCCATTTTCTTCTTTACTTTAAATTGAGATAATCAGATTGTGGGTTTTGCATCTTTTACTTCCTCACTTCTCTCTCTCTTTCTCTTTGGGAAGTCGTCACTGATCCCACCCCAGGGCAGAGGAGTAAGCAACAGAGCCATCTTGAAAACCAGATGCTTGAGAATAAGACCAAGTAAAACATCTGCTGGATGAAATTATGGAAAGGATTATATGATGCTAACCGTTGCATTTGGGAATGGTGGAATTAGCACATCACCCACATTCTTCATAAAATTTATTTATTTAATAAGCAACGAATAAATGATTAGGGCATTTAATATTCCAAAAGTACGATTCCAATTCCAAAAGTACGAAGGTGTTTCCAATGGAAGTCAGGTATCCTTCCCACTCCTGTCCTTGCAACCACCTAGTTTTCCTTTCCGATGCAACCATAGTTACCATTAAAAGCAGTTTAAAAATCTAAATAAGACAAAATTATTCACTTTACAATATCCAAGACATGGAAGCAACCTAAATGTTCATCGACAGAAGAGCGGATAAAGAAGATGTGGTACATATATACAATGGAATATTACTCAGCCATAAAAAATGAAATAATACCACTTGCAGCAACATGGATGCAGCTAGAGATTGTCATACCGAGTGAAGTAAGTCAGAGAGAGAAAGACAAATATCATATGATATTGCTTATATGTGGACTCTAAAAAAATGGTACAAATGAACTTCTTTTAAAAAAATGAAATAGAGTCACAGATGGAGAAAATAAACTTATGGTTACTAGCGGGGAAAGGGTGGGAGAGGGATAAATTGGGATATTGGGATTGATATATACACACTACTATATGTAAAACAGATAACAAATAAGGGCCTACTGTATAGCACAGTGAACTCTACCCAATACTCTGTAATGACCTATATGGGAAAAGAATCTAAAAAAGAGTGGATATATGTGATGTGCATGTATAAGTGTTTCACTTTGCTGTACACCTGAAACTAACAAACATTGATTGTAAATCAACTGTACTATAATAAAAATTACTAGAAAAAAAGAGAAAATTATTCACAACTTTAGTTATTTGATTTAAAATTGGAAATAGCCTCTTCCCTCCTGAATGACAGTTGCAGAAAGTGTTTCTAGTTTGATTTAATAGTTCCTTTGTGTTTGATATTCTCCACCCTCTTTAATATATAATGTCCCTCGAATTCAGAATTACCCTTATTCTGGGATAATCCCTAGAAATACCTTAAGGGTATTGAAAGTATCTCCTACTCAAAATGAATCACGAGATTTTCTTTCAGACTTCAGACTCATGGACAAAATCTTGAACTTCCTAATTCAGCCCGAGTACAAAGCAGTTAAGGGCTTCAAAAGGATTAGAGTTTTGAAAATCACAGGAACCCAGTTCAACTCTTGCTCTTAGCTAAAAATGTTTGATGTAGCCTCTTTCATTCTAATAACAGTTTGTAGGAATGTTTTCCCTCAGGTTAATTGGATGTTTTACCATCTCTTTTCTTCTAGGGATTCTAGGGAAAAAGAGCATGGTTGGCAGTATTTTGTGAAGGGTTTTTTTTATCAACAATATTGATGTTTCTTAAGGTACCATGGGTCAGACTTCCAGTCTACTCCCTGTGTCTCTTGTACTGAGGCTGTTAGGGAGGAAGTGATTGCACTGAAGAGAGGAGACTAGATCGGCTGTTCTGGGACCTCTGTCTAATTTGTGCCCAGGCCTGCGGCCAGGGCACTGGAGCAGAGGGTTAATATCCCTAAAAGAGTGTGAGTATGAGACAATGAAAAGTTTATAAAATTGGACTTCTGATTTCCAGCCTAGCATCAGGCATATGCAAGGAACTTGGAAGTTGTCACTCCCATCTTCATAACAACAACAGAAAACTGCTGGACCAACTAAAAGTCAACAACTCTTCTTATAGTCCTCAGAAAATCATGGTCACAGGACAAAGTGCTGCCCCCCAAATTGGAAAGACAGACAGGTGGATACAGAGGATCACAATTTACCAGAGCAGAAATTCCATGGGCAGAAACCTCTGCAGGAACTAGCATAGGGTAGAGAACCTGAAAGTAGAATTAGTGAATTGCTGGAGGCTCAGTGTGGACAGGTTTGAGGGTTAAAAACTCCAGAAGGGTCTAAGCTTAGTGGGGGGGTCCCACATTTTTGTGAGTTTTACCTTCAGGAGCTCCACCACCTTCTCACAATCAATGTTGGAGTAGCCATTCTGAAATATGCCTCAAGTATTCTGTTCTTAACAATGCCTGCATCAGGGGAGACTACTTTACAAGAACCTCACGGACTGTCGTTTTACCACAGCCTAACCCACCCGGAGGAAAGGAAATAGCCAGTCCCGCCCTTTGTAACCTTGTTGTCTCACCCAAGGGAGGAAAAAAACAAAACTGAGAAGCCCTTGTGAGGGTCTTAGCCCTGGGACACAAACTCACTAAAAGGCTAAGACCTATAGCCACAGGACTCCAGAACGCATTCTCTCCCCCTATACTTTACCACTATTTCAATAGGACTCCTGTAAAATCACAGGGGATCTCAGCGTAAAGAACTGTATATGTCAGATCTTATTTAAGAAGGAGTCTTTAGGGAAGGAAACTCAAAGACAACAAAGGCTACAAAAACAAGGACACCAGAGGAAATTTTAGCCTCTGATACCTACAGCTTCAGCAAACAAGAAACACAGCCTAATTCCTAGCCAGATAAACAAAACACACAAAAGGCCTATTTATTACATTTGCTTTTACTCAATCAAAGATTTCAATGAAAAATTACAAGGGATACTAACGGAAACACACACACAAGCGCACACACACAGAGTTTGACCAGATGGAGCAAGCGTCAGAATCAGCCTCCGATATGGCAGAGGTTTTGGAATGATCATACCTGGGATTTAAAACACCTATGCTTACTATACTAAGGGCTCTAATGGAGGAAATGGACAACATGCAAGAACAGATGGGTATTAATAATGTCCAGGGCTTTTAGCTGTACTTAGGAGAAGGGATAAGGAAAAGTATGTCTGTTCCATCTTCCTGAAAGTGGAACTCTTAATTCTTAACTCTTAACTCTAAAGTGGACTTTAACTCTAAAGTCCAGGGTTTTTAGCTGTACTTAGGAGAAGGGATAAGGAAAAGTATGTCTGTTCCATCTTCCTGAAAGTGGAACTCTTAACTCTAAAAAAAAAGTTTATCCTGTTTTTCTTCATTGTTTGTTTCCTCTGAGTTCCTGTTTCTGTGTATTTATTTCTATTTTTTTAATAGAAATTTTTATTTCTATTTTTTTAACATTAAGTCTTTAATGTTAAAGACTTTCCTCAGAGGTTGGTGATCACTGGCTATCCACCCATATTTAAGACTGAGTACTATAAAACTGATAAGAAGTTACATCAGGAAGAGGGGTGGGATCTGCCCCTCATTGTTAGGTTATTGGACAGGGATCCAGCCATTTCTTGAGAGAAGGTGTAAATTTATCAAATGTCAATTTCTAAAGGTCTTTCTCTTAGGATTGTCCATTTTTTTCAGATAGTCATCCTCAAATATCCTGCCTGTGGCTGAGTATGACACGTTGAAGGAGGAAGAGAGCTGAATATCCCACTGTACAGTATTCAGACTTTTATTTAATCTCTCTGCTTTCAGCACAGCCACTTTTCTCTCCTCTCCAGGGTAATGCTATAGTTCTCCTGTCTTATGGAGCGCAAATGTGTTGGGGATAAGAGACTGTTTTCTGGTCCTTGATCATCAGACCACATAGGTCACCACTGAGACATCCATTGTCCCTGTCTACACAGTGTTGGGAAACAATTCTCTACCAATCGTGGTTTCATGTATCCTACTGACTTACGAGCAGAGGCATAGATAGTCTATACTGGATGATCTTTGCAAGGATGTTCATATAGCAAGTAACCTTGGAAGACAGAGATAGTGTCTCTCTCTGGGGTAGAGAGAAGATTTGTTTGCTTCCCAGTATAATAAAGATAATGCCAAGATGAGGGCTGGGAAGGTTTTCTTGTAGCCTTTTTAACATATCGAGGTTTCCTAAAATTGAGCATCTTCAGCTGTGATGCAAACCTATCACATTCAACATCCATTTGTGCTGTTCCATGCAGTCCCTGTGGGACTGAGAAACAAGGTGAACAAACATGTACATGAAGATAATGCTGCCTACTGTGCCTGGAGTAATAACATCCTTAGCCTTTGTCTCAGGTGACTCGTATTTTCTGCCAGCATGAGTGGTACTGTGGCCATTTAACTTGTAAGCTTGCAAGGAGAGTAGAAGCTCAGCTGCTCAGTTCTGTGGGTTTCCAGAGCTACAATACCAGGTATGGGGCTCGGGAATCTTTACGAGCCTGCCTCTGTTCTGTCTTCCTTGACACCCCATGCAGCTGTTGCAATTCTGGCCTCACTGCCTCCTCAGTCTATAACTAGAAGACTGGGTTGAATCCTGCTGCTCTGGGACCCACAATCTGTCTGTTTCCCTCCCCCGGCTTGGGAATCTCTCTTTTAAATATGAGAGAAATCCTTCTCTTTCCATGTTTCTTCAAGCTGCTCCTTCAACTCCCACAGGTTCCCATATCCTAAAGATTTAGGTTTTGCAAAATAAAAGCCAAAAAACATCTTCTAGGACTCTTCTGCTTCCAACCCTACCATCAGCTGTTCTGAGACAAAGAGCAATGATGTTTGAGTGTGGGACAAGAAGGGGAAATACAGGGAGTAAAAGGCTCCTGTGTATTACCATTTCAAAATGTCACTGAGTCACATTTTTTCTGTGTTTGACAAGTGTCTCCAGTTCTCATGAACACTCTCTCTCACAGTACCAGAATCGAAGGCACCCACCATCCTGCCAACTTTTCCATGGGGGTTTAGTACATCTCTAACTTTCCAAAGCCTGGAGTTGGGACAGAGCCAGGAGCAGTGCTGAATGCTTTGCCACGCTCCCAGATTTCCACAGCTGCACCCTTCCTGCTTTATTCCCATCAATCTTTGTACCAAGGGATGGGACCCTGTAGAGGTCCACAGAGAGTCCAAACTTCATATATCCTGTCACAGAGTCATCAGGCCCCTTGCAGGGAGAGCAGAGTCCTCTGAGGATAAGACAAAGCTAGGAGCAGGAGGCAGGGGAAAGGCACTATGTTTTTCTGGGAAAACAAAGAATGAAATGAGGACTAGATGGTGTGGAGACTTTTAGGTTCATTTGGCAGACTGAGGAGGGGAAAGACGGGGACGGGTTTGAGCAGTGTGGGACCAGGAAGGTTAAAGAGAAAAGAATCACCAGTCTTTCATCTGCCCCTTGGGGAGGTGGCCTTTGACCCCAATTCAGGGAGAAAAGGGCAGGAGGGAGGTCACGCTTATAATTCAGCTAGAGCTGGAAAAACAAGTATGTAAATGAGAGTTGGGAGGAGGATGTTAAAAGGCTTATAATTATGTCATTTTTGTGTCCCCCGACTGGCTCTGTGACTTACTTGAAGGAATTGTCCTGAGTTACCCTCTTTGACATTAGGTTTCAAAAAATAAGTTAATGTTTTCCCGATTATACGTCAAATTGAGACATTTAGTAAATTCACTAAATTTAGATATTTAGTGAAGAATTTTCTTTGGTCTATGTTTTGAGAAAAGTTATCATCTCAATATTTTGACATTTAAAATGAACACTTAATTCATCCTGAGCCATTTAACCTGAGTTTTAATTTCCGGATTGTCCTCAGATCATCTTCCCTTAGGGACTTCTGCATGTGGGGTGATCAGATTTCACCATCTCGAGATGTATGCACCTCTGACCTCTAACCCATGGACAGAAAATTGGGCTCCTTAACTGAACTTGCCTACAGAGAAATGAAAGTGCTAATACTGGTATATGATTAAGAAGGTAAAATGAAATTCTTCAGCAGTCTAATCTCAATACCTCTTTTTGACTAAAATATTTGATTACTTCTCATCTTTTTGATTGATTGTGGGAATATTTTCCACGGTTGGTTGATGTCTAGCTGGTCTTTTCTCAGTATGGGGCATAGAGAGGAAAGAAGATGTAATTATAATAGTAATTTGATTTCAGTTCTCATCACTAATATAAGGCTTCCTCATGGTCCCCAAGCCTCTGCGTCTCCTTGTTCCCCCTCTTTACTCTCTGGGTGCTGAGTGTCCTGCTTTGTACCCAGGTCTCTGGCTCCTCTGTTATAGCATAATTCTCATACATTTTTATGTCAACAAAATATCTCCTTTCACTCTGTCTTAAAGAATTCCCACTAGGAATACAGAACAGAAGAAAGGAAATAAGTGATTGGGGAAGAAAAATCCTGTTTTGCCTCTCTAGAATATCTGGATTTTGTTTATTTCCTCCTGAGCCAGATCCAGACAACCTAAGGGAGAACCACATGTGGGCAGGTGGGAGAGGTTGCGGCAGAAGCAGAAAAAGGCAGAAAAGCATCTTGTTCTTAGGGGGCTGTATTCATTTGCTGGGCTTCATGACAAAATACCACAGAGTGGGTGGTTTAAAGAACAAAATTGTAGCTCTTCACAGTTCTGGAGGCTAGAAGTCCAAGATCAAGGTGTTGACAGGTTTCATTCTGAGGGCTCTCCTTGGCTTGTGGATGCCTGTATTCTGTCTCTGTCTTCACCTGCTCTTTTCTCTGCGCATCCACATGTCTGTGTCTTAATCTCTCCTCTTATAAGGACACCAGTTGTATTAGATTGGAACCCACCCAAATGACCTCATTTTCCCTTGATTACTTCTTTAAAGGCCCTCTTTCCAAATACAGTCACACTTTGAGGTGCTAAGAGTTAGGACTTCAATATATATTTTGGGGAGAATACTACTCAGCCCGTAACAAGGACCTGGGGGTGGGGGAGGATGAAAAGCTGGGAAGGCCATGCAGCTTCCTTTGTTTGTTGGTTGGAGGAGGGACATTCACCTATCTGGGACCTGGGGACGTTTTATAACCTTAAGTTTTATAGTCTCAGCCCTTCTATCAGTACAGTTTAAGAACTTGGGGTTACAAATATGCTACATATGCCTTAAAAACTTACCAAAAAAGGTGGGGAGAAGTAAATATATATCCATCAGAATGGCTCCCCCTTAGAAGGAAAAGGGCTGAGTTGATAGGTCAGGTAGGATGATTTGGGGTGAATTTTTTCTTACAGTGCTTCAAATATCTTTTTCTCTCCTGTCTTTTAAAATGGAGATGTTATTGGAGAGCACAGTGACTTTTATATTTTGGAAGTGAGGGGAACTGACATTTCAATTGTTTTAAAACCAGTGGTTCTTTCTGCCTCTAAGGACTTCTTATTTAATTCCCTTGGGAATCCCTAGCATTGGTATTTTAAAAAACTGCCTCCCCTGGTGATTCTCATGTGTAACTGGACTGGAGGAGTGACAAGTCATTGTCCCTTTGATTTTCTACCCTCATCGCAGTAGAGAGCAGCATGAAGACTTCCAGAATCTGGAATGGGAGCAAATCTCTCTATTAGAACACCTACGGGGAAGGAGATCCATATATGCCCAGAGACAATCCATGTTTTCTTTCCTTTGTGGTGCACCCAAGGCCAACCTTGGACTCAAGAGACACAAATTCGGTCTTCTTCAGGTTGACTGAACAAAAATCATGGTGAGGATGCTTGAGATTTACAAACATAAATGTGTTTTCTGTTACTCCTATTAAATATGCAAAATGGCCCCTTTCCCACTCAGTACAAGTTTATAGACATGTTTCTGAGGTTATTTTGCTCATCCCTTTGAGGTGGACGTTCTCTCCTATTTCACGTTTCCAGGCTGACCCCACCTTAGAGGAGAGAGGGATGAGTGTGAGTGCCCCAGACCTGCAGGGAGGGAGACAAGAGGAAGCTCTGGCAACCCAAGCATCACCCCCATTTCTAGCCAGGGTATATGTTGTATGCCTTCCTCCCAGGGATAGAACAAAAGACAGCTGGTGTCTTCATCTTTTCTCTAGAATAGGAACTTCCTTAAACGCAGAGTCAAATAACCTGCTCTTTGGATGCCCTGCCCACCACCCCCTTTTCTGGCTTTTAAAAATAATTTTACTTTGGCCCCCACTTGCTTTCCTCCCTAGTGTTTTTCAAGACCAAGATGTCCTTTAGAACTTGTTTAGTTTGAAAAGGCAGTTGTTTATAATTCTGGGAATAAATTTGCACTTTGAAATGAGAAGGCCTGGTGTGTTGATCTTGACACATCCTTGAGGATCTCCACCTAAGTCTCTGAAGAGCCCCTCCCAGAACAGCCTGGAGCAGGAAAAGGTGGGAATGGGGGGTGGGAGGGTGGAGGGCTTTGTCCAGGTGTCCATGAGGTCTTTTCTGCCTGGAGGCCCAGAGAATTGAAGATTTGAGATACCTGAGAGAGTTCAAGTGTAAAATGGTGATGACACGAATGTAACTTTGAAATTTTAAAACGTTCTGTGAGAATCCAACTTCCATTCAAAAATATTTGAAATGGTCCGTTTATCTCTGAATATGAATTTTGGGGTGTTTCCTAGGTAAACTTGTTGTTTATTTTGGGTTTGATGTTCTCTCCTGTTTCTGCTGTTTCTGTCTGAAATGTTCTTAGGGGTCAGGTTACCCACTTCCATTCCGCTGGGGCCTGAATAGTAGTATTGCCCCCTCACAGGGATTGGTCCCAAGATCTTTCCTCTAGGTTTATGATAGGGAAAATGCAATGAAATTGTCCTGATGCTGCCTGTTCCCTAATCTACAAAAGTAATTAATCTATTGTTTATGTGGCCATTTGACAAAGCTATCATAACCCATGAGACATTTTAGTTTGGCCTAAAACCAAGCTGTTAAAAATTTAGCCATTTTTTACCCCATCTGTCAATCCAAATCCTAGGCCTTTTATAAACCCTTCCTTTACTCTATCCTATTACCTGTGGGTATCACAAAGAAAAGTTTGCATACAATACTGGTTAATTAAAAAAAATAAGTGTTTTAACAATTCGACTTTTAGCTAGTTGGATAATGCTAAATTATCTGCACTAAGTGTCCTGTCTTAAGTAATTTGCTAAAGAATGTCAGGAGCAAGAAGTGGACGAGAGGAATCTTGATTTCGGAAAGATTGAGAATGGAGTTTGTTAGTGGGGGTGGTGGGAAAGATGGGGTGATGATAGAGGAGTTTGGATGATTTCCTTTCTCCATCCTCACCATTCCTATGGATTTTGGTGAAATGATGTATACTATGGGATAGAAAGCATTCCCTATTTCCTCACTGGAGAATCACCTCAGTTCCTGGACAGAAAAGGGATCACAAGAAGTGGACCATTTACAGACCATGTTTATGTTATGGATCTGTTTTTGAAAGACATTCACAGTATTGTAAACCTTCCCTTGCTGTTTTGGGGGGAGAATAGGGAAGAAAGGATTGAAGGAAATCTCCACTTTCTCTAGCTGGTGGGAGCTCCGGGGAGGGTGGAGGCTGGGCTGTGACATTTTGACCTCAAAAAGTCAGGACTTGTTTTTTTGTTTGTTTCTTCTTCAGATGAGGACAGTAAATGAGTAAAAACAGATCAACAAAAGTGCCTTTGGTTTTCACTGGGAGGAAATTTATTATTTCAAATGTTTTATAATGAAAAATCCAGTTTAAATCTCCTTGTATTATTGGTCCTAAAGCTCTCCTTTCCAGACTTTCCAAGTAAAGAGTACAGCTTTAATCCTTTCATCACCAGTCTTGGAAGAGAATCCTCCCTCAGGGACATCATTCCTGTGGGAAGGAGAATGAGTGACAGACAAGAGCTTCTGTACCCGGAATAAATCCCATCTGTAACATATCCAAGCCTGACCCCTGACCCTTGGACAGAGAAATGGGCTTTTCATAGAGCCCACACATAGAATAATGAAAGGGCTAATGTAAGTTCAAGATCAGTGAAAGAAAATAAAAATTTAGCTAACCTAAGTTCTTCCCACTGTCTAAAACTTAAAAAAAAAAAAAAAGCTTTTCCTCATTTTGAAGAATAGAACAAAGTTGACACCTTGCCTTTATGGATCACAGACAGGAGCTCTCAGGTTATAAAACAGTAATTTATAATCAGAACTTAACGAGATATATTCATGTACAACATTTCTATCTTTTAGCTTTACCCTTAAATGGGAGCAGTAGGATTCCCCCCTCCATGTAGGGATTCTAATTAGGGTGAGGTTTAATATTAGACTAGTGGTGTATGCACAGAGGAACTTCAAGGTCAAGAATCAAGTGTGCTCTAGTCCTTTATTCTGGATTTTCATAGTGAGACATTTCTTTTTCTTAAAACAACACTTATCATGGTTTATAAAATTAAAGGACTGAAACGTGCTCATCAACAACAACCATTACATCTGAAAAAATGGAAGGGCACAAAGAAAAACATCTCTCCAGGGACATCTTCCTGACAACTCATCTTGGATATAAGACTGTGTTACAGCCCCAGGTACCTACAGAGTGTAGAGCACAGAGTGGAGGGTAGAGCGCAGTGTGGGGGCAGATACAGCAGTGGGAGGGATGAATTCTGTTCTTGACTCTGGGCTTGGGGACGGGAGACCCTAGGGTTTTTCTTGTCTTTGAATAGAGGACATGGAATATCATTTCCATGGTCTAGGAAGAGTTGTGACTTAGGGAAGAAGAGGGAATATATTCTATTCTATTTCTTACTTTCCTTCTATCTTGGAAGAGTAGCAAGAATTTCAGGTTGGGTAAAAGTTCAGGAGCATACTGGGTTTCTGAAGGTGAAATTCATGTGGAACATTGGGCTGAACTCCTGTCTGGAAAACTAGTAAAAGGTTAAAAGATATCTTTTATATTATATATTATTTGTATATCCTCATAGAGGATATAGACTTATTTCTGAAGTTATTACATAAATATACAAATAATATATAATATAAAAGATATCTTTTAACCTAAAAGTGCAACATATACATTCATTTATTTCTCTGTTATCTCTCTCTCTCTCTCTCTTTTTTTTTTTTTTGCTGCACCACACAGCATGTGGGATCTTAGTTCCCTGACCAGGGGTCAAACCTGTGCCCCCTGCAGTGGAAGCACAGAGGCTTAACCACTGGACTGCCAGGGAAGTCCCATATCTTTCTAAAGTGAAATGCTTTTCTGTGGCAAAGATAAATAGTTTTATATATGTGTGTATATATATAAATGTATTTCTATACATATAGAGAGAGGAGAAATGTTTTACCAATGAGATATTTAGTAATGTCCAAGTTAACTCACCATGTAGTGTTCCTTCTAATTTCCTCAGTTTCTCTACTTCCAGATCCACAAGATACCTCATGGTTACATAGAAATCCTTTCACTACCATTCTTCCCTCTCCATTCTCAGAATGATTCCCTAAAGTCTTCTTCTGTGATGGACCAAAGCCTGACCTCTGACCTATGAAGAGAAAATTGAACTCCTTAATGTGATCTCTGCGTACATTATTCATTGGGCAAACCTCAACCTTAAATATTCTCTGTGTAGGAGGCCCACTTACATCCCTTCTTATGTTTAGTACATTTTAAATAGTCTCCTTTCTTCATTTTATTTTGTTTTTTTTATTATATAGTCAATTTTACATCATTTTCTTTTGCAATTACTCTCTGTTTTAAGTGATATAACTCAAATGGTCTTAAGACTTTTAAGTCTTACAATCTTCAGGGTCTGATGAGTTTCTCTCTACTTTCCCAGTTCCCTGGGATATGCATGATGCATTTTAAGGATGGAGAAGAGGAGAGAAAGTTGATGTCTGTGTTTTTTTCTCCAGTTTCAAATTCCAGAATCTATAAAAAGAGTCCAAGAAGCAAGTTCTGTGCAGAGTCACTTCTAAGAATCCTAGGATAAAAATCCAGTGAAAGAAATTTGTATGAAGAAGGGTATGAGTGAGAGGAGGGAAGGAAGTATTGTAGAAAATTTCAAGGCAGGGAGGGAGTAGATATTCTAGTTTGGGGATGTGGTGGAGAGATGGGAGTCCCCTCCATTGTATCTTGACCTTAGGGTTGGGAAAAATGACACAATCCAGGAGGGAATGGTCCTTAGGGAGCCCAGTGACTGAGAAAAACCCTGCTGCCCACCAATGGGACAGATTGGTGTGAAGGAGATGCAGTTATTGCTGTGTGGTTAAAGCCTTTGGTGAGACTGTTGTGTGATTAACTTGTGGACTTTCCAAAGGCATCTGTCAGCTGAAATAGTTGTTGTTAAGAGTGCTCGAAAAGGCTTCAGAGAACACTTTAGTAGCCACGAGTGCATGCAGGACCTAGGTCTTGGCTTCTAAATATCATTCTCCACTGAAAGAATCCAGGGCTCCTTTGAGAAGTGGCTAACTCCAGGTCTGGAGCAGGAAAGGTGCAATGTAAACTTGGAAAATTTCTTGTGCCAAAATACAAGGAAGTGTTCAAAAGAGGAGGGCTTGTGCAAAGGACATAGGAGGCAGCTTGAAGGGGCTTCCACTGGCCAAATCTGGGACAATTCAAGCATTGTAAGGACTTTTGACAGTAATGGAGTATAACCCAAAGAATAAAACAAAAATTCTTGAGTCCATACTGATATAAGTCAATAAATAAGTAAATAAAGTGGGGAGAAGAAAATGCTCTTCCTTACAGTAGAATTCCAATGAATAAAGTCAAAAAGATTGATGGAGTTAGAAAATCACTTTTTGGCAGCCACTACAATAATAATTTTTTCAGGCAAAAATCACCAATGACTCCTAAACGCAGAGGGTGAACGTTGGATGAAAAACAAAATATCTACAGAGTTTCAAAGTATCTCCTCACGATATACTTATTAATTTCAAAGAAAATAATTGTCTCTTCACAGTGGAGAAACCTGACAGGAATCATCGTAACCATGTGATCAAAGTTAACCTCATTAGAAATGGGACACATGGACATTGGCTGCCTCGTGAGGACATAAAAACATGTATATGATATTCCTGACAAAAATGCGTAACCTGAATCTAATCATGAGGGAAATCAGACAAATCCAAATTAAGGAACAGTCTACAAAATAACTAGCTTGAACTCTTCAAACTATCAAAGTTATGAAAGACAAAAAAGAATGAACTGTTCTAGATTAAAGAAGACCAAAGAGACATAACAACCAACTGTAACTGGTGATCCTGGATTTACTCCTGGACCATTTAAAGCATATTAGTGGGATAATTGGCAAACTTTGCTCAAGATCTGTTTATAATCAGATAACGATATTGGTATTAGTAATGGTAATGGTATTGCATCAATGTTAATTTCTTGATTTTGGTAATTGCACTAAGATTATGTGTGAGAATGTCCTTAATTTTAGGAAATACAACTGAGGTATTTAAGGTATAGGGACATCCCATCTAAAGCTTACTTGTAAGTGTTTCAGCAGATAAATTTATATCAATGGATACAAGAAAATGACAAAGCAAATGTGATAAAATGATAATATTCAAGGAACCTTGGTGTTGTACGTGGGAAGTCTTTGTATTATTTTACAAACTTCCCTGGAAGTCTGAAATTATTTTAAAATTAAGTTACCCTGTAAAGGTCTTAGAGAGGCAGTTTTAAGAGTGTTAGCTCTGAAGCCATAGGTAATGCAGTTTTATAGGATGCTGGGCTAGAGATTCCAAGGGTAAAAGGAGACAAGTTTAGGCTTTAAAGACAGGGGTTTCCTGCCTCTGGGGAAGATTATATTGCTTTTATAATAAAAAACCAAATGATTAAAAAAATAGGACAAAATGTACTCTTCAAGTTTAAAAACAACAAAAATATCAGGTTTAACAATGTGAATTGTGGATGAAAATGATTTAAAAATGTAAAAACAATTTGAAAGCATATATTTGTTACAAATGAGCTCTAACTAATAATAATGTTCAGAGGCACCCATCACCTTACTGTCATTAGTATGATGCCTAGGGTCTGTCAAGTCAGGGATGAGAAAGATGCAGAATTCAATCAGAGGCTATTTAAATATCTATAAGATTTGTGCTGGGAGCCCACAGCAAAATATAAAAGTGTTCAGAATGAAACCAGGCAGTAAATGGATTGGTTAAATCTAATCAAGTGCTGAAACAATCTTGGTGGGGACTTGCAGACTCAAATCATATTGAAGAAATAGAAAATGTGTTACTTGTTCAGGGGGCCATGAAGCTGACCTATTTGGAGGCATGGGCTTGGAATCCCTCTCGGCAGAGAGGCTCTATGAAAGGGTTCCCCTTGTTCACCAGTGGCTTGGAAAGTCAGTCCTGGCCAAAGCCTTTGGCCAAAAAGCAACCTCATTACACCAAGATAGTCACTGAAATTCACTTGAGATGACAAACTCTATTTCTTTAGTGTGTATACAAAATTCATTTCACCCAAGGGAAGCATAGAGTAACCTTAGAGATAATGACTTAATTCAAAATCATAATATTAGTATTTTTTCTGTTAAGTGCTAGAATAGGTGCACATTTGGATTTAAAGAAAATTGAATATATTATAAACACATAAGCCTTGTGATTCTCATTTAAAAATGTAATTCGGTAGCTGATTTAGACATGATTTTAAAGTTAAATGCATAAAATATTTTACTAAGTTTGTAAATATTACTATTTAAGAGAGCTTAGAATTCACTACATTTTAAATTTATTATATTGAATTTAGTTGAATTTTTAAGTGCTTGGGAAGGTTTTCCTTATGGTGGCATACAAAAGGTGCTTTTAAAATATACGGTTATATAAAATATGTAAATGTAGTAAAAAAATGTTTAAGGGATCTTAAGTTTATAACAGAAACCAAACAAACTGAGCTGATCAAAGATTAATCAAATATTTGATTTGACTCCTTGGGAGTAATTGTTGAAATTATTTTATTTTTTAATTTATTTTTTCTAGTTTTATCAAGATATAATTGACATATAACATTATATTAGTTTAAGATCTACAACATAATGATTTGATACATGTATGTATTGCAAAATAGTTACCACAACCTGTTTAGTTAGCATCCATCAACTCACATAGCTACATTTTTTTTTCTTGTAATGAGAACGTTTAAGATCTATTTTCTTGGCAACTTTCAAATATACAATATTGTTGGCTATAGTCACTCATGCTGTTCATTACATCCCCAGACTTTATTTTTCGTATAAGTGGGAGTTTATACCTTTTGACCACCTTCACCCATTTGCCCATCCTTCACCCCTGCCTCTGACAACTACCAATCTGTTCTCTGTTCCTATGAGTTCAGGTTTTTTAGATTCCACATGTAAATGAGATCATAGCATATTTGTCTTTCTTTGACTTATTTCACTGAGCATAATATCCTTAAGATCCATCCATTTATAAATGGAATAAAACTTATAAATTGAAATTAAAAGCTTCAGGAAAACTATGTTTTTTATTTGGCTACTTTAATAAACTGAATGATAATTAGGAAAAAAAAACCACCTTGAATTGTTGAAGTAGCAACTCAAAAAACCCACATTGATACCTACAGTAAATCTCATATAGATATATTTGAGGAAATTTATCTCTTAAAGGGAAATTATAAATAAAACATTAACAATAGTGAACTAAAATGCCCACCAGGATATTTAAAGATGTATAGTGTATACCAAATGTTCAAATGAAATTTGTTATTGGTGAAATAAACTATACAACACATGGAAAATGTACATAAATACCTCTTTGCTTCTCCAAACCTAGATTTTATCCCTAAGTAGTCATGTCATTTAAAATAAGGAAGGAATAAATAAGGTTAGAAAGCAGACATAATATGCATCATTATCATTCAGATATGTGGGATTCTGGCATAGATAAGCTATATGGAAATCAAGAAAATGGATGCCAGGTAAGTCCAAAGTCCTACATCAAATTAATATGGAACATCTGGGGAAAAATTATTTTTTGGCGATGAGGTCACTACTTTTATACAAAGTAACAAAATATAGCCTTAAGGTGAAACTTATTTACTAGTGAGCGTGCAGTTTATTTATTTATTTATTTGGCCGTGTGGCTTTCGGGATCTCAGTTCCCCGACCGGGCCACAGCAGTGAAAGCCCAGAAACCTAACCACTAGGCCACCAGGGAATTCCTGAGCTTACGCTTTAAAAAGGAAAACAAAAAAGGATTAGAATCGAAGGATTTTAACAACTCTTGCCTAAGGCTAAATCTAAAATCAGGACAGAAGTAAATTCCTTTAAAAAGAATGCAAAATAGATGAGTGTATTAGTTAGGAGGTGGATTAAGTTTATGTAAAGGAGACCCCAAATTACAGTGGATTAAACCATTTATGTTATTCGTGATTGACCTACAGTCCCAAGGGAGGGGGATCAGGGCTGCTACAGTATCTATGCTTTGTTAAATTCTCCAGAGACCCAGACTCCTTCTATTTGTTGCTCCTCTATCTCTGGATATTGCTCTCATCCACACAGTCCAAGTTATCTTGCCACCAAATCTGCATTCTAAGCCACAGGTCAGAGGAGGGCAAAAAAAGAGATTCCTTTAAGGACACAATCTAGAAGCAGTGTGGTGCACATTACTTACGCTCACATCCCATTGGCCAGAACTCAGTGACATGGTGCCACCAAACTGAACGAGAGGCTGGGAAATGTCACCTTTATTCTAGTGGCCACCTGAGCCCAGCTAAAATTCTACTGCAATGGAAGAAGGAAAGAATGGCTATTGAGGAGCAATTAGCCATGACTGTGATAGTGAGCAACCTGAGATTGAAAAAGGAAGAAAAAACACACCTGAAGAGAAGTCCCTTGTACTTTGCCATCAACACCAACTGGACTTTGATGTCCATGTTGTCACATTTCCCAGATAGTGCCTCCGATGGGGAGTGGGGATGAAAAGGGGATTTCTGAGGCCTTTTTGATCAGGCACAGGCTCTTAAAGACAGATTTGGGGACTTCCCTGGTGGCCCAGTGGTTAAGGATCTGCCTGCCAATGCAGGGGACGGACACGGGTTCGAACCCTGGTCCGGGAAGATCCCACATGTCGCGAAGCAAGTAAGCCCGTGCGCCACAACTACTGAGCCTGCGTTCTAGAGCCCACAAGCCACAACTACTGAAGCCCGTTTGCCTAGAGCCTGTGCTCCGCAACAAGAGAAGCCACCGCAATGAAAACCCGGTGCACTGCAACGAAGAGTTGCTGTAGCCCCCGCTCACCACAAACTAGAGGAAGCCCGTGAACAGCAAAGAAGACCCAACTCAGCCAAAAGTAAATAAATTAAAAAAAAAAAAAAGACAGATTTGGCTTGTGATTTGACTAACCAGCGTTACCTATTATGAGGGTTATTTCTAGAAATATAGAACTATTTCTGTCTAGAGGAAGGTCTGACTTTTTAAGAGAAAAACTGCTACAACCACAGCCTGCGTAAGGGACTAAGATAGGGTCTGACATCAGGCTGTCAGATATGAGTGTTGTTCCGAGGAGGAGAGGAGAGGAAGAAGTACTGGATGATGAGTTTTATTTGATTAGAACCTTCTGAAGGAGACTGATAGGGAATAAGAATGTCTCAGCATAAAAGAGTCATTCCTCTGAGATCGAGGGAGGAGGACTGTTTGGAATAGTAAAAACAGCAAACATTTAATGTGTTTTAGGAACCGTTTAGAGGCCTCACTTGAATTCACTTAATTTTAGCAATGACTATGAATTAGGTACCATTATTATTTGCATTTTGTAGATAGGATAAGTGGGGCACCAAGTTATTAATCAATTTACTCAAGGACACACACATGCTTGAAACTGGAATTTGAACCTAAGCACTTTGCCTCCAGTATTATGCGTGTATCTGCTTTACTGCACTACTCAGCAAACTTTTTTAAAGAAGGGAAATGACCTCATGTTTATCCCAGACAAGCCCGTGCACAGTTCAATGCTGGGAAAAATGGTTGCTGCACTGAAAGCCTAGGCTAGAAGAAAAACTGGATTGTGAGTTAACTGCGAGAGTGCAAGAGTGAAGGAGTTTAGGGAGAAACAATTAAACATTCAAGGCTATAAACTGTCTGCCCTGCAGCAAGGAGCATCGAACCAGAGTTCAGAGACCTGGGCAGCATACCTGGATATTCCAGTCATTTTCTGTTTCATTAATTCCAGCAGTGTACTTAGCCAAGTGCTAGAAAATTTTAGTTTTGTAACTTTTCTGTGCCTCAGTCTTTGCATCCATAAAATGGAAATACCTCTTCTCCCCACAGGCGTATTGTAATAGAAATAAATGCTGGAAAGTCTTTGGAGATTTTAATCATAGCATTTAAAGCAGTTACTCTAAGTAGTCACATTAGTTTGGTAAAAAAACGATTACCCAAACAAGCACACCCGTGTTTGATAAATTCCAGAGGTCCTGGCAAAAGCATGGGACAATGAAGAGGAGAACTATAGAAAGGTATACTTCTAAATACAGGGCCAGCTAGTTGTTCAGTGATGGGTGGAGAAGGCTCAGAATGTGAGTGCTGGCTTCAAACTTTCCAAGCATATAATCATGGTGGTTGATAATTTACTGGCCTTCATACTTAAGAGGGCAAACATGAAGATATCACTACTCCTTCCCAGGAGGACTCTGAGTGTGATAGTGCCAAGTTCTCCAGATTTCTTGATTCTGTTGGCACAGAAACATTTGGAAGGTACTTGGTGTGGGGTTGAGGCAGTCGTCCATGATTTAGAAGAGTTTTCTTCTGTGCATAGGTATTTAACTATGTATGGAAGGTGAGCAGGGATCATTCAGCTTCACCTTGATTTCTAGTCCCTCCCATCAGCCAAGTGACCTTGAATAAATGACTCATCCTCTCTAAGCTTCAGTTTCCCTGACTATAAAATGAAAATAAGAGACCCTAGCTCTTAAGATTGGTGGGAGGGTTACAGGAGCATGTAAAGTGCTTAGCACTGCGATGGAGTCATACTAAATGCTAAAATCATGGTAGCTATTATTTTAAATATTATCATTCTTAGGAGACCAAGGGCCAATTCAAGTGGCACTAGATTTTAGCCAACTCTATTATCACTTTGGAATAAGACTAACCTACGTGTGAAGAGTACGGCCCAGGATTTTTGGATGCCTCCCACTCACTCAGCAAGGGGCTACAAGGAGCTTGTGGTAATACCAGCTACCCATGTGTCTTCCATGAGCATTTGCAAAAGTATGATAAATTACCCAAACTCTGGCAAAGTCTCTGTACCTACTGCAAGACCTAGGGATAGGAAGGTGAGTTAGCCAAAGAAATCTATAACAATTTTGAAGTTCCTGGCACATGTTGGAGCAATAGAGTATCTTGATCCTTCTGAGAACATTTTGCAAGTGTTCTGCTATAATTATATGTAAATCTGAGACTTGGCACCAGCATATTTCCATTCAGCAAATGTGTCTAAATAAATCGATCCACCTTGTCTAAGACAGAATGGGTATCTCCAACCATTAGTATTTTCCTGCCACTGGGCTGACTTTTTTCTAGCCTGGTGTAATTCCAGGCAGCAAGCCATTGTCCCAAATGCATTTCTAATTGATTTTCTGCCTAACAACTGACAACTTAACTTTTCGGAAGGAGGTCTGAGCTCAGGCCTCCTTTTTAATGCTGCGGAATGTAAAATGATCCTGATGGATGGTTCTGAAGAACAACTGGCTTTTGTGATGGAAAAGAAAGTGTAGGACTTGGTTCCCAAACACACACCGACTTCTTCCATATGGACTACATTGCTGTAAATTAGAGAAGGATGGGGGCGAGGAAGAGGATGGTTGCTTTTATGGAAAAGGTCAGGATTTAATTCTATTATTATCTTCTTGCTTATAATTTAAAGAATTCTGCTCCCACTTGAATTCACTGATTTATGAAAGTGCTTGGTGAGGGTTGTTGCATAATCTACTTGATTCCTTATGTAACTTTGCAACAGGCGTTTAAAATCCCGTTTTGAAACCTGATTCTAACCAGGTATCAAGAGTCACAAATTACTTAGTGGTTAGTTTCGGTGCTTAATGATACAACTTGTAGTTTGTTTGAAATAGATTTGAGTCTAGATATTTCATTCTAATTAAACAGCCTACTAGTGGCTCCTGAGGGTTTTTCCAAGGAGCAGTTGCATTTGATATTTGCATCTGAGTCATTCCTGAAGGATGGAAACTTCTTGGACAAAACTCCAAGTCAATCAATAGGATTATCAGGGTATTAATACCAAATATCAAATCCCCAGCTGTTGGTAGAAATGTATGAGCTATGCTTCTAAATGATCACAGTTGAGTGACCCTTGAGTTTAAAGCTCCTTTTAAGTGGCAGCTGGAATTCCAAGTGGCTTAACTATTTATAAATTCACAGGAGTCTGGGTTCTACTTAGGTGGCCAACCTAGGAGAATCTAATGGCAAACTCATATTAATTGGTACCAGTGGATATACATACCAAAATCTAATGTTCCATTTCCATGCCTTTGTTCATGCTGCTTCTCAATCTGGACAGTTTTTCCCCATTCTCTTCCCATATCTAAATCCTTCCAAATCCACTTCATAATCTACCGTGAAGTCCTGGTTACTTTGACCTCATGACCTTTTCTATTTTTCACCTCCTAATGCATTTCTGGTCTGCACCATCCAACTCAGTTTATAAGTATATTATGTTTCATGTGTTTCTCTTATTAATATTTGTAAGTTGGCTCTTCCTCTCTCAACTACAGTTTCTTGAAGGTAGGGATATTATTTCATACCACCTTTCTCTCCTTGGGTATCCAGCTCAGAGCCAAACATCCACAAATCAACTAAACATTTATATACAATTTAAAGCATAACTATTGGGACTTCCCTGGCTGTCTAGTGGTTAGGACTCCATGTTTCCACTGCAGAGGGCACAGGTCCCATCCCAGGTCAGGGAACTAAGATCCTGCATACCATGCAGTGCAGCCCAAAAAAAAAAAGCCCCAAAAAACCCCCCAAAAAACCCCAACACCACCACCAAAAAAACCCACAAAAAAACCCCCCAAACCCATAACTATTGAAAGCCTTTGAAAAAAGTAAAAAACTTGAGAGTTTTACATTGTAAGCCATTATCAATTGATACCTTAATTGGAAATTAACACTTTTGCTGGGAGAAAAGATGGCATAGATAGGGCTATGGAGAAGGACAGAATGGATTATTTCACTTAGTTCATATTGTTGCCTCCATTTTCTCAAATCTTTTATAGCAGACAAAGTAGATCAATCAGAGAAAGCACCTCAGTAGATATTTCAACAGAGAGAATTTAACACAAGAAAATGGTTAAATAACTGTTGGAAACTGGAAAAGCAAAAAGGGGACACTAGGGTATTACAGAGATAGTAATGGCAGGAAGCACTCCCACCCCCAGCCCTGGGTGAAACAAGGGAAGAGATTATGGTGATGAGAACCTAGAAACTGGGAGAAGAGGTCCCATGAAACTGCTGAGGTGGGGGACAAGGTGAGATGGTTCTGAGGAAGCCAATAAAAGACACTGGACCTCCCTCCCACCCCTGTTCCTCATCCCACCCATCTAGGTCATCACAGAGCACTGAGCTGAGCTCCCTGTGCTATACAGCTCGCTCCCACTAGCTAGCTACTGTACACATGGTAGTGTGCCCAAGAGGGAGGGGATATATGTATCTATATAGTTGACTCACTTCGTTGTACAGCAGAAACTAATACAACATTGTAAAGCAATTATATTCAAAAAAAAAAAAAAAAAAAAAAAAGATGCTGGAGCCTGGGACCGACTGCCTTTCCGGGCAAAAGGCCATTGCTGAGGGTGCTGACCAATAGCAAGCAAACCGGGGAGGAACAAGATTGGCCCTTGTTCTCTAGACTTCCAGCCTCCCTCTAGTGCCTCCTGTTGGTAAGAACCTATAGGAACAGTAAGCAAAGGAAGAAAATTGTTTTCAGAATTCCGGCCACAGTAGTGGAGCAGAGAGCAAAATGAATTTGGAGTTGAGAGTTAATAGCTTTATAACTGGCACAAATAGTAATAATACATATTCCCTTCCTACCTCATGGGAGGTTGAGGAGGATGATGAAGATAACAGAAACACGCCTGAAGCACAGGCAGGAGAGAGACAGGCTCTTCTGTGTTTGCCAGGACTGAAAGGTGAGGAGTGAGGGCAGCAGTCACATGGCCCTTCGCTGAGGGCCCAGCCGGGCCACACCGGTCTTCAGAGGGAGCCCTGAGTCCCTTTCTTTCTATTAGTCTAATGAAAATGGCCTTCCTTGGCTAATTTGGGGGGCTCTCATTGGCTTTAAAGAGTACATGCCCTGTCATCTCATCAACCTCCACGTTTGTGGAGCCTCCCCCATCTTCCCTGGAGAGAATGTGATGGAAATGCAAAGGTGACACTTTTGGCATCTTATACTAATCTGGAGGAGCTCTGGCTGATTAAATCAAACGTTAGCGTTCCCTGAAATTCAGCTCTTAAAGAGCCCTATTAATAGCCACTCAGGATTGATTCCAACAGGGAAACACACTCAGAGAAGTGTGATTATTCCTTCGTTATGATTTACCTACCTCATATAAAGCTGGCACCTTTATTAGAGGAAGGAGCTCATTTTACATTAAATCCACAGTAAAGAAAACATCTATCGTGAATATATAAATAAGATCAAACACGCTACAAGAGTCTCTGGGTGGGAATTCTCCAAATAACGAGGAGTCAAGATCTGCGATAGCGTTACAAGGTCTGGCACATAGTGGGCTCTAAAATTAATCCACTTTCATGGATGAATTACATCTGTGCTGATCACACTGCTGCCACTGCAGGCCTTTTCCAGTCAATGAGCTGTAATTTCTGAAGGAATCTTCATAGAAATTCCTTCATAGTGGAAGTGGACTCCTCCATTGTGAAAAACCAATCTGAATTTCTCTGTTTCCTGGGGCTGAAATCTTAGTATAATGGCCTTACCTTCAATTGAATGGTTGCTGTGTATAAAGCTCTCTTTTAAATTCCTTCCTGGATTAGGTCATTTAATTCTCACAACCTCAAGAGAAAATGTTTTTATTAACCTCCATTCTGCAGCTAAGGAAACTTAAGCAGAGAAGGATTAAGCAACATTTCCAAGGTCAGGCAGCCGGTGGGTGGCAGAGACAGGATTCAAACCCAGTAGGATGGCCTGAGAGCCCACAGTCTTCCACATTGTGCCCCATGCCACACTGCTTCCTGGGGCCACCAAATTCCTGTTGTTGGTAAGGAGGGAGCTATACCAACAGACAGCAGTTAGACAGGCAAAATTTACCCTTTACTCCTGGAGGAATGTTCAATGTGTTCACATTTCAGAACACACTGGTACTCTCCAAGGTTCTTCTCATCTCCAAGAAGGAAGGGGCAGGAGAGGAGAGATGGAACAATCGAGCACCTACTATGCAAGCAAGTCTGTATTCAGCATTTTCACATATCCTACAGGTCAGCTATTATTAGACCTACCCATTTTTCAGATAATAGACTTGGAGATGCAAAGACAGTAAGTAACTTGGCCGAATCATTGAACCAGTAAGTGACAGAGCTGATATTTGAATCCATAGATCTTGAACACTCATGTTCTAGCCGCTCTTAACACTTTGAGTTTCTTTCAAGAATTATTTAAACCTTCGACAACACCCATACTTCAGGTAATTAAGGTCTTAGAGAATAAGCAAGAGAAGGATGCTTTGCTTCTATTCAGTTTTTAATTTTGCTTTTTATTCATGACATGCGTTATAACTGCCACCCACATCAATCTATGGCCTGAGCCCCCATGTCTCCTCCTTGATATGCTTCTTCTAATTGGAATCCACAGAGGTCATTCTTTTGCTGTACCTATTAACTTCTGTTTCATTTACAACATTGCCCTATTAGACTTGTGGAGATTATTAACTTGGATTTTCAAATCAGATTTCCTGCAACTCTGCTCAAGGCAACCTTATTTTCCCAGTAGAAGAATCATGTATTTTCAGTGAGTGGTCATAAATATTGAAGAGTTAGTTCCTAGCTAATTTAAAAGAATAAAAGATGGAACATCCTTCAAATTTCCTTCTGATCTAATTTTGGTTGAGTAAGCTGTTTGCGAAGGTCACATCTGAAAACAATGTCATAAAGAGCTCTAAGGGGTGTATTTACAGGTTTGGCTTGTGTGTGTGTGTGTGTGTGTATGTGTGTTTGAATGTGTTTCTACATTTGTAAAAGAAAGGATACATTACAAAATGAGAGCATTAAAATAACCTGAGGGCCTCCCTGGTGGCGCAGTGGTTGAGAGTCCGCCTGCCGATGCAGGGGATACGGGTTCGTGCCCCGGTCTGGGAGGATCCCATATGCCGCGGAGCGGCTGGGCCCGTGAGCCATGGCCGCTGGGCCTGCGCATCCGGAGCCTGTGCTCCGCAACGGGAGAGGCCACAACAGTGAGAGGCCCGCATACCGCAAAAAGAAAAAAAATAAAATAAAATAACCTGAGAGAATAAAATGTCCGATTCTTTTTTCGTGGTACTATATGGCAATTGTTGATTACCCCAGCAATCACATGAGCCTCTGGAAGCTCCTGAGGGTTTCTGAATTACCAAAGAAGGAATAAAGTTTCTCTCCACTTTTTTTTTTCCCACTTGGTTTTATGGTCAGCTATGTTTTCTTATGTTTACAAGCTCTGCAAGTTAGAGATGATAGAAATTTTATAGATTCAGTAATATTATTAAGAATATTTTAAAACCTAGATGACTTTTTTTGAATTAAATGGAGTTTTTAAAAATTAAATGAAGTTTATTAAACCATGATTGAGATAGTGTCATCTATCTTATATTTTAATATTTTAATTTATATGTCTTTACCGTATACTATGGAACAGTTGTTATTAATGCCGATTTAAGTGTTTCTCCTATTTATCTTTTTCCCATCCCACTGCTACCTACCTGGTGCAAACACTTCTCTGTGTGTGTATGTTTGTGTGTGTGTGTTTGTGTTTTAATTGAAAACAAGTTTCTTGCTGGCACATACAGTTTCTTTGCTGGAATTAGAAAAAGGCACCCACTCTGGGTGGACAATTTAGAAACAGTTGTTTTCCTTCACTCCTTCTCTCAACTGGGTCCCTTTGTGTTATACCTGTGCAACTATATACATTTGATTATAAATTGTGACGTATTTATAAGCCTTTAAAATTTAAGCCTGAATTAGTAAATGACCTCATTATTGGTCTCCTTGCCTTCAGCCTTTTGACTTTCCAATTTGTTTCACATCTGCTTCATTAACCTTCATCTTCAAACAGCTTTTGCCATCTCATCTCCTTATGCAATGCCTTCAGTGTCCCCTTACGCCTCGCCTGATGCTCAGAACCCTCCAGAATCTGGCTCTGTGACCTCCTTTTGTAGCCTTAACTCTCACTCCTCCTCAGTGTGGACCCTACCCTCTTGTCAGACTGGTTTAGTTAGCATTTACCAAGCACGTCTTGTCATACCTACCCCTAAGATGCCATTCCTCTCATCTGGAACCCTCCCCTCCATTTCGTATGTGTAGCTAATTTAAAGAATAACTTATGGGGTCATCCTTCAAACTTAAGCAGTGCCATGCATTCTGTCACCAAGTTTTTATCAATGTACAAAATTAATTTTCATTACAACTAAGTATACGTGTGATTTCCACAGCATGAAATATTCTGCTGAAGCACAGTACATTCCTAAGTCAATATCAAAGAAA
Source organism: Mesoplodon mirus (assembly GCF_964341445.2). Taxonomy (NCBI): domain Eukaryota; kingdom Metazoa; phylum Chordata; class Mammalia; order Artiodactyla; family Ziphiidae; genus Mesoplodon; species Mesoplodon mirus. The sequence continues at coordinate 47,301,467 of NC_138977.1, forward strand.
GAGGACAGATTTAGCAGAATGTTCAAGAACTTTGCTTCCTGAGAACATGGTCAAGATAGTAAACAAGTCTCTTGGAGGCATACCATGCTGAGGGGTGAATGAGGAATAAGGGGATAATTGTGGAAGAACTTTTTAATTTAGTAAAACTTGCTTTAAATAGAAAATGGTGTTAACATTTTAAGACCTTCAAGTGTGTTGGTGAAAAATGCCAGTATTAGAAAGGGAACCATGAAGACAAAAGAGGTTCACTACTTCTAATCTCTCTCAGACGTTTGCATCCTTAAAGAACCAGATGAAAGCTTGCCTTGATTTCTTTTGCCCATGACAATGTGTCCCTCTCCTAAGCACCAACATCATGGATCTTCTGCATCACTCTGGAGGGGATGATGTCAGCGCTCTGCCCACACCTAGCCCAGAAGTCACCTCTCTTATGCACTGATGGCTTCCTGCATCTCTCTGCCTGATGGTATCCTCTCACCTGGGTGCATCTCTGGTCCATGTGCAGCGTGGGTCAGAGTGTTGGGGAATTAACATCCCAGGAGCTACCCTCAAAAAGCGGGGGATGGGAATTGACAAATACTGCATTTGCTCACCCTGCAGTGGGATACTCTTCAAACGTGTCCCACACGGTCTCTCAGAAGGTCTCCAGTAGCACTGAACCTGTTACTCACAGTGGTCACCTGCTCAATCGCACACTCTACTGGCTTTCCTTCCCCATCTTGCTGCCCCACTTGCTCCCAGCCCTTCCTGGAACCATCTTCTAAATACTAAGTCGTTTGCACCCAGATCCTTATTCCCAATACCTTCATTAGTATTATGCCTCCTTTCCTTCCTCTTTCCTCCTTACATGTTTTGTGCCCTTGAGGATTAATCCACTCCCAGCCACAACACACACACTTCATATAGCATCGTGGTCATAGTAGCTAATGAGGATGTCTTTGTTGATCAAATCAACCCTGGAACAAAGAAAGCCCTGGTGGATTTTTCTGGGAATTGATTCCAGTGGAATTTTGAATATAAGGGAATGTTATTTCTAAAGTACAGGATTTCTTCTCGTACTACTTTCTAAGAAAGGTTTTTAGATATCAAATGATTTGATAGATTCCTTTTTTCATACCCGACTGCATCCTCCACAGCTTGTTATCCATATCAGTCGGATTCAAGTGTTGTTATTAATTCTCTTGCTGTTTTTGCATTTCATCCTGCCTCCTGCCTCAGGCAGAAGTTGACAGAATTAGTGGGACCAAAGCATGGTGGGGAATCCAGGTGTCCTCAGCTCTGTGGGCTACCAGCTGGCTGACATCCTGGCAGGCCCTCGGGCAGGGGACGAGCATGCCCCCTCTTCTAGAACAGCATTATGCATAATACAATTTCCTGGCAGCATCTAGAAAATCTGATTAGAAACCCACCCAAAGCAGGTATTTTTCCACTGCATTTCATGTCCATCTCTTTTGTCATGGCAGAGATTTGACTAGAAGAGCAGCAGGGAGGACAGTCGCTTAATTGCCACTTTAGAGTGCAGATGTGCACAGTATTGAGGAAAAAAAAGACTGCCTTGGGGCTATTTTCAGTTTGTTCTCTTATGACTATTAGATCTTAGGCCAATTTTAAAATTAGCATTTATTTACATTGTGTTCTTGTCACGGGAACCCTGGTTAAGGTGTGAAATACATAGGATTCTGTTATTACTCCTTGGTTGAGGCAGTGCCTATCAGTCCTAATCAGTCTCCCTGAGGCAATCCAGTAGTGAATGTTTAGTTTCAAATCTTGCATCAGTTTAGTCCTGCGTACATTACAGTGTCATGTGGCCATCTACCATCTGTAGCATGCTGACTGATCAGAGTTCTCAAATGTGATGTTGTACAAAGAACAGTGCTCACCTGAACATGGATTTTCCTTTTCTCTCCCCTCCACTCCCCTCCTTCATCATTCCTTCCTCTCCCCCTCCTTTTTATTTTTATCTTTATTTTTTAGCTTCTTTAAGGTTCAGCTCATTTTACAGGAGGATGGGCATCTTACTCCTAGGAATAAAACTCGAAATGTTTCTCATTATTTTTGATTAGATTCTTTCAAATAACCAGCACAATGATACTTGCACATAGTTGGCTCTCAACAAATATCTGTTGAATAAATTAATCACATGAAGAATGGATCTTGGCAACCAAAGGTGAGATAAATACCTGCATGTACATAACTGTGCCTTCCATGCCTGCATATCTCTTGGAGGCCATTGCTAACATTGCATTTACCAGCAGAAATTGTGAAGGTTATATCTGAATTTAGAAATCTGAGATGTCCCATCTGAGTTTATGATCAGATGTGAAGGACCTAGAGCAACTGTTTGCTTTCAGAGATGCCCTAAGGAAAAAAGAAACCATGCCTTAAATAGAAGTCAAGAAAGCTGTGTTCTAGTTCTGGATCTGTCACTAAAAATCTATGATTGCTTTTGCTTCAGGGATCTTATTTGTAAAATGAGGATATTAGCATCAATTACCTGTACTGTCTTCCATCAAAGAATCAATGACTTTATGACTTTCTGTAAAGAACAAGAAGAGACAGTCTTTAAAAATTCATCTTCATTAAAATGTACAGTCTTCTGAAAATGAGAAGGAAGTTATTAATACACAGTAACCAGGATAGTTCTCAGTTGTTCCTCCACTTGACAAATGGGTCTTTCTAGTTACCTTCACTGAAAGAATGTGGTTCCTCCCCTTGCACTGTTTGCTAATTGTATTGAAAACCTGGAAAGGAGAAAAGAACGGAAATCCTGTTTCCTGAAATATTTCTTAAGGGGAAAGAGGAAATTAACTGGTTCTGATGTTTTGTTGTCAGGAAAACATTTACTTGATCCCTTCATCACACAGTCTGATAACTCTTTTTCTTTTTCAACTCCATAGTTCTGCTTCAGATACTCAAATGGAATTTCCAGATGGTTGCCTTCTCTAAGGTATGATGCTTCTTTCCATAAGCAATCTTTACCCTCCTTCCCTCCCACATGCAATATGTTTCCTACATACTTGACCCTTAAACTGTTTTCTTTTATGTTTTAAAAATAATAGCTGATGGTTTTGATTTGTTCTTTAACTAATACTTGACACTTGTGAGGGGTATTTTGTTTCTATATCCCAAGTGATGCCACAGTCTTGGTAGAAATCTGCTTTAGGGTTGATAGGGAGTTCTTCCATCAGTCAATGTTAGGTCAGTGACAGTGATAAATCCATCATACTTGTCTTTCACTTTGATTTAGTTAAGACTCCACAGCATCATTTGGTCCCTCTTGTATAACCTGGGATGGAGGGAACAGAGACAACTGTGGCTTCAGCTGTAAGCTGGAAAATGGGCACATATCATTGTGCTGACTGATGCTGTCTACAGCTCCGAAGCCAGCATATACCATCTTTTTTTTTTTTTTTTAAAGGTTTAAGGGGGTGGGGTTGATGGCAGACTCTGGGAGGGCTCATGCCAAGGAATACTTCCCAGAACTTCTGCTGCAAGTGTCCTTGTCCCCGCAGTGAGCCTAAGCCACCCCCCGCCTCTGCAGGAGACCCTCCAACACTAGTAGCTCCAATGGGGAGTTTAACAGTGCTGTTGATCCACATCAGAGAGAAAAGTTCTTCAAGATTGTTGGCCCCTGTCTCTCCCATGGCCTGCCCTCACCTCAGCACTTACCCTTCCAAGTCAAGCTCTTTGCGCCCTAATCTGAGGGAATGGCAGCATCTTGGAAATCTTCCCAACAAGTCCTCTGAGTAAGGCCGTGTGGCTGACAGGGTCTCTGTGCTCAAGCCGGGAGTCAGGACTGTGCCTGTGAGGTGGGAGAGCCGAATTCAGGACATTGGTCCACCAGGGACCTCCTGGCTCCACATAATATCAAATGGTGAAAAGTCTCCCAGAGATCTCTATCTCAATGCTAAGACCCAGCTCCACTCAACGACCAGCAAGCTACAGTGCTGGACACCCCAGGCCAAACAACTAGCAAGACAGGAACACAACCCCACCCATCAACAGAGAGGCTGCCTAAAATCATAATAAGGTCACAGACACCTCAAAACATACCACGGGACGCGGTCCTGCCCCCCAGAAAGACAAGATCAGCCTCATCCACCAGAACACAGGAACCAGTCTCGTACACCAGGAATCAACCTTAGCCACTGGGGGCAGACACCAAAAACAATGGGAACTATGAACTTGCAGCCTGCAAAAAGGAGACACCTAATACAGTAAGTTAAGCAAAATGAGAAGACAGAAAAACACACAGCAGATGAAGGAGCAAGGTAAATACCCACCAGACCAAACAAGTGAAGAGGTAATAGTCAGTCTACCTGAAAAAGAATTCAGAGTAATAATAGTAAAGATGATCCCAAATATTGGAAATAGAATGGAGAAAATACAAGAAACGTTTAACAAGGACCTAGAAGAAGTAAAGAGCAAACAAACAATGATGAACAACACAATAAATGAAATTAAAAATTCTCTAGAAGGGATCAATAGCAGAATAACTGAGGTAGAAGAACGGATAAATGACCTGGAAGATAAAATAGTGGAAATAACTACTGCAGAGCAGAATAAAGAAAAAAGAATGAAAAGAATTGAGGACAGTCTCAGAGACCTCTGGGACAACATTAAATGCACCAACATTTGAATTATAGGGGTCCCAGAAGAAGAAGAGAAAAAGAAAGGGACTGAGAAAATATTTGAAGAGATTATAGTTCAGAACTTCCCTAAAATGGGAAAGGAAATAGTCAATCAACTCCAGGAAGTACAGAGAGTCCAATACAGGATAAATGCAAAGAGAAACACCAAGAGACACATATTAATCAAACTATCAAAAATTAAATACAAAGAAAAAATATTAAAAGCAGCAAGGGAAAAATGACAAATAACATACAAGGGAATTCCCATAAGGTTAAAAGCTGATCCTTCAGCAGAAACTCTGCATGCCAGAAGGGAGTGACAGGACATATTTAAAGTGATGGAAGGGAAAAACCTACAACCAAGAACTCTACCCAGGAGGGATCTCATTCAGATTTGATTGAAAAATTAAAATTTTAGAGACAAGCAAAAGCTAAGAGAATTCAGCAACACCAAACCAGCTTTACAACAAATGCTAAAGGAACTTCTCTAGGCAGGAAACACAAGAGAAGGAAAAGACCTAAATTAACAAACCCAAAACAATTAAGAAAATGGTAATAGGAACATACGTACTGATAATTACCTTAACTGTAAATAGATTAAATGCTCCAACCAAAAGAAATAGACTGGCTAAATGGGTACAAAAACAAGACCTGTATATATGCTGTATACAAGAGACCCACTTCAGACCTAGGGACACATACTGACTGAAAGTGAGGGGATGAAAAAAGCTATTCCTTGCAAATGGAAACCAAAAGAAAGCTGGAGTAGAAATTCTTATATCAGACAAAATAGACTTTAAAATAAAGACTATTACAAGAGACAAAGAAGGACACTACATAATGATCAAGGGATCAATCCAAGAAGAAGATATAACAATTGTAAGTATTCATGCACCCAACATAGGAGCACCTCAATACATATGGCAAATGCTAACAGCCATAAAAGGGGAAATCAACAGTAACACAATCATAGTGGGGGACCTTAACACCCCACTTTCACCAATGGACAGATCATCCAAAATGAAAATAAATAAGGAAACACAAGCTTTAAGTGATACATTAAACAAGATGGATTTAATTGATATTTATAAGACATTCCATCCAAGAACAACTGAATACACTTTCTTCTCCAGTGCTCATGGAACATTCTCCAGGATAGATAATATCTTGGGACACAAATCAAGCTTTGGTAAACTTAAGAAAATTGAAATTGTAACATCTTTTCCAACCACAATGCTGTTAGATAAGATATCACTTACAGGAAAAAATGTGTAAAAAATAAAAAGACATGGAGGCTAAACAATACACTTCTAAATAACCAAGAGATCACTGAAGAAATCAAAGAGGAAATCAAAAATCACCTAGAAACAAATGACAATGAAAACACGACTACCCAAAACCTATGGGATGTAGCAAAAGCAGTTCTAAGAGGGAAGTTTAGAACAATACAATCCTACCTCAAGAAATAAGAAACATCTCGGGCCTCCCTGGTGGCGCAGTGGTTGAGAGTCCGCCTGCCGATGCAGGGGATACGGGTTCGTGCCCCGGTCTGGGAGGATCCCATATGCCACGGAGCGGCTGGGCCCGTGAGCCATGGCCGCTGGGCCTGCGCATCCGGAGCCTGTGCTCCGCAACGGGAGAGGCCACAACAGTGAGAGGCCCGCATACCGCAAAAAGAAAAAAAAAGAAAAAAAAAAAAAAAGAAATAAGAAACATCTCAAATAAACAACTTAACCTTACACCTAATGCAACCAGAGAAAGAGGAACAAAAACCCCCAAAGTTAGCAGAAGGAAAGAAATCATAAAGATCAGATCAGAAATAAATGAAAAAGTAATGAAGGAAACAATAGCAAAGATCAATAAAACTAAAAGCTGGTTCTTTGAGAGGATAAATTGATAAAGATTCATCAGGAAAAAAAGGGAGAAGACTCAAATCAATAGAATTAGAAATGAAAAAGAGAAGTAACAACTAACACTGCAGAAATACAAAGGATCATGAGATTACTGCAAACAACTATATGCCAATAAAATGGACAACCTGGAAGAAATGGACAAATTCTTAGAAAAGCACAACATTCTGAGACTGATCCAGGAAGTTACAGAAAATATAAACAGACAAATCACAAGCACAAATTGAGACCGTGATTAAAAACCTTCCAACAAACAAAAGCCCAGGACCAGGTGGCTTCACAGGCAAATTCTATCAAACATTTAGAGAAGAGCTAACACCTATACTTCTCAAACTCTTCAAAAATATAGCAGAGGGAGGAACACTCCCAAACACATTCTACGAGGCCACAATCACCCTGATAGCAAAACCAGACAAAGATGTCACGAAGAAAAGAAAACTACAGGCCAATATCACTGATGAACATAGTTGCAAAAATCCTCAACAAAATACTAGCAAACAGAGTCCAACAGCACATTAAAAGGATCATACACCATGATCAAGTGGGGTTTATCCGAGGTATGCGAGGATTCTTCAATATACGCAAATCAATCAATGTGATACACCATATTAACAAATTTAAGGAGAAAAAGGATATGATCATTTCAATAGATGCAGAAAAAGCTTTTGACAAAATTCAACACTAATTTATGATAAAAACCTTCCAGAAAGTATGCATAGAGGGAACTCACCTCAACATAATATAGTCCATATATGACAAACCCACAGCAAACATCGTTCTCAATGGTGAAAAACTGAAACCATTTCTGCTAAGATCAGGAATGAGACAAAGTTGTCCAGTCTTGCTACTATTTTTCAACATAGTTTTGGAAGTTTTAGCCACAGCAATCAGAGAAGAAAAAGAAATAAAAGGAATGCCAATCGGAAAAAAACTAAAGCTGTCACTGTTTGCAGATAACATGATACTATACATAGAGAATCCTAAAGATGCTACCAGAAAACTACTAGAGCTAATCAATGAATTTGGTAAAGTACAGGACACAAAATTAATGCACAGAAATCCCTTGCATTCCTATACACTAATGATGAAAAATCTGAAAGTGAAATTAAGAAAACACTCCCATTTACCATTGCAACAAAAAGAATAAAATATCTAGGAATAAACCTACCTAAGGAGACAAAAGACCTGTATGCAGAAAACTATGAGTATGAGACACTGATGAAAGAAATTAAAGATACCAACAGATGGAGAGATATACCATGTTCTTGGATTGGAAGAATCAACATTGTGAAAATGACTCTACTACCCAAAGCAATCTACAGATTCATTGCATTCCCTATCAAACTACCAATGGCATTTTTCACAGAACTAGAACAAAAAATTTCACACTTTGTATGGAAACACAAAAGAAACCGAATAGCCAAAGCAATCTTGAGAGAGAAAAACGGAGCTGGAGGAATCAGGCTCCCTGACTTCAGACTATACTACAAAGCTACAGTAATCAAGACAGTATGGTACTGGCACAAAAACAGAAATATAGACCAATGGAACAGGATAGAAAGCCCAGAGATAAACCCACACACATATGGTCACCTTATTTTTGATAAAGGAGGCAAGAATATACAATGGAGAAAAGACAGCCTCTTCAATAAGTGGTGCTGGGAAAACTGGACAGCTACATGTAAAAGAATGAAATTAGAACACTCCCTAACAGCATACACAAAAATAACCTCAAAATGGATTAAAGACCTAAATGTAAGGCCAGACACTATAAAACTCTTAGAGGAAAACACAGGCAGAACACTCTATGACATAAATCACAGCAAGATCAATTCTGACCCTCCTCCTAGAGAAATGGAAATAAAACCGAAAATAAACAAATGGGACCTAATGAAACCTAAAAGCTTTTGCACAGCAAAGGAACCATAAACAAGATGAAAAGACCACCCTCAGAATGGGAGAAAATATTTGCAAATGAAGCAAGTGACAAAGGATTAATCTCCAAAATATACAAGCAGCTCATGCAGCTCAATATCAAAAAACCAAACAACCCAATCAAAAAATGGGCAGAAGACCTAAATAGACATTTCTCCAAAGAAGATATACAGATAGCCACAAACACATGAAAGAATGCTCAACATCACTAATCATTAGTGAAATGCAAATCAAAACTACAGTGAGGTATCACCTCACACCAGTCAGAATGGCCATGATCAAAAAATCTACAAACAATAAATGCTGGAGAAGGTGTGGAGAAAAGGGCACCCCCTTGCACTGTTGGTGGGAATGAAAATTGATACAGCCACTATGGAGAACACTGTGGAGGTTCCATAAAAACCTAAAAATAGAACTACCATATGACCCAGCAATCCCACTCCTGGGCATATACCCTGAGAAAACCATAATTCAAAAAGAGTCATGTACCACAATGTTCATTGCAGCTCTATTTACAATAACCAGGACATGGAAGCAACCTAAGTGTCCATCATTGGATGAATGGATAAAGAAGATGTGGCACATATATACAATGGAATATTACTCAGCCATAAAGGAAACAAAATTGAGTTATTTCTACCGAGGTGGATGGACCTAGAGACTGTCATACAGAGTAAAGTAAATCATAAGGAGGAAAAACAAATATCGTATGCTAACACATATATATGGAATCTAAAAAAAAAAGTTCTGAAGAACTGAGGGGCAGGACAGGAATAAAGACACAGATGTAGATAATGGACTTGAGGACACGGAGAGGGGGAAGGGTAAGCTGGGATGAAGTGAGAGAATGGCATGGACATATATACACTACTACATGTAAAATAGATAGGTAGTGGGAAGCAGCTGCGTAGCACAGGGAGATCAGCTGGGTGCTTTGTGACCACCTAGAGGGGTTGGGATAGGGAGGATGGGAGGGAGGGAGATGCAAGAGGGAGGAGATATGGGGATCTATGTATATGTATAGCTGATTCACTTTGTTATACAGCAGAAACTAACACACCAGTGTAAAGCAATTATACTCCAATAAAGATGTTAAAAAATTAAAAAATAAATAAAAATAAAAAGTAAAGGTTTAAGGGAAGGGATTTGCTGGGTGATGTTTATCACAGTCTTTCAAAGAGCATCTGTATTTGAAACGAAGGTAGGAAAATGGAGATGAGAATACCTGGCCTTGCACTATGAGTCAGTTTCTCAGCAAGATTTATGCTGGCAGACTTTGATTTTACAACCCGTTGACTCTTCTATAGACCCATAGCACACCACCCTCACAATCACAGCCACCCCTACCAGTTCCAGAACCTCCACCGTTTTCAATCTGACAACCATTATTTTGGCTACAGCATCGTCACCATCTGCTCTTCACCCCACAATCCTGATATCACTTTAATTCAATTTTATTAAGAGCCTCATGGCCAAAATTTTATGATGAAACTCTCTAAAATAATAATATTATTGATTGTGTCCATTTTGCTTTATATAATTTAACCCATTTAATCCTCACAACAGCTTTTGATCTGAGTAATATTATTAGCTGCATATTGTAGATATAGAAATTGAGGCTCCTGTAGTTAGGTAAGCTATGCAAAGTCATAGAGCTAGTATGTGATGGAACCTGGATTTTTAACCCAGGCCCAGAATCAGAATTTTTAGCCACTAATCTAAACAAAGAGTTGTTCACTGAGAATACTTGGATTTGAAGTTTCAATAGCTTTGTCACACACAAACACGCAAAAGCACTACTTTGGACAATAGCTAGTAAACTCATAAAGCTCATTTCCCTTTGAATTTGTCAAGCTAGAGTAAACTATGTAACAGGTACGAATGAACCCTGAACTGTCAGTGGCTAAACATTACAAAGGTTTGTTTCTTGCTCCCAGAAAGTCCAATTCCAAGTGCCCGGCACTCCAGGGCACTGCACCGCCCAAGAGCAGCGCAGGAATACCAGCTCTCTGCAGGGTTGCTGGTGCAAGGGGAGAGAGCATGGAAAACCCACCTACTTTTAAGGACCTCAAATGGAGAGTGACACACTTCCCATCTGTTCACAGGCATTAGCCAGAACCAGGCACATGGTCCCAGCCTAACCACGGCGGCTGGGACGTGTAGGAAGAGAAAGCACATGGAATGTTCGAGAGCACTACCATGTCGTATTGCTGGACAAACATAATCCGTTCAAGTAAATAGTTGAGTCATACTTAATATATCCATAACTGGAATGCCAGGAGACCCGGAACAATTCTGCTTTAGGAATCCAAGTCTCTTACTCATTTGTGACAATCCTTTTTTCATCTGAAAAGTGTATGGACTTGATAAACTCTCGTGTGATATTATAGTGTCCCAAGCCTTTGGCTGCTGCATTCCTAAGTGATGATTTATATAATTAACCATAAGGGGGAGGAAAGAAGGCATGAAATCTTCAAAATCCTTCTATCTTGCTCTGTCATGTCACTTGCTACTCTTTGATATTTCTAGACGTTGGAGAATAAAGGAAGTCCCACCTCTCAGAGCTCCACATGAGAAAAGAAGACTTATAACTGGATCTCATCATTGTCGTTTCTTTTTGGTATAAAAGAGGGAGACATGGGCTTCCCTGGTGGCGCAGTGGTTGAGAGTCCGCCTGCCGATGTAGGGGACACGGGTTCGTGCCCCGGTCCGGGAAGATCCCACATGCCGCGGTGCGGCTGGGCCCGTGAGCAATGGCCGCTGAGCCTGCGCGTCTGGAGCCTGTGCTCCGCAACGGGAGAGGCCACAACAGTGAGAGGCCCACGTACCGCAAAAAAAAAAAAAAAAAAAAAAAGGGAGATATGTCATCTAGCCTACAGGGAAGAAGAAACCAGGTTATGTCCACACAGCTTGCTGAAGGGAAGACCTCTCTTTGTCCAACTTTCCTGATTTGGTGGAGTGGTCTTCACTGTTTAGCCTTTGGGAATAAATCAAGGAAAGAAATTTCACCAGCAGAAAGCTGAAAAGCTAGAACTGGAGATATTTGATTGTTATTTAATATTATTTTGAGTAGAGAATAAAAAGTACTATGCTATAAATCTCTCTAATAGCCTAAGTCTTTCATTCACGGCCTTAAACTAGAGAGAAAGGAGTTGACTCTAATCTTTGGGTAAATAAAAGGCACTGGAAGTTCTCAGGGTACTTCCCAGTCTTTGTGGACAGTGCCATGGAGGGCAGAGCTGCTGCGCTTACACTCAAGCCGTCTCAAGGTCAGGCTACATTGGTTTCTGATCTGACTTCTGAGAAACCACCCATGTTCTTATGTCCCACACCTCAGTCGTGGGTGCTGTGCTAAATGAAGAAGGCATGAGCCTCCAAGCTTTGCCCCAGGGCTAGAACCACATCTCTTGGCTCAAATTTAGCAACTTTAAATACTGGCATACCTCCAAAAAAAGATACAGTGTAATCTAGACTAAATGCGCCCTGCTTATCCCTCAAATAGATGGGTGACTGGTTGCAGTGCTTGTCATTTTTCTGCTGTGGTTGCTACCTCTCAAATTTTCTTTCCTGGAGATGGAGATTTGGAGAATGCATAGTTCCTCATCATCCCTGTTCCTTGTGATCATTCCCATTTGGTTGGCTGGCTAAAGCACATAACTACCTTCTGTGCTGTGAAAACATCTCACAGTACAAACTATTTTCAGGAAGATAAGTTACCCATGCATGGTCATGTACTTAAACTAGCTCACTGTCTTTATCTTCAGACTCTTCTCTCTAGCCATCACATATTGCCTTTTCCAGTTACCCTGTAATAGCTTTATTTTATCTTTCACCATCAACCCCTTCTTCCAGAATTGCACAAAAGAGTCTCCAGTCCTCTCTCTTGTTTACTCCTGGCCCATCAAGTCAGGTTTATTCTCAAGAGAAGTGCTCTCACTATGGCAATCTCTTCTCTATGAAGTGCCTTAAACACACTCACATTTATTTACAATATATAAACATTATATTGTTAAATAATAAACTTATTTCATCTATCTTTGTTGTGAGTCAGTCTTAGGTTATGTCTGTACCTATGCTAGAACTACTTGAACCCTTTAAACACTGTAAATGGAATCAGAGAGAATAGAAATAAACTCTGTACTTGGCAGGGTGGAGGTCCCTGGAAATAAGAAACTGGGTAAATATTATTACGTAGAGATGAACAGCCTAAGCTTGAAAGGAAGGTCCAGGAACTGAAATAGACAGAGGAAACATCCTTCCTTAATGTCCAATGAAGCTGAAAGAGAAAAAATTTCTTTTTCTCTTTCAGCTTCATTGAGGTATAATTCACAAACAAAATCATAAGATAAAGTATACAAGGTGATGACTTGATAACTGAACTCATGGAAACAGAGAGCATTAAAAGTGGCTGCCAGGGCCTGGGGGGTGGGGGAGATAGGGAGAGCTTAGTAAAGGGGCGCAAACTTTCAGTAAATAAATAAATCTTTTTATTTATAAGATGAATAAAATCTGAGGATCTAATGTATAACATTAGACTGCAGTTGATAACACTGTTGTATAATAGAAATAGTTTTAATTCGGTTTTAGAATAGGAATGTGGGAAGACTAGTGATGGAAATTGGGGATATGTAAGGAGCTGAGCTAAGAAAAATACAAGTATAATTAAGATTGAGAAATAAAATAATAAACTAGGAAAGCTGATTTAAAAGGTTTAGCTATGTCCAGCTAGTTTAAGCACCAGACTGGATACTCAATAGTAGTATTTTTGCAAGTAAGTTAAATGTTTTATTCTGTCAGTTTCTATCACTCTGTTTGCCTAATATGAAGCCCCAGGAGCAAATGAAAACAAAGCCCCTCATTATAAACTTTAAATTGGGCTTAAGAAGAAGTATCAAACTTGTCTCTCACACGACTAGGGCTGACCAAGGGCAGATAAGACCATGGCCATGTGTGCAATCAGCTTGTGAACCAGCCCCTCTACAGCATGACTGAAGCCATGGACATTCCTGGGATTGAGCCAGTAACAAAGCCAAGTACTTAAACAGTACGGGTCCATTTGTGAGAAAATCCCAGTTGGAGGAATTCTTTAGTGACTACTTTGCCACCATGTTTGTGAATATATCATAAGTACTGTGAAATAGTTATTTCATTAAAGTTATTATTACCTTTACTGTAGGTCTTTTCACTGGATCTGGTTCTGTATTCCTGTTGGTTATGGGGTAGTTCTAAGCTTCAAAAATTACTCTGGAAGAGAAGAATGTTCTCCCTCTCCCCTTGTCATTTCATTTCCCTAAAACCAGGATCTTTTAGTTTACTGACGAGGGATTCTTTTTCTGCAACAGGAAGATTAGTTAACTGACTCAGTCATATTTTCCCATAAATGGCAACATGAGCTGTCCTGAGATTTATTTTTAGATACTGGATTAGTCTTAGAATGTGAGTTCTGCACTGTGGGAAAGAATGACATGACCCTGCTAAGATGTGAACCCTGCTTTCTGTTGCCACGGTTACCATTTGATCATCCTAACTTACATACTCAGAGTCCAAATGAATAAATCTAAATAACAGCCTCTATAGAAGACAGGAGTCAAACTACAAAATACGTCATCCTTTATATGAGCAAATATGAACCATGCATAGACTGTAGGACAAAAATGCCTGCAGAACAAAAAGGAGCAGGGATACGTTTTGCCAGAAAATGCAAAATTTGGATTGGTCTTTACAATTTATCGTTTAGGAAATGTAGGTTTCAGAACTGCTTAGTAAAAGTAAAAATATGATAATAAATGCAGCAGACCAAATGTTTTAAGAATGGGCCATATGGAGCACTTTTACCTGTATCTTGTTGCATTTTAAGCATCTAGCCCAATATCTTGTTATCTGAATGACTGCACTGGCATCCTGTTTCCTTTGCATTCCTTATTAAAAACATCAAACTGAAAATGGAATTAAAATAGACTTTATTAAAAGCTATAAACATGATCTTAAAATATGTTAATTCTAAAACATTTGAAGCATGACCACCATTTCATGATCATTCATTCAGTCCTTATCTTTTGTGAGCATGACTCTGTGACATCAATGGCAAGATTCTTATTCTCTCAAAGCTAGTTTTCATGGAAAAGAATTGAAAAAAAAGGATATAGATATACACATATTTATACGTATAACTAAATCACTTTGCTATACACCTGAACCTAGCACAATAGTGTAAATCAACTATACTTAAATTTAAAAAAAATGAAAGAGAAAGGGAACTGCAAAAAAAGTGCCTAGAAAAGTGTATAGTGTATAGTAGATATTCAATAAATAATGGTTATGAAAAAAACCCTACTTTTTAGTGATTAAATTTCAGGAAAAGAAAATAATCATGAATGCAACTCATCCCCTTCCCCCAATAAATAGCTACTTATAAGGAAGCAGTCAAATTTTTACCCACACAATTTGTAATGTTGAAGAGATCATCACTTAATATTCACCGTGCCCCTTGAAGTGGAAGCGTGGAGTCTTAACAACTGGACCACCAGGGAAATCCCCCTAAAATCCCCCTAACATTATTATTTTACAAAGCAAACCTTACCTCTTAGTGGCAATCATAACAAAGTTTCATATTTGAATATATTTTACAGTTTAGGCTCTTCTTTGAACCTAGTGCTCACTAGGCAAGAAGATAAGTTGAGAGTACAAATTCTGCTTTTCTGAGATGACAAACTTTTGAATTCCCCTCTGTTTCAGGGATTATGGAAGTGCTTGTTGGCAAACATTTTGAGTAGACTGGCCCCATTCTGCATGACTTGTTTTCTATGACATTAGCATGAATTCATGCATGTCAGGCTGTGCTCACGATTGAGTTTAGATGAGTAAGGGCCTTGGTTTCTCTTGAAGGGAGGGGTTCAGTCCTAGAACACAGGTTGGAGGCTGATCCACAATTTCCTTTCACTGGGTTTAATGGCTTTCATTCAGGAAGCAGTGGTGCTGGACAGTTCCCTTCCAAACAAGCAATGAGAGGCCAGGACCAGGTCCAGGATTTGGGGTCATAATAATAAAAAAGGTGGTGTTATTGTGGTCTTGGACAATAACTTTCTCCTTCGATTCATCATCCATTTCAAGTTGAAATGATATTTTTAAATTTTTATCTGACACCGATCTATTTTTGCAGTCCTGTTGAATAATAAAACATTTGAATGTTGGAGCTAGAACTTTTGAAACAGTGCTAGTTGTTTCCAGAGTGGTCAGGAAATGAGATTTCTCAGTTCAAGCTCAGGTTGCCCTAATGTCCAGAGCACTCAACCCACATACACCATCAGCCTTCTCCAGGGCAGTGATTCCACCATTCCTTTGGGTTTGGCATAGTTGTTCCAGGACCATTGTGTGTGTGTGTGTGTGTGTGTGTGTGTGTGCACGTGCATGTGTGTGTCTAGAAATCTGAATTTTAACAAGCACATCAGGTGTTTCCAAGGCAGACGGTAACTGAGAAACTGTGACATTTGAAGAACGAGCTTCTATTTTGCATTTGTCTATTCTGTCAAGGAGATTGTTTGAGTTACTATTGCTGTGCAACACACCACCCCAAAATGTACTGGCATAATACAGCTATTTTATTACAATCCTGGATTCTGGGATTCAGAAGTTCAAATGGGCACAACAGAGACAACCTTTCTCCGTTCCATGATATCTGGGCCTCCACTAGTGAGATGTGAAGGCTGAAGGTGACTCTACTGCTTTGGGTTGGAATCATTTGAAGTCTTCTTCATTTACATTCCTGGTAGTTGATGAAGGCTGTTGGCTAAGACCTCAACAGGGCTGTTGGCTGAAACACCTTCATATGGCCTCTCCATGTATCTCTTCATAGGATAGTTTGGGTTTCCTCACAGTATGGCAGGTGAATTCTAAGAGTGAATATCCCAAGAGAGAACAAAGTGGGAGTGTGTGTTATTTTTACAACCTAGCTTGGAAGTCACATAATATCACTTTTATCATACGCCATCAGGTTGAGGGAGTTACCAGATCTGTCCAGGTTCGTGGACTGTCAAGAGGACATTGTAAGAAACCATGAGGGATGGGAGTATTGTGGCTATCTTTGGAAGATAAAATCTGCCATTGAGACTAATCATTTAATGGAAAACTATTGAAAAATTAGTAGAGACAAATGGAAGCTCAATATAGTTGAAAACATTATAATAGAACACTTTTCTTGCTGTGAATAAATTAAAAGCTCTTCACCCAGATGAATTACATCCTATGGTACTAAGAAAATTCACAAATCATATTACTGAGACATATGAAAAGCAAGAGACATTGGCAAACTGGGAAGTTGGTACATATCATTCTGTCCACAGGAGGAAAAATATGGACTCAATAAATGGCAGGACAAATAAGATTCTAGAGTCTAGTAAATTAAGGGCTAGAGTTTCAAAATCTAGGCCAAGGATGACATATAAATCTGCTGCAAGTGTGCTACCACTTTCTTACCTTGTATATCCATGGAAGATATTGCAAAATAATCAGATCATGGCATCCCTGACTGCTGTGTTTGGACCAGACCTAGAATCATTGTCAAAATTATGCTCTAGGCAGCCACAGCCAATTAATTGTTATTGATACATGAGTTAAAACCTACTTCTTATTTAGAAGCAAAAAGTGGAGGTTCCTAGATCCCAGTATCATTTCAGTAAAAGTAAATCATGTTGTACCAATTTTATTTATTTTTTCTTTATAAAAATTATCAGACAGACTAAGTTACTATGATAGACATGGTGTTCTTTGGCCTGTATGAAGGAATTTGACACATTCTTGCTCATGATAGTCTTGTAGAAAAAATGGGAAACCACTAGTTGAATGTAACGACAATGGAAGAGACCAGTTATTGGTATGACAACCCCTGACAAGATGTGATGACTCCAACTTGGTTGGAACATTCTTGTGTGTTCAACATTTTGTAAAATCAAAGACTTGAAAAATTTAAGGGTATACTAATCACATTTAGCAATGATATGAAGGTGGAGGAGACCAAATAGGTTGCATGACAGAATAAGAATTCAAAAATATCTTGATATGTTGCATCCAACAAGATGAAATTCAACAGGATATGTAGTCTTTCATCTGTTTCTCCCCCCAAAATACAGAACATATAAACTTGACTTTGCAACAGCATGTATAAGGAATACTTCTGTATTTTAATTGAGTAAGATCAAATCAACCATGTGAAATGATCTCCAAAAATGTTTGTTGAAGTTCTTTCTGGAACAAAGATGGTAATAATTCTATTCTCTAATTCCTTACTCAGATCACAATTGGGAGAGTTCATTCAGTGGTGAACACTCCAGTTTAAAGGGGTATAGAAAAATCAGAGTATTAGCCAGGATTTGTGTTCCCTGGAGAAGAGAAAACTCAGGATATTTCATATAAATTTAAGACATAATATATGCAAATCATTGTGCTAAGAATTTTACTTTTAAAACCTAAATTTTTATATTATTTATTTATTTTAAGTTAATTAATTTAATTTTTTTTTTTGGCTGCATTGGGTCTTCGTTGCTGTGCATGGGCTTTCTCTATTTGTGGTGAGCGGGGGCTACTCTTCATTCTGGCGCACGGGCTTCTCCTTGTGGTGGCTTCTCTTGTTGTGGAGTGTGGGCTCTAGGCACACGGGCTTCAGTAGCTGTGGCATGCAGGCTCAGTAGTTGTGCCTCACGGGTCTAGAGTGCAGGCTCAGTAGTTGTGGCGTACAGGCTTCGTTGCTCTGTGGCATGTGGGATCTTCCCGGACCAGGGCTTGAACCCATGTCCCCTGCATTGGCAGGCGGATTCTTAACCACTGCACCACCAGGGAAATCCCAGGGAAGAGTTAGTGTAAATTCACTCTTACACTAATCCTGTAAGGTAGGTATTATTCTGACCATTGTATAGATGAGGAAACGGAATCACAGTGTTTAACTAAAGTATAATAGCTTTAAATAGCTATAAAGTGGAAGAGCCAGGATTGTAACACAAGTCTGTGCCACCCCAAGTCATCAGAACATCTGTGACAGTGGTTCACAAAATTCTAGCACACATATGCACCTTATGAGGATCTTGTATAAAAATGCAGATTTTCAGGCCCAGATGTTCTGAGTCAGTAGGTCTTGGATAATTTTCTTTAAAATATTTCAGCATATTTTCTTTAAAATATTTCAGCATAGACTGTGTGATATGAACATGTATGTATGATTTAGTTTTAATCTAGACCCTTGTTGTGGTTAGTTGTCTTAATCAGAAATATATACTCTAGGGTCATTAGCTAACATTTAATCAAAGGTCCACAAACCAGAGGAATTAAATTATATTCATCTCCAGTGAATACCAGAAATTCTGTTATTTGACTAATGAATATCAGAACTGTGTATTTCTTGATGAAATTATTAGTTTTCATTATATGTGGATTTTCTGGCAGTATTGTAGAGACCCTCACAACCTTGCATACATGGGCCATAAAAATATAGCAGGCCCAGCAGTCTTCATCTTCAGAAATGGCACCCAGAGCTTGATTCCTCAATGGCCTGTTTCAGCTACTAATTTGGAGACTTCCTGGTCTTCTCACTCTGACTAGATAGTTGGCTGAATCCTGCTTCCTTTGCCTCCAGTGAACAGTCCATGAAATGTTTTGTCAGAGCTCTTAGAGGAAGGAATTGAGAGCTGGAACTCCATTGGGCTTTGCCAAATTGGTGGTGTGATTGTCACATGTTTGCTGAGAAGTGTGTGTGTCAGGATTCAGTCTGAAACTTGCTTTCAGGGGGCTGTGGAGATGAAACCCATAAATTTCACCTATAACTAAGTGTTAGTGTTTACCAAAAACCCCGTGAAAAATGTGTGCATAACTAAGTTGATCAGGATCTGAATTATTAGAAGCAAGTTAGATGATTCTGATTTGAGAAACACTGAGTTATACCTCTTTCCTAGTTTAAATGGAGGACCAATGAATATTTGGTAATGGGACGTGGGAGTGTTTCAAACATTGGATGAAGACCAGATCTTTCTTTTTTAAAAAGTCCTTTATAATCTTGAGATTTAATCAATTAAAAAAAGAGAGATTTAATAAAAGGTATTTGTTTGGGTTGGTGAAAAGAAAAAAGCTTTGTGATCCTCAACATCTGCTTAAAGCCCCATAGCCAGATAAAGTTTTCTGAGTGCTTCAGACTGAACCATTGCCCCTATCTATGATCCAATGAACTTTGCAAAGTCCCTGTAATTTCAAAAGCAAACACAATTAAGTGAATCATATGCTTTGTTTTTTTGAAAAATTACTTTCCTATCTTAAAGTGATATCAGGAAACTAGATATATCTGGTGAAAAATAATGTTTCATTAAAATGCTGTGCTTATGATTCTATCATGATTGTTTGTGCTTGAAATGCTAAGTATGATATTTCAAGGCTAGTCTAGAAAAAAAACATGACCTATCATTATTTTTGCAAATTTCTCATGATGAAAGGGCATTGGTATTCTTTTTGGAATAAATTTTATAGTAACAGATAACATCGATTTTTGAAATATTTAAGCCTATTATTTCATACTCAGACAATAAATGCAATGAAAATAATACGCCTTACATATAACCGGAACTGTATTAATGTTTGTGGACAAGCTTTTTGATATAGAGCAAGTGAAGGAAGTATCAAATGTGGCAAAAGTTGAACAGGAACATAGCAATGATATTACAAAACTAGTGTGTGGAGCTTCTGAATACAAAAGAATATAGAAGCTTCTGAATCTTGAGATATTAATGACTAGGAAGAGATTTTAGTGTAGAAAACAAAAGCATTAGGGAAGACACGCCTTCAACTTAGATGGAAAAGTGACAGTAGCTGAAAGCCAAGGAGGCCATTTTCTGCCTGGGAATTTGTATTGAAGAGAGAAAGGGAATCATTAAACCAATAGCGAGGGTTCTTCAAATTTTAAAGTGGTGCCCTGTGTTTTCACAAGATCACATCAAGCTTGCTTGTATCTCAGCATTTTTTCAGTAGCAAATGAGGTCATGTTTATCAGAGACAGTGCAGAGTTTTATGGTGGCCACTAAGCAATCAAAAGAGGATAAATTACATTGCATATAGTTTTAGTAGGTGTAATGATAAATTGAGTTATTTGGCTATCAAAATCTAACATGGAATATAGTTCCGTCATGATTGATGAACCTGAACACTCCATGGACTTCTCAAATCCTACAGATGATGGTAACTACATACTGTTTTGTAACTGTTTCTTCCATGTGGCTTTCTTTAATAATATTTACTGCTCCTAGAAAAAATGTACATTGAAAAAGACATCCTTTCTTTTCAGGAAAGAGTAAAGGCTGCTAATTTGATATAATAGATTACCCAGCTTGTTGATATTTGTTAAATATACAAATATTATATCTGATTATACATTTGATGCCAAATAAACTACTCAATTTAAAGCATGTCGGTTATTTGGTGACATGAAAATCAAACAACAATTTGAATAAAATTTTCATTTCTTAATAAGTTGCTTGGGTTTTTCCCTTCTAAAATTGTAAGTTGTATTAAAGAACTTCCTGTTTTGTGTGTTGCAGTTTCCCCAGAGAGCAGAACATTAAGAACAAGAATAGTTTAACAATGAAAAGAGACCGGAAAATGAGTGGGTGTTGTATGTGTACTATGTCAAGAAGAGAGCAGAAATGCTGGTTAGCTTTCTTGACTATAGTGAACAAAATATACTACTTAATCACACTATTGTATAGAATATTTCTTTAACCCATCATGACTTTAATGATGAGCATACTATTTGCCTTAAATTTTTTGTCTTTCAAATTGTTTCTTTGTTCATCTCATAGCATGTTATGTTTAATAGATGCTAGGTTTGTGTTTTTTTTTCTTATTAGTCATCAGTTTTATACACATCAGTGTATAGATGTCAATTCCAATCGCTCAACTCATCACAGCACCATCCCCACCCCACCCCCCACAGCTCTCCCCCCTTAGTGTCCATACGTTTGTTCTCTACATCTGTGTCTCAACTTCTGCCCTGCAAACCGGTTCATCTGTACCATTTTTCTAGGTTCCACATACATGTGTTAATATACGATATTTGTTTTTCTCTTTCTGACTTACTTCACTCTGTATGACAGTCTCTAGATCGATCCACGTCTCAACAAATGACCCAATTTCGTTCCTTTTTATGGCTGAGTAATATTCCATTGTGTATATGTACCACGACTGCTTTATCCATTCTTCTGTCAATGGGCATTTAGGTTGTTTCCATGACCTGGCTATCGTAAATAGTGCTGCAATGAACATTGGGGTGCATGTGTCTTTTATAATTATGGTTTTCTCTGGGTATATGCCCAGTAGTGGGATTGCTGGGTCATATGGTAATTCTATTTTTAGTTTTTTAAGGAACCTCCATACTGTTCTCCATAGTGGCTGTATCAATTTACATTCCCACCACCAGTGCAAGAGGGTTCCCTTTTCTCCACACCCTCTCCAGCATTTGTTGTTTATAGATTTTCTGATGATGCCCATTCTAACTGGTGTGAGGTGATACCTCTTGTAGTTTTGATTTGCATTTCTCTAATAATTAGTGATGTTGAACAGCTTTTCATGTGCTTCTTGGCCATCTGTATGTCTTCTTTGGAGAAATGTCTATTTAGGTCTTCTGCCCATTTATGGATTGGGTTGTTTTTTTCTTTAATATTGAACCGCATGAACTGTTTATATATTTTGGAGATTAATCCTTTGTCTGTTGATTCATTTGCAAATATTTTCTCCCATTCTGAGGGTTGTCTTTTTGTCTTGTTTATGGTTTCCTTTCCTATGCAAAAGCTTTTAAGTTTCATTAGGTCCCATTTTTTAATTTTTGTTTTTATTTCCATTACTCTAGGAGGTGGATCAAAAAAGATCTTGCTGTGCTGTGATTTATGTCAAAGAGTGTTCTTCCTATGTTTTCCTCTAAGAGTTTTAGAGTGTTCGGTCTTACATTTAGGTCTTGAATCCATTTTGAGTTTATTTTTGTGTACAGTGTTAGGGAGTGTTCTAATTTCATTCTTTTACGTGTAGCTGTCCAGTTTTCCCAGCACCATTTATTGAAGAGACTGTCTTTTCTCCATTGTATATCCTTGCCTCCTTTGTCATAGATTAGTTGACCATAGGTGCATGGGTTTACCTCTGGGCTTTCTATCTTGTTCCATTGATCTATGTTTCTGTTGTTGTGCCAGTACCATATTGTCTTGATTACTGTAGCTTTGTAGTATAGTCTGAAGTCAGGGAGTCTGATTCCTCCAGCTCTGTTTCTTTCCCTCGAGACTGCTTTGGCTATTTGAGGTCCTTTTTGTCTCCATACACATTTTAAGATTTTTTGTTCTAGTTCCATAAAAAATGCCATTGGTAATTTGATAGGGATTGCATTGAATCTGTAGATTGCTTTGGGTAATATACTCATTTTCACACTATTGATTCTTCCAATCCAAGAACATAGTATATCTCTCCATCTGTTGGTATCATCTTTAATGTCTTTCATCAGTGTCTTATAGTTTTCTGCATACAGGTCTTTTGTCTCCCTAGGTAGGTTTATTCCTAGGTATTTTATTCTTTTTGTTGCAATGGTAAAAGTGAGTGTTTCCTTAATTTCTCTTTCAGATTTTTCATCACTAGTGTATAGGAATTCAAGAGATTTCTGTGCATTAATTTTGTATCCTACAACTTTACCAGATTCATTGATTAGCTCTAGTAGTTTTCTGGTGGCATCTTTAGGATTCTCTATGTATAATATCATGACATCTGCAAACAGTGACAGTTTAACTTCTTCTTTTCCAATTTGTATTCCTTTTACTGTTTTTCTTCTCTGTTTTCCATGGCTAGGACTTCCAAAACTGTGTTGAATAATAGTGGTGAGAGTGAACATCCTTGTCTTGTTCCTGATCTTAGAGGACATGCTTTCAGTTTTTCACCATTGAGAATGATGTTTGCTGTGTGTTTGTCATATATGGCCTGTATTATGTTGAGGTAGGTTCCCTCGATGCCCACTTTCTGGAGAGTTTTAAATCGGTGTTAAATTTTGTCAAAAGCTTTTTCTGCATCTATTGAGATGATCATATGGTTTTTCTTCTTCAATTTGTTAATATGGTGTATCGCATTGATTGATTTGTGTATATTGAAGAATCCTTGCGTCCCTGGGATAAATCCCACTTGATCATGGTATGTGATCCTTTTAATGTGTTGTAGGATTCTGTTTGCTAGTATTTTGTTGAGGATTTTTGCATCTATATTCATCAATGATATTGGTCTGTAATTGTCTTTTTTTGTAGTATCTTTGTCTGGTTTTGGTATCAGAGTGATGGTGGCCTCATAGTATGAGTTTGGGAGTTTTCCTTCCTCCGCAATTTTTTGGAAGAGTTTGAGAAGGATGGATGTTAGCTCTTCTGTAAATGTTTGATAGAAGTCACCTGTGAACCCATCTGGTCCTGAACTTTTGTTTGTTGGAAGATTTTTGATCACAGTTTCAATTTCATTACTTGTGATTTGTCTGTTCATATTTTCTATTTCTTCCTGGTTCAGTCTTGGAAGGTTATACCTTTCTAAGAATTTGTCGATTTCTTCCAGATTGTCCATTTTATTGGCATAGAGTTGCTTGTAGTAGTCTCTTAGGATGCTTTCTATTTCTGCGGTGTCTGCTGTAACTTCTCCCTTTTCATTTCTAATTTTATTGATTTGAGTCCTCTCCCTCTTTTTCTTGATGAGTCTGGCTAAAGGTTTATCAATTTTGCTTATCTTCTCAAAGAACAAGCTTTTAGTTTTATTGATCTTTGCTATTGTTTTCTTTATTTCTATTTCATTTATCTCTGCTCTGATCTTTATGATTTCTTTCCTTCTTCTAACTTTGGGTTTTGTTTGTTCTTCTTTCTCTAGTTCCTTTAGGTGTAAGGTTAGATTGTTTGTTTGAGATTTTTCTTGTTTTGAGGTAGGCTTGTATAGCTATAAACTTCCCTCTTAGAACGGCTTTTGCTGCATACCATAGGTTTTGGATCATCGTGTTTTCATTGTCATTTGTCTCTAGGGTTTTTTGATTTCCTCAGTGATCTCTTGGATATTTAGTAACGTATTGTTTAGCCTCCATGTGTTTGTTTTTTTTACGTTTTTTTTCCCTGTAATTAATTTCTTATCTCATACCGTTGTGGTCAGAAAAGTTGCTTTATATGGTTTCAATTTTCTTAAATTTACTGAAGCTTGATTTGTGACCCAAGATGTGATCTATCCTGGAGAACGTTCCATGACACTTGAGAAGAAAGTGTAATCTGCTGTTTTTGGATGGAATGTCCTATAAATATCAATTAAATCTATCTGGTCTTTTGTGTCATTTAAAGCTTCTGTTTCCTTATTTATTTTCATTTTGGATGATCTGTCCATTCGTGTAAGTGAGGTGTTAAAGTCCCCCACTATTATTGTGTTACTGTCGATTTCCTCTTTTAGAGCTGTTGGCAGTTACCTTATGTATTGAGGTGCTCCTATGTTGGGTGCATAAATATTTATAATTGTTGTATCTTCTTCTTGGATTCATCACTTGATCATTATGTAGTGTCCTTCCTTGTCTCTTGTAACATTCTTTATTTTAGAGTCTATTTTATCAAATATGAGTATTGCTACTCCAGCTTTCTTTTGGTTTCCATTTGCATGGAATATCTTTTTCCATCCCCTCACTTTCAGTCTGTATGTGTCCCTAGGTCTGAAGTGGGTGTCTTGTAGACAGCATATATATGGGTCTTGTTTTTTTGTTTTTTTTTTTTTTTGCGGTACGCGGGCCTCTCACCGTTGTGGCCTCTCCCGTTGCGGAGCGCAGGCCCAGCGGCCATGGCTCACGGACCCAACCGCTCCACGGCATGTGGGATCTTCCTGGACCGGGGCACGAACCCATGTCCCCTGCATCGGCAGGCGGACTCTCAACCACTGTGCCACCAGGGAAGCTCTGGGTCTTGTTTTTGTATCCATTCAGCAAGCCTGTGTCTTTTGGTTGGAGCATATAAATCCATTCACATTTAAGGTAATTATCAATATGTATGTTCTATGACCATTTTCTTAATTTTGTAGGTCCTTTTCTTCTCTTGTGTTTTCCACTTAGAGAAGTTCCTTTAGCATTTGTTGTAGAGCTGGTTTGGTCGTGCTAAATTCTCTTAGCTTTTGCTTGTCTGTAAAGCTTTTGATTTCTCCTTTGAATCTGAATGAGATCCTTGCTGGGTACAGTAATCTTGGTTGTAGGTGCTTCCCTTTCATCACTTTAAGTATATCATGCCACTCCCTTCTGGCTTGTAGAGTTTCTGCTGAGAAATCAGATGTTAACCTTATGGGAGTTCCCTTGTATATTATTTGTCATTTTCCCCTTGCTGCTTTCAATAATTTTTCTTTGTCTTTAATTTTTGTGAATTTGATTACTATGTGTCTCAGCATGTTTCTCCTTGGGTTTATCCTGTATGGGACTCACTGTGCTTCGTGGACTTGGGTGACTATTTCCTATCCCATGTTAGGGAAGTTTTCGACTATAATCTCTTCAAATATTTTCTCGGGTCCTTTCTCTCTCTCTCTTCTCCTTCTGGGACCCCTAAAATGCAAATGCTGTAGCATTTAATGTTTTCCCAGAGGTCTCTTAGGCTGTCTTCATTTCTTTTCATTCTTTTTTCTTTATTCTGTTTTGCAGCAGTGAATTCCACCATTCTGTCTTCCAGGTCACTTATCCGTTCTTCTGCCTCAGTTATTCTGCTATTGATTCCTTCTAGCATAGTTTTCATTTCAGTTATTGTATTGTTTATCTCTGTTTGTTTGTTCTTTATTCTTCTAGGTCTTTGTTACACATTTCTTGCATCTCTTGATCTTTGCTTCCATTCTTTTTTGAGGTCCTGGATCATTGTCACTATCATTATTCTGAATTCTTTTTCTGGAAGTTTGCCTTTCTCCACTTCATTTAGTTGTTTTTCTGGGGTTTTATATTTTCCTTCATCTGGTACATAGCCCTCTGCCTTTTCATCTCGTCTATCTTTCTGTGAATGTGGTTTTTGATCCAGAGGCTGCAGGACTGTAGTTCTTCTTGCTTCCGGTTTGTGTTTTTTTTAATGGTATTTACAGAGACTATTTATGTAAATTCCCCTCTGCTATGGTAGCCTGATTCTTCACATGGTCCCTGCTGTTTCAATAGCTATGTAGACCAGGAGCAGCTCTAGAATCACTCGGCTGTTGAACTCACAGGGACTTTGGAGATGATCTTGTCCAACCCCATTTAATAGTTGTTGAAACAAAATGAAAGAGGTTGAATGACTTGGCTCGTGATTTTTATTGGCAGACCTTGAGCTAGAGCCTTGTTTTGTCAGTCTCAATCCAATGATTTCCTTTTTCCCCCTCTTAAATCAAGCTTTTATTTTGCGATTGTTTTATATTTGCATGCAGGCATAAGAAATAGTAGAGATCCCTTGTATCCCTCACCCAGTTTTCCCCAGTGGTAACATCTTGCAAAACTATAGTACAATAATACTATAATAGTGCTACAATAGTACAATAGTGCAATGTTGCAACCAGGATATTGACCTTGATGCAGTCAAGACGTAGAATAGTTCTATCACAAGAATCCCTCATGCTGCTATTTTACAGCTACACCCACTTTCTCCCCCTGCTGCCCCCCTGCCAACCCACTCATTAACTGTTGGCATTCACTCTAACCTCTTCTCCATTCATATAATTTTGTCATTTCAAGAATGTTATATAACTGGAAACATACAGTATGTAATCTTTTGTGATTGACTTTTTTCCACTCAGCATAATACTCTGGGGATTCATCGAGAGTGTTGTGTGTATCAGTTTTTTTTTTATTGCTGAAGAGTAGGGAAGGACCACATCAATGCTTTTCTCACTGATGATTTCTCTTCCAGTCTTGTGGAATTCTCAGCCATTTCCACTTTCAAGGTTAAAAAACATATTTTTAAAGAAATAGTTCAATTTTGACAACCCTCCTTTTATACTTTGAGAGCCTTAGGAAAAGTAACTGTAAAGACAGCAGAGAGTACAAAGTGCCCCAGCTTCCTTGTTTTGTGGTAAGAGTGGGGAGGACTTCACAGAGAGCCTCCAAACTTCAGAAGACGCTTCCTGATGGTATGATGAGAAGAGACCGTGTCCACTGAGGCAGTCTCCTCAGGGACCAACACCTCAGCTATTAAACAGGGCAATACAATTGCAGATCTCATTCCCATGTCACAAAGGGGACTTGCAGGTGCCAATCATCATTACTGAAAGTGGAGTGTGGCCAGAAGACATGATTTAGCACCTGTCCATTCTCCAAATGTGCTGCGGGTTTTAATGACCTGAAATAGTTGAGATTTGGCTCCTGCCTTAAACTCTAAAGATAAGTTCATTAGAAAGGCAAGATGCTTGTAGATGAAGAATGTGTTTTAATTCTTGACTTAAATTTTAGTTCAACTCACAGTGAGCTGCATGGCCTGTGTCCTGTGAACATTTGGAGGCATACTCAGAGGTCAGAAAAACTTCCAGAATTTCAGAACTGTCAATTAAGAGATGGTAGGTCACAAAGCCATACCCCAACCTTTCTTCCCTCAGTGTTTTTATCTGTTCTAACCATCTGTGGATGACTTGAAGAAACAGTCGTGGAGGGAGGAAGAAGTGGTCTAGAGAATATTGGAATTAAAGTATGGTGTTGGGGGAGCACAGTTATTTGAAGAACTATTTAGGTAAAAAGACAAAGACTTTGGAAACATAAAACAAGTAAAGGGGGGATATAACATAGCTTACAAAAATCTGATAGACAATTTTTAAGAAACTGTTTCTTAATGTAAAGTGAGGTACCCATTTGGTGTGAACCCAAGAAAGTTTGGGAATGAAAGGGTGGGGACTTAGGGAGCATGGGAGAGAGCCTTGTGCAGGGCATGAGGGACTCTTCTGGCTAAGTTGGGTAAATCTCAGGCACTAGAAAGGACTAGAAAGAACCAGAAGGAAAATACTGATTCATTTGGATTTTAATTTTCACATCAGCAGTTTTAATTTGAAGTTGCCTGTCTGAGAGAGGCTGATAGATTTTCCTGCCAGTGCTGTGAAATCCATTGTGAAGCTGAAGGGGTAATCTGAAAGGTACTAAAAAATGAACAGCTCGGAGAATCATTCCTGTAACTTCTGTAACTTCAGAAATAATTTATCGTCCTTCAGAAAGCTAGGCTGCTTGTATCCCTGTCTGCTCTGATTTCAGATGCCGTCCCTGTGGTATGGGCTGGCTTTGAATTTTGCCAATAGACACTTAAACATGATTTTTATGTAACTTCTCCCTCTCTCTAGTGTGCCTCACTCCCAGAGGTCTGTGCTCATAAAAGTTAAGTCCAGTCTTCCTGGAGTACAAAATCACAACATAGGAAGTCATCAAAACATCTCGGCTGCTGGTTGGTTGGGGCAGCTGGGTGTGACATTTCAGGTGGGATTATTACAAATTCCCTGGCACTGTCCACATTGAATGGTAAGTATGAAGGGTTCACCCGACTCCCCTCTGAGAGTCTGGCTCAAATCACTCTATCCTCACCCTCCCAGAAGTCCAAGTGCGCCACTACTGGGCCCCCCAGGTGGCTGCTGTGGAATTGCTGCTGAATATTTATACAGTTTCTGTCTTCAGGCTTCAGATTTAACAACAAAGCTTGTTGGTTTGGTAAAGCACCCTAGAGAAATTGGTGTTCTCCAGAGGTTCATTCTAGGGTCAGGTAGGGTAGGTAAACCTCCAGGTAAAGAAGATGATGCAGAGGAGAGTGGAGTGAAATGAATGGTTTCTCTGGGGCTGCCTTCAGCCCCAGCTCCTGGCATTGCAGGCATAGAAAGAAATTGGTGCTAGTTTCCCAAAGAAGTTTATATTTGCCCAGTCTCCCAGGTAGGGACGGGAGCTCATGGCTAAAGGAATTTTGAATGGATGGATGCCATCTGCTTGAAAAAACAGTCCCTCTTCCTCCCCTTTCAACACCGGTTTTTCACTTTTCCTTGCTCTCAGTGTCTTTTTATGGGGGAGAGGGGCTTAAAAGAAGCAGCATAGAGATTAAGAGCATAAACTCAAATGAACCAGACTCCTTGGGTTTGAAACCAAGCTTTGCCACTTACCTTGTGCCCCTGACCTAACCATTCAATGCCCTAGTTTTTCCTCAGCTGTAAAGTAGGAATAACTTATTTCATGGGTTTTTATAAAGATTAAGTAAGTTTATAAATATATTCCAATTAGCTATTACTGTATAATAACTCCAAGTTTAGTGTGTTAGAACAAGAACACTCCTTTTATTTTGTTGCACATGGTTCTAGCAGTTGATTGGGCTCAGCTGCATCACTGAGGGTCTGTTTTGCAGTTGCAGTCAGATGGAGGCTGGGGCTGGAGTCACCTTGACCTAAGCTGGAGCTGTTGGTTGGAACACTTCTGACTGGAGCCTCCATGTGGCTTGGGTTTCCTTGCAGCATGGAGACTGGGTTCCAAGGGCAAGTGTTCCAATAGACCTACTTGGAAGGTATATCACCTTTAATGAATTAGCCTCAGAACTCACATGGTGTCACTTCTTCCATATGCCTTTGAATGAATTAGCCATAAAGGTCCATTCTGGTTCAAGGGGAAAGGTCACAGACCCTACCACTGAATAGGAGGAGTGTCAGCATCACTCTGCAAGAAGACTATAGGAGATGGGGTACATAGTGGTAGCCATCTTTCAAAAAACAAATATGATACAGAATGTAGGCCATGTAGAACAGTATCCGGTTCAGGTGAATGCTCAGTAAGCATTTGTTATCATCATTTACTGGATTCCAAGCCTGCTGATCCCCAAATGGGACACCTAGCCATATCTTATCCCAGCCTCATTTCTGAGGAAAATTTGGGGAAAGTTACAGTTAGCCCTGTGGTTCTAATGATGCTACTACATACTTGTGTCTAGGGTTCCATGAGGGGGAACTCCTGGGTCTGAGGCTATTGTATTCTTTGGCAGTAAACCTGGAGGTGAAGGATGAGGAAGAAATTCAAGGCAACCTGGAAAATGTGCCTGGGTTATTTGGTCATAGCATGATGAACGGCGATGTAGGAAAGCAAGTCCATTTCACCCCAGCACGGTCACCTATAACTGTCCAAGTGACCCAGCATAATTAAGCTCCAGAAGGAGCTGACTACAGTCCCGACCTCATGTTCACTGAGGCTTGTAAGCTTAGGATAAAGTTGAGTAAAATTTTCCTTGGCACTATGCAGCATGTCTCTGAGGTTGAATGCACCCGAAGACAATCACCTCATGGACATCCTGGGAAGCGTTTGTTTGACTTTGGGGTGACCCTCATCTGAACCTGAATCTCAAAGGCAAATGGATTAGATAGCTTAGTCATGGGAACCCCAGTCCAAAGGCAGAGCTTTAGTGCTTTTGTTGAAAGCAAATGAAACAGAGGAAACAGCTTCTTATGGGCCATCTGCTTCTTTACAGACCAAATAGCACCAACAACAAGGCTTGGCCCCAGGGCAGTGTTGACAGACTGAAGCCGCTTCCTCCAGATGTGTGTGGAACCTCCATGACTCCTTTACATTTTCCTAATATAATACCTGCCAACTTAAAACAAAAAGTTAAACAGTAGCCTTGTTCCTTTTCTTTGCAGAGTAAGGAATCTATATGACTGAAACAGAAAAGTAAAGCAACTAAAAACTTTAGAGTGGCCCTAAAAATATTCAATTGTGAAAATCACCAGGAAGGCTTGCCGTGTCTCTGTAGATAAGCATTCATCTATGTGTAAATTTACCTAAGGTTTTTGTCACTTATGTATAGCTCTTGTAAAGATCCTCATGGGGATTCTGGGATTAAATTAAGTACCTGTTAAAATTTTGGTAGTAACTCAGTAGTTCATTGTTAAGTCCTTGTGGATGGATTTCATTGGCTCGATGTTGATATGTAGGGAGTGAGTAAGAGCAAACAGCACAGACCTCCAGATTAGAGTCTCCCATTGGCTTGTTCCATCTGCTGGTGGCCTCAAAAGTCATCCTGGGAAGAACTGCCTTTCTGTAGACAGGCTGAGGGAGAAATGAGAGAATCGGAGGAGGTTATGGGTAGGTGAACGATTCTAATTGACTCATGCTCAAAGAGCAGAGGCCAACCAAGGATGAAGGGGGAATAAAGAATAGGAATTAAAAAATAATAAGAGAGTTTACTGTATGAGATGGCATTGCCATCTGCAGACTGATAACAACTGATTATTGTTCTGGGCTGAAATTTCAGGCTGAAATTCTTATCCCAAACAAAACCAAAGGTTAATGTGTAATATTTTTGTAGCATCTGTGTCTTGGTTTGATTTCACCCAAAACAACGCTGAGATAAAGACTTGGGTGCAAGTAGTTTATTTGAGAGGCAGTAAGCCCAAGTGAGGGAGTAAGGGAAAAGCAATAAGAAGCATGTTAATGAGCTGTGGGCATCTAGATCTCAATCCTCCAGCGGACACTTTGAGGAGCCACATATAGCACATCTCAGAATTGTCCCACATAGAGATAAAAATCTGGGACATTTAGTCTTTGTTTCCAGTCTCTATTGGTTGAGGTTTGCCCCTGAGTATATTAAATTTCCATCTTTCTCCCTCCCTTTTTCCCTCCTTCCCTTTCTTTCTTTCTTTCTTTCCATCCATACATATACTTTAGGCTTGTGTGTTAATTGACTAGACTCTAGTGATAATATGAAAACCATACCCAGTTAAAGTTTGATTGAATATATACAGATAGATAAATAAATAAAGATTAATGGAACTATTCAGAAAAGCATAGGTGGCCTGTCCACACTTTATCTTATGCAATAGTATTACTTCATCTATCTGGAAGAAAGGGAGAAGATATTTTACCTTTTCACCCTCTGGTCTCTGGACAAAATCTCCAGTTTGTTTGAAAAGATAACTGGCCATTCATTCCCCTACTCCATGGATTTTACTTTTGAAAGAGCCAATGTGTTATACCTTCCCAAATTCACAATGCTTCTTCTGGACCCATTCAGAAGGTGAAACTTTTAGAAAAGAACAAAGCAGAAGGCATTCAGGGACTGAGATAGGGCATTGAATCTTGAGAGATTTGGGTCCCTTGAATAAGACTAGGGAACTAGGGGAAGAGACTAGGCAGTGTTATATACTGGGTATTGCTATTTTTAGCATACTCCAGTAATTTAGAGTATCAAAGAATGAAGTAATGGGGTTAGAAGGTCATTTTAATTCAGTGTAGTAAAGCTGCATATGATGAAGGCATGGTCAACACAAGAAATGAGAAAGAGGGCTTTGCTTATCATGTTGCTTTCCAGATGTTGATCTAAGAACCAGCACTCAGGAGGACAGGTAAACACTGAGGACTCTTTCCTCATTTGATGTTGAATAACAAAAGAGAAAAAACAAGAACAACAATATAGAATCTATGGGAAGGCGAGGGAAGGGAAATATTCTGAATTCTCAGAGAAGGTATATAGTTTCAAGAATGAAGACAGTGTCTACCTAAGGATATATAAGGATACTTATGAATAGGGAACCAGAAGAAGTTTAAAAAAAATTGGGAATTCTCAATGTAATTCAAGAAGACTCAGACTCCATGAAATAGAAATAGGAAGTCTAAGGAGTGAAAAGACTGAGATAGGAAGAAAATGTGTTTATGGAAAAACAATATAAGCCCCTTTTTACAGGGGAAAGTATGAAATCTGAAATACATGTCTTCTTTTAAAAAGAGAGTCTGTTTAAGGAATACTAAAAGTCAAATCTTTTGAAACTAAAAACTCTATGTTTATTTAGTTGCTCTGCTACAAATTCCCTGCCCTGTTTTATATGGACACTGAGTTTATGAATTAATAAACTATAAAGAGCCTTTGTTAATTCACTAATTAGCTGGAGGAAATGTTCCCTACTACTTAAATTTGATTAGTCTCTCTTATTTATCATAAGTGACAAAGTCCTCTATTGTGTTTTCCTATCATTCAAAGAAAAGCAAAATGGATGCCCTTGTCAAATTATTTTGTTAAAGAGTTAGTATTCATCAGTCTGAAATTTAAACATTACTGTTTTTATAAATATTAAAGTTGGTGAGACAAATTTTAGAGAATTGAAAAAAGATGTGGAACTTGGCTAGTGTAATAGTAACAGTTACTTCACGATGACTATGTAATTTATTTCATATGTAAGAAACTTATATTGAACTTACTGGATTTTTTTCTCCTTTCTTCTATCCTGCTTCTTTCTGTTTTATTTTTTTCCCTCAATATAGATATACAGGGTAATTTCTGAAATTTGAGACAATAGACCAGTCTTATCTTTTCTCCACAATGGTTTAAAAATAAAAGTGCTTCCAGAATTGCCTAAACCAAAAATATAATAATGGGACACTGGAAGTTAATGGAGAAACGAAGAATACAATGGCAGTGAAAGCAGAATTTATACTGCAGAAACCTGTTCGAACATGAGAGATTTTCCCAGGTTCATGGGAAAAAATTTAAATTCAAAGAAAAAAACCCAACATTATGAAAGTGAACATTATTGGCATGGAAATAGAGAATCAGTGATTTATCTTTAGAATCATAGGCGTTCCATGGAGGGCAGAAACAAAAACAATGAGGACAAAATCTGTGATCAAAGAAAAACTATATGGAACTTGAGAAAGAATGAGAGAGACCGTTTTTGTTTTTGTTTTTCTTAGATTCCATATATATGTGTTAGCATACGGTATTTGTCTTTCTCTTTCTGACTTACTTCACTCTGTATGACAGACTCTAGGTCCATCCACCTCGCTACAAATAACTCAATTTCGTTTCTTTTTATGGCTGAATAATATTCCATTGTATATATGTGCCACATCTTCTTTATCCATTCATCTGATGATGGACACTTAGGTTGCTTCCATCTCCTGGCTATTGTAAACAGAGCTGCAATGAACATTTTGGTACATGACTCTTTTTGAATTATGGTTTTCTTAGGGTATATGCCCAGTAGTGGGATTGCTGGGTCGTATGGTCGTTCTATTTGTAGTTTTTAAAGGAACCTCCATACCGTTCTCCATAGTGGCTGCATCAAT
This sequence comes from Mesoplodon mirus, assembly GCF_964341445.2. Classification (NCBI taxonomy): domain Eukaryota; kingdom Metazoa; phylum Chordata; class Mammalia; order Artiodactyla; family Ziphiidae; genus Mesoplodon; species Mesoplodon mirus. The sequence goes on from NC_138977.1 coordinate 47,335,990, forward strand.
TTACATTCCCATCAGCAGTGCAAGAGTGCTCCCTTTTCTCCACACCCTCTCCAGCATTTATTGTTTGTAGATTTTTTGATGATGGCCATTCTGACCAGTGTGAGATGATATCTCATTGTAGTTTTGATTTGCCTTTCTCTAATGATTGGTGATGTTGAGCATTCTTTCATGTGTTTGTTGGCAATCTGTATATCTTCTTTGGAAAAATGTCTATTTAGGTCTTCTGCCTATTTTTGAATTGGGTTGTTTGTTTTGTTGTTATTGAGCTGCATGTGCTGCTTGTAAAAAAAAAAACGATCATTAAGAACCTAGGGGTAAGACGGGAATAAAGACACAGACCTACCAGAGAATGGACTTGAGGATATGGGGGGGGGGGAGTGTAAGCTGTGACAAAGTGAGAGAGTGGCATGGATATATATATACTACCAAACGTAAAATAGATAGCTAGTGGGAAGCAGCCGCATAGCACAGGGAGATCAGCTCGGTGCTTTGTGACTAACTAGAGGGGTGGGATAGGGAGGGTGGGAGGGAGGGAGATGCAAGAGGGAAGAGATATGGGAACATATGTATATGTATAACGGATTCACTTTGTTATAAAGCAGAAACTAACACACCATTGTAAAGCAATTATACTCCAATAAAGATGTAAAAAAATTTTTTTATTGAAGTATAGTTGATTTACAATGTTGTGTTAATTTCTGCTGTACAGCAAAGTGACTCAGTTAAACATATATATATTCTTTTTCATATTCTTTTCCATTATGGTTTATCACAGGATATTGAATATAGCTCCCTGTGCTGTACAGTAGGACTTTGTTGTTTATCCATCTTATATATAATAGTTTGCGTCTGCGAATCTCAAACTCTTAATGCTTCCTTCCCCCACCCCCTGTCCCCCTTGGCAACCACAAATCTGTTCTCTGTGTCTGTGAGTCTGTTTCTGTTTTGTGTATATGTTCATTTGTGTCATATTTTAGATTCCACATGTAAGTGATATCATATGGTAAATTATGGAGAAAAAAACTCATCCTTTAGAAATTTTAATCTCGTTGGGTGCAATAGTCATCACATATCTATATCTCTATCTATATCTATATCTACTGGTTGAATGATACTTGGCCTCTGAGTCATCAATATTTTAAATACAAACCCACCATAGCCAAGAATGATGTGCAGCACACAGGACCCAGACATTTTTGCAGGAGCTCTTAAATATATTTGTAGTTACAACACCCACTCCTCCTGGTGTTCTAACTTTATGCAATTTCTATCTATGAGACAGCGCTAAATCTTTCCATTCCCAGAGGAAGCCTGCCATCTGTTCATCAAACTTAAGAGTAGTCGGAGGGAGCAGCTGCAGTTTCTATCTGGATTTGAGTGTGTATGTGTTAGTCATTAAGAAAAAAATTTATGCTCATTTATGTTTTGAGTCATAACTATGCCATCAGTTGACTCCAACAAAACTGTCAGTGCCGTCTCAAGGGAGCAAGATCTGAGTTCTGTTCCCAGCAATACTTTCCTGGTGGATTTTGGGCAACTCATATCAAATTCTTTCTCATTGTCTCCATTTAAAAATGGAGAATGTTATTTAAAAAATTTCACCTTTTCCTCTTGTCAAGAATAAAGAGGTAGCTCTTTGATTTCCTTCCTTATTTTTTTTGAATAGAGTAGCTTAAGTTCAGCTTTGGGAGCCAAGTTCTCTTTGAAGAGAGAGTCTAAGGAACTATCATGGCTGAGAGTTAGGAAGAGCCTTGGAGATCCAGTGGTCCAGTACTCCTCAGGCTTCAGAACTGCATTTTTTCTTGCTAATTTTTGCAGTATCTTTATATCACCTATTATATACTGAATATATATTTAAATAGATTTCAGACTGACTTATTTTTAACACTCATCTTTGTCCTATGTAAGAATATCTGTAAATTATAGTTTAGATGTGCTATTAAACTTATATTACAAACTAAAAAATATAGAATTTATAAATATACATATTCCCCAAATTACATTAAAATAAACACATGATTCTTTTTTAAAGTTATTTAAAAATTTTTTGATATGTAATTGACATATATTATCAGGTTCAAGTGTACAACATAATAATTTGTTATGTGTGTATACTGTAAAATGATCAGACAATATGTCCAGTTAACATCCATCACTACACATAGTTACAATTTTTTTCCTTTTGATGAGAACTTTTAAGATCTAATCTCTCAACAACTTTCAAATATACAATACAGTACTGATAACTATAGTCACCACGCTGTACATCACATCCCCACGACTTACTTATTTTATAACTACAAGTTTGTATCTTTTGACTCATTTCACCCACCCCTCTGCCTCTGGCAGCCACCAATCTGTTCTCTGCAAGCACACAATTTTATTCTTAAAATAAAAAGTAATGGATTGTGTGCTACCCAAAATCAGTGGCTCACATGTCATATTTTGGGAAACACTGATCTAAACCAGCTCTGTCAATTTGTACACATGGAAACTGAGCTTCAGAAAGTATAAATGACTTCATAAAGTCCTTTAGCTAATTAGAATCCAGGGTTTCTGACTTCAGTTTTCTCAGACATGGAAAAGTAAATGGGAAAAGCATTCTGGGTGACAAATCTATTTGCAATTTAGTTAGGAGAATTTGGGGAGATGAGATAGCTGGGAAACAGTTTGGGAAAATTGCAGAGGATCTTGGATGCTAGGTGTAGGAGTAGAAACTTCTCCCTGGGCTACAAAGTCTTAACCCTGGGATCCAAGGAACATCTAAAATTATACGTGAAGTTTAATGGATTTATGCACATGAATATTTGGGTGGGATGAGAGCAGTCCTCCATAAAAAGTTAATAACCATTGCTCTTGGCAATGGAAGCTATTTTGGTTCTCATATAGGGGAATACATGTGTTTTGGAAAGATCACTCTGGTACAAAATGAGAAATGGAACAGAGTGAGGATTGCCTGAAAGAGAGATAGCAGCAGATGACTGAAGCCATTCCAGCAAAGGTACCTGAACAGAGTTTAGGGAGTCATCCCTTTAGGGTGGACTCAGGAACACAGATGTAGATAACAGTGAACCAGAAAGGACTCACACTGGTTTTCTTCCTCTATTTTCTGAGGATCACCCAAGGAACCAAACTGAGTGAGAAAATTACATAATGCAAATATTATCAAAACAACTCTTGGTTTTTGTGTGTGCCTGGAGGTGGGGGTAGGGGAAAGGAGGAAGAGGAAAAGATGGTAAAAGGAGAAGCTTCTGCATCATTGGAGTGCTGCTTATTTTGCAACTAATAGGGGCACACGGGGAGGGATGTTTTCTGTTACTTTTGCTTGAGGGTTAATCTTTTTAAAGCAACTGTTAGCACCTACCTCTTTGAGAGTGTTGTAGTTCCCCAAGCATGAAAAACATATTTAACAAACAAGGTAGCCCCATGAGTCCCCTGCTGCTCTGGGTGCTTCTGCAGGTTATTTTACTTGGAAAGCTCAACTGAAGAAAATTGTTTCTATTGAACATTGAGCAATGCAGAATGAGGATTTATTCACTCATTTACCAAATGTTTATTGAGTGCCTATTATGCTCATGGCACTGATGGACACTAGAGCCACAGAGAAGGAGAAGTCAGAGTCCTTATCTTTAAGAAGTTTACAACATATTAGGAGTAGCAAAACAAACGAATGCATTTGTCTACACACGTGGACACATTGCATAGCAAGTTAAATTAAGAAATACAAACAATCATACACCTGATGACTAATTATATATCATCTTGTGATAGCTTTTCTTAGGAGGAGCACCAGTGCTTTTATTCTCCCCAGAGATCATCATCCTAATTTTTCATTGCAGTTTTATTGAAAAACTGAAAAAAAATAGACTATACAAGGGATGACAAAGAAGAGTAAATGTAGAAAGAGACAGTTACTTCGGGACTTATTGATTAACAACATAGCCTTCACTTTGAATGAATAGCTTTGCATCTACCTCAGGTTGCTACCGAAGGAAAGCCACCACAATTATTATTTAATACTTTGGAGGTGACAGCTCTGTTCAAGAGACTGCTTCATAAATAACAGGCTCCCATAAATAATGAAGACCTAGTCTGCTTTAGAAAATTGCAACTGAAAGTCATAAGTGGCTCAGAGTAAGAGAAAATAAAAGATGGAGCATTCAGTAAAGCCATTTGTGGCTGGGCTGACTGGACTCAGGAAATGCTGATAGAGGAGGTCACAGTGGGTAACAGAAAGCTAAGATTGAAGTTGGGGAAACTAAGGTGAAAGTTCAGTTTAGGAAAATCAGGAATAGATTTTCTCCGGCTCATATATATCAAATATTCCAATGAGCCTTTTTGACTTCCCAGCAATACCTTTAAGAACTTTCTCAAAGATGGCAAGCTGATCTTCTGTGTTACCACTCTCATGACTGCAGAAGCAAGTTTTTTTAATGAGAGTAATATGAATAATGTCAAGCTCAATCTGTTGATAGCATGTGCATCGGTCAGCTATAGCTGCAAAACAAACGAACCCAAAGCTAAGTGGCTAACAATGACACTCATTTAATATTATAGCTTTTATTTCTGCAGATTAGCTCTGGTTTTGGTGGGTGGCTAGGCTTGGCTGGGGTGGCTCTACTCCATGTGACTCTCCTCCTCTTGGGAAATACCTGGACGTGTACTTTTCATGGCGGTGGCAGAGGTCCAACAAGGCAAGTAGAAAGCATGCAGGGACTCTGAGGACTGTGGCACCTCATTACTTTCCCCTCATTCTATTGGCCACAACAAGTGAAGGGGTGGGAGGATATACTTCATCTACATAATGGGAGAAAGTAGGAAGTTATATGCAAAGGGTGTGGATATAAGGAAGTGGATATAGGGTGGTGAAGAATCAGGGGATAGTAATTCCGTCTCCCTATTGTGTCAAGATGGGAAAGACTTGGATACAAATTTCAGCTCTATTGTTTATAATTAAATGTCTCAGAGAGGTTGCTTAATCTTTCTGAGTCTTCATTTACTCATCTTTAAAACTAAATAATAAAATTTTCAGATTTTGTTTGTAAAACTACTGGGACTTAAACTAAATTATCATTTTTTCCTTCCCCTATTTTGTGTGTATGGCCATATGTTTGCTATTATCAAATTCTTGTAATTATGCTGACATCCACTCTTTTATGCTGCTCAGGACTGACTCTATCACCTTTCAAAGATCTGTTACTGACAAAAAGAAAATGGAAAAAAGGAGAAAGTGGAATTTTTCTCCAGGAACGTAGTGTCTAATAATGCAAAGCTAGTTAGGTGAAGGCATTCTCTTTTGGTTTTCAGAGTGACTATCAACATCATATAATAGCTCATGCTCCTACTCAGAAATCTGAAGGATTTACTTTCCTGAATAATTAGTATGTTTCCAATATAACCTACAGTGATTAATATCAGACCACTATTTGATATCGGCAATGACAATAATGTAAGCCCTACTTCCTTGTCTAGTCCAAAGGAAGGTCTCCAAGGGAATGTATAACTTCTGCATGGAGGATCATTTTATTCAGAGATTAGGAACATCTATTAAGTAGCTGGGTCTGTCATATATTGTATCTCATTTAATCCTTAAAACAGCTCTGGGAGGTACTTATTTTACAGATGCAGACTTTCAAGCTTAGAGAGGCTGGGTAACTGGCTCAAGTTTGTATAATTAGTAAGTTGTAGCTAGCCTCAAATACAGATCTAATTCTAAAATCTGTTATTAAGCACTTTTTAAAAAATAATCTGGAGTTGAATTCCCGATTTAAAATTTAGAATTAAATAAACAATAGATATCATCTTTGATGTCAAAAGAAAAAATACAACCTATCACCAAACACTAACCATAATGAGTATCACTTAAACATTCAAGTCACAATAATTTTGCTTGTCTTTGAAAAAATTTAAGGCCTGTTTGGAAATGATTTGAATGAGCCAATTCTCTTTTTAAAGCAGGGGGAATCCCAAACTGATAATTTCCCCTTTTTTTGTAAATTTCCCTGAGGCAAGTAGAGGCCTTCTAAATTATTTGATTGATCTTAGGCCAAATTGAGATCATTCTTTTCCATAATAGCCATTCAGCATGTACAGATTTGAAAGGCCTGGCTAAAGATTTTAATAATGAGAGTCTGGTAAAAGAGACATCTCTCTAAAGTAATTCTCTCTCTCTCTCCTTCTCTTCGTCTTTTATTCTTTGCTTTCCAACATCTCTCTTTTAGTTCCTCTCCTGCACCAACTCCTCACTCAAGGAAGTTTCAAAGTTAAATTTGGGGGTAGGGAAGTGATTTGAAGCTATGAGCTTTGTCTTAGACCAACTGGTAGTCCCTAAGGTCTTATCTTCTTTGTTTTCTTGAGCAAATGCCCAACAAAACTTGTGTTGTCTGCAACCCAGCTGGGGAATGAGCAGGCAAAGTTAGTGAAATGTGAAGATTTATAGGATAGCAGAGTGGAGAAGTATTAGTACCCAGAATATGCCAAATGTGGGGTGAGTTAGCTCCCACCGCTGAGAACCAGATCTATTTCCTAAAAGCAAATAGGGAGCAAATTGTTTTTTTCTTGGATTTCATGGCACCCTGGTCCTACTCTTCCTCTCCTTCTTAGGCCACCACTCCTCATTGTCTTTCACATTCTCTCTCTCTCTCTCTGTCTCCTCTGTCTCTAAATGTAGACATTCTTAGGATTCAGGCCTGGACTTTTTTTCAGTTCAGTTTACACTTATTTTGTTGGGTAATCTTATCTGCTAACAAAGTTTTACATATAATTTATAATCCAACAATTTAAAGTCGTTTTCTATCTCTAGCTTGGATCTTTCTTCTAAACTCCAAATACACATATACAATGGCCAAATTGATGCCCCACCCAGGTACCTCACAGGAATTTTAAATGCTACATGTTTGAAGCTTGCTTATCCTCTTTCATCCGCCCCCTTTGGACCATGCTGTCTTAATAAATGCTAGCTCCATCTACCTGGAGGCTCATGCCAGAAACCCAGGAGTCATTCTTTTCCTTTATTTTCTCTTTTAAAACAGTAATTTAAAGTTTATTCCAGCTATACTACCGGTTTCTCTGGCATGTTTTAGAGCCCATTACCAAGACATTCTGTTGTACTTGTCTGTCTGATTTACGGATCTGTTCAATTTCTGGCACTAGGGCATCATCTGAGTTTCGACCAGACAGCAGTGATAAAATGGGTGGAATAACTTTAGAAATAGTTAAAGCAAGAGACCATTGTGTTTCTAAGACAAATGCTCTCATTATTACTTCATGTTTGGGTAATAAAATAGAATCATTACCATTTAAATTTCTAAATATTATTTAAAATTTAATATTATGTTAATATTTGGATGATGAATTCTTGTTGAAGTGCAATTGTCAAAAAGAGTATACATTGATAAGGGCTGTCATTAGGGCCTGTAATTGTGGCTTGCCAATCAGTCACAGGCCAAATGGCTATGTTCCTTATTAGTGGTTTTAGTGCCAGGTGTGTGATTTTCTCTTTAGTTTTCCACTCTCTCAGTGTGGATGTCCAAACTCTAGGGTGGTGGACAGAGGCTGTCCTTTTACCTCATGCCATCTTTGCTGAACTCAAGTGATAAATGGATGGTAGGTTGGAGGGGTGATGGGTTGGGAAGTGGATCAGGAATGAGTGCAAGGAAGGGAAAGTGGAAACCTTTATATAGTAGAAGTCATACGCAACACCTCCTCCCCTCAGCCCACTCTCCACATCCAATCCATCACTTGACTTGGCAAAATAAAGCTCACACTCCCAGTCTTCCCCATCCCACCAGCCACCATGATCTCCCTGGACCATTGTAATAGCTTGGTAGCTATCTGAAGCATCTTCCCTCTTTCATTCTCAACCACCTTGATCCATTCCTTAAACTGTAGCCAAAGTGAGCATTTAAAAAACGTAAATCAGGGCTTCCCTGGTGGCACAGTGGTTGAGAATCTGCCTGCCAATGCAGGGGACACGGGTTCGAGCCCTGGTCTGGGAAGATCCCACATGCCATGGAGCAACTGGGCCCGTGAGCCACAACTACTGAGCCTGCGCGTCTGGAGCCTGTGCTCCGCAACAAGAGAGGCCACGACAGTGAGAGGCCCGCGCACCGCGATGAAGAGTGGCCCCCGCTCGCCGCAACTAGAGAAAGCTCTCACACAGAAACGAAGACCCAACACAGCCAAAAAAAATCAATTAATTAATTTTAAAAAAAAGTAAATCAAACTGTCTTTTTCTTTCTTCAAATCGTTTCATGGTTCCCCACTAAACTTATGATATAATCTAAAATTCTTAGAGTGTCCCCCAAAGCCCTTCTCAACCTGACTGCTTCCCAGACTCCTTTACCAGAGCCCTCCCTTTTCCTCTTTACACTCCAGTCACGTTTTCTTCAACACACACAAGGCTTCCCAACTCCAGCGGGGGGCGTGCTGCTCTCTCTGCCAGGATGAGCTTCTGTTCTCTGCAGAGCTAATTAACTCCCACTCCTCCTCCAGGGTTAGGCTTAAATGTCACTTTCTCAGAGGGACAGTTCCTAAATTTATTGATCTAAATTATCATCCTCTGTTATATCCTCATACAATGCTTTTCTTTATAATCCTTATCAAAATTTGTAATTTCATATTTATTTATGCAATTACTATCTCCCCTACCAGCCAGTGGCTCCAGAGGGCAGAAGCAGTATCCACTTTGTTATCATTAGCACATGTCTAGCATGTGGTAGATTGGCAATAAATATTAGTTGGAATAAAGGTAATATAATTTTTATTATAAATTAAAAAATATATTCTTTTTCCTGAAAAATCTAACTTTTAGGGGGATCTTTGAAGAATTTATCATGTAAGTCTTCATATAAAAGACATTATTAGATAGTACAACAGATAATGTATGCAGTTTGGATTTATAAGAAATATGGAAATATTCATTAAATTGATATTAAAATTAAATATTGGCTATGTTTTAATCATAGAAAGAGATACTTGTGTAATTGGCACCTTGAAGAGCAGGACTCTTGGGATATATTCAAAAAGTATATTTATTTTTTATTTGTCTGTTTAAAATATATTCAGTGGAGGAAGTGTTTCCCTGCCCTGGTTTACTTTTACATACTAACAATAAAAAATAATTGTTTTTATTTATAATCACAGTCTCAGTTTCAATTCAGAAATTAAGACATCCAGTTCCAAGTAATGATCTAAACTCTGAACTCGATTTAAAGATAAAGTATTTCCACTTCCCTGGCTGGTAGTTTTCTTCAGGCAGGAAGGCAGGGAAG